>NC_047529.1:96247649-96571378 GCF_012275295.1 Melopsittacus undulatus | reverse complement strand
GAAAGACACTGTACATTGCTATATAACCAAAATCACTCATGAGCTGCTAGGGAAGCAAAATGTCAACTATTAAAATTCAAGAGGAGATTTTTCTTCAGGCCACCCTATCCTCATTTTAAGTAATTCAATAAAACACATTTTCATAAACTAAACAATAACTTGTGGCAGAACTTCCAATCTCCCTCTTTTAGAGAGATCAGAAGAGCCAAAGGAAGTACTTTCAGCATTCCTTAAAATCAGACGCATTTCCCTCAACTGAAAGTGACATAGATGTCTTTTAATGCTAAGGACAGGGCTAAGAAAAAGACTTGTTCCTCTAGTCATGCAAAACATACTTCATCTGTGGTTGACACACCTATATTTATTTTAGGGAAAGACATAGCAGTCCTGATGGCTTTTCCTTCATTCCAGAGATAAACGTTCTTTAACTGAAACGTTACTGGCAGAAGCAAACTGATTCATGAAACAGCATTACCAAAATTTAAACCAGAGGTCTGCATTTGAGCTGCAACTCAAACTTAGCTGAGACAGTTTACTTTGGATTTAGTGTGGTACAGTAAGTTTTTTAAGCTCTCAGCTGAGCTAGGAGATATTTGCATGCATAAAGTTGCCTACAAATGCATTGTTGAGTCTTTTCTGAAGGACACCAAATAAATTACTTCTCAATATGGTTTATATAGCAGAGTGTGAAAGGTGAAATACATACTGTTGAGATTGTGTGATTTATTGTTATGCCAGGATATGAAGTTTTTGTGTTTTATTTTTTTTCTTTTGTTTTGTTTGGGGCTGGTTTGTTTTGTTTTTTAATACTGTCCTTTTCTAATGATAATTATACAGAAAATTATTCTTAGGTGTTGCCTTTAAAGCATCTTTGAACAAGGCATCACTATACCTGACAGAAAAAAGAGTAGCTTGCCATAGTAAGCAGGTATTTTTGTTACCTACTGGAAGCAGAGACAGTAACTGCCCCGTTGTTTTGTTATGTTTAGCACAATTGGAAAAGTATCCAAAAATGTCACATCCATCTGAAAAGAAAAAAATGGGAAAAGAACCAACTGTCCTTCTAATTACTGTTTTCTAAATTCAGCCAGAGCAGCATCTTAAGTAGCACAACTGGAGAAATTGGAAAAATCCCAGATGTATATGCAGTGTTCAATTACATGGCAATTCCAGTAGCTTCATTAGCACAGCTGTGTCAATACTGGGGGGAAAGTCAGGAGAAGTATCTTTTGGCAATGCTAACCTTTTGGAAAACCTTGAGAATCTTTAAATATCTAGATGAAAATCATATGCTAAGTTTAAAAAAGGTGAAGTGATATTCTAAAATAATTCCTCTTTAAGCAAAAATCTTGGAAACAGTGCAACATCATATATTATGGTATGAAATGTGGCTATTTAGGTTTCTGAAAGAGCTATGCCATCAATTTGTTAAAAATTAAAAGGGTTATGCTTTAATGTATTTTTAATTTCTGAGATTGAATGTAATGTCAGAGAAGGCAAGATGAGACAAAAGCTTGGATTAGAAGCATGCAAACACATTCATTCTTCTTGAATATAATCTTTAGAGCCATTCCTTCTCTCTCACCCTCTGGATTACTCCAAAATAAGATATACGCCAGAAATGCGAGTAAACCGTCCACCTGAATAGTTGTCTGTGTCTGATTAAGTCACTAAGTGCCACTGTCATGTACAAAGAGCAAACCATAAATAAGAAAAAAAGACCACCTATAAATAAGGTCTATAAATTTTGTTGTTAATCCTACTCAAGACAGCATCAACACCCGTTCTGCATCTATGCCTTTTATGGGAGCATATATCATAACAGCGAGGGTAATCAATGTCAGAGTAGTTTCCAAGATATGTGTGCTACCCAGCATACTGGAGAGGCAACACCCAAATTTTGGCTTCTTTTCATTTCAAGTCTCTCAAGAATTAACTGGGTTGCAAGGCCAAGACCTGTTAGCTCTAGGAGGAACCCTATAAGTCTTCTGAGTCCTCCTCCTACTCCATGTGGATTTTATCTTGGATGAAAACATTGCAGTCTTTGAAAATCGTATCCCTAAGATCCCAAGTATAAACTACAAAGCATCTCAGATTTACTAGATTCCTTATCAATAAGAGGAATACCACTTGGCTGGCATAGACCTTTCTCCATACCCATTTAGACTAACTGGACAAAAATAGTCTAGTGTATTTACTCAGCCTTCGGAGTTCAGATTTTTATGATTGTCTAATGGAGTTTCACATGTTAGAACAGGCTGGACAGAATATATCTAACTTTAAAATACATTTTAAACTCCAGGAAGATCAGATTTGTTTAAAGAATCAACTCTCTTCTTTCTTTCAGGTCTAAGAAAGCACAAATTAAATGAATCTTGGGGAAAAAAATGGCATTACAAGATTCTGACATACAGTGGAAGGAGGAGGTTGGCTTGGGCATCTTCTGAGAGATACAGCCTAGTACCATTTCTACTCTATTTTCAGAGATATAATTTCAAGGCTTTTGATTACTGAGTTGTTAGGCTTGGGACTGCAGCCCTGGATGAAGACAACAGTAACCCTGTCAGATCCTGGCCAAAATGAATGCGCTCCCAGTTTCCTTATGGCAGATAGGCAGAGCATGGATATGTACAATTGCAACTCAAACCACAATCCAAAGCCTAGAAGGAATAATAATGTACAAAGAAGCAGTGTCTGTCACAGTCCTAACTCGAATAAGCTTGAAAAAACATAGAATAAAATAAAAAATGCCAGCTTTCAATAAACCCTGTACATTATGGATCCTGAAGGAAGTTCATAAAACTGAAGAAATCAGCAAATCCCTGGAGAAATGTGGGATTCAAAACACTTTATTCCCAGTATTGTTCTATTGATGAACTATACCTGGGTCTCTCATTAGAGGCTTGAAATTTCAGCAGCTATTTTTTTCATACATTGTGCAGTGAGCACCTGCCCATTTTTCTAGCATAACTCCAAAGAGCAAATATTTAAAAGATGAAGATTTCAACAGCTCTTCTATGCCAGTGCTTTTCTTTTCTTCCTGAAGATCTAATCCACGACAGTCTTGAGGTCTGCATGCTAGAATCCGCAGTTTATACACAGTGGTCACTTCAGCTCGGTCTCCCACAGCCTTCATTTGTAGTTAAGAGCTTGCAGCTGCAAACAAAACATTGCATTAGACCTTCCCTTTTTTTTTTCTTGTCCTTTCAAAACACAAAGGGGGAATAAAATTGCTGATTTTAATAAATAGTCAATAATTGTCCAGACTCCAAAGAAACATGAACCCTCTAAATAATAGGATTTAAACCCATTATAATAATTGTTCCAGTTATAAACATCACTTTTTTCATTTGTAACTTTCAGCTGTTTTTCACATGCAGTGTTGCTCACTAGAAACACTCAAATTAGACATTCAAAATGCATTGGAATGATAATTAAAAATGGCACTGTAATTAAACAACTATCGAAATGGCTTATGTACCGACTTTACCTGCTCATAGATGACAGTAAGTCATGTCACAATATCTCACTTCAAAGCAGAAAGCATTTTTAATGGATGATAATACTATGGTAAGAACCAACAATAGTAATGGATTTAAATATCTTAATTATAAACATTGAAATGTTAATGCTATTCCTTTTTAAAATTTGCATTCATTTGTATTGTGGGATGCTTTCAGAATAGCCTGCATTTATAGCTAAAACTTATCTAAAAAGAAAAGCAATCTTAATTGTGTAACATATATCACCACTACCCCACCTATCACTGTCTTTACAGAGAAGAGGAAAAAAAAAAGAGTTCTTAATTGTCAAACATCACTTTACTCTCTTTTGTATTGTATTAACATAAATAATTTCAAAATTATTAGGACTGACCTACTATCCTTAACAACTAGAACTCATTCCAACAGTAAACACGTATCACCATTTCTCCACTCCTCCTCCTATGAATAGAAATGCAGACCATCTCACTGGAGAACAAAGAAATTAAGGCCTAGGATAAAAACAAGACAAGACTCAGCCCTTTCCTTCATTCCTGTATTGAAACTGTTCTGTAAGTAATAGGGAAATAACAGACTGAATATCTTCATTTGACAGCAAGAAGTCTGACATGAGCCTGAACATTTACTGGTATGAGAGACACAAATGAGCCCTATGAGAGCAAACAGAGATTCAGGCTGGTGTTTGCAGAAGATAAAAGGGAAAGCCTTTGGTCAATGAGATAGCACAATAAGTATCTAATACGAGTTATATAGTACAATAATTTACTGTACAGAAGCTTAAAATGCAAAAACAGAAACTCATCAGAGCTAGGTTGGTAATTTTTTTTAAAACAGTAATTAATTATTTTTCAGTAGAAAGATATTTGAAGTGCTTATAACTTCAAATCATGCTTTGTTCAGCATGTAAACTAAAAGAGTTACTCCTGATTTCAGCTGCAGCCCATTTCTCAAATGGTTGTCTTTGAAGTACCTACAGCTGGAGATGAAGAAGCTCTCAAAAGAGAGAAACAGGATGTTTGAAAACAAATAACCTTTAAATCTATTTGCAGTTTGGCACCTCAGGCAGCAGCTTCTACATAGCTGTAAGCAGATTTAAAAAAATATTTTTAAAAATAATAAGAGGGCTTTATGGTAATTCAAAGCAAAAGATGCTTTAAGAAGTGTGAAACATATTTTATATTTGAAGTGTTTGACTCTTCTCTGGGACATGTTCTTAAGAGTTCCCAACACTAAAAATTAATTATATTTTCTCTTGAATTGATGGGAAGATAAATTATTGTAAATTAGTTTTATCATAAGTTTGAAAGAGGCCAGGTTCCTGGGACATTATTAGCAATTTCCTCTATACTCTTTAACAATTATTGCTGCACTTATGAAAGTAATATTGAGACATCTTTGAGACAGAAAAAATACTGAAAAAATATTATAATTTGTTGTTTAGCAAAGCATTTAAATTCTGAGTCTTGGAAAATGTTTTCCAACAAATCGGTTCTTAATTTGGTGGTTGCAGCAGTTGTTCTGAAGGAGAACAGTATCACAGATATGAAGAACTGGTGGATTGGATGAACTGGAGGGTTCATCCTCGTGGTCAGAATCAATGGTCAGAAGTAACTTTGCAATATGCTTCTTACCCTTTTTTTGCCTATTCTGGAGTTTTTCACACTTCAGGTTTCCTAGCAGTTAGGTGTTAATATACATCCCTTTCTATGAAACCTATATTCGCACCCCAAATTATATTTAACTCTTTGTAGTGGAGGATAAGATGAGAAAATAAGCATAGCATTTTTTTTTTAGTAAGATTTAATCAGAAATAAAAAGTTGTAGGCTTAAAAACTAGGAGAAGAAAAGCCCCAGCCAAATTACTGTTTTATTTTCCCACATGACTAAAATGTTTAGGACTAGAATTCTTTCCCATATCACATTTTGTCTGTAAAACCATCTGCTTGCTTTCAGAAGGACCACTGAAGAACAGACTAATCAAGAATGTGAAGAAAAGTAACAGGAGCTGAATCAGAATGACTGCTTATTTGCTTTTGTATTGCCTTTCAATACACATTTTCCAGCTACCTGTAATGGCAAGTTGTGGGTGTGGTAGCTGTGTAATGGGGTGTGGAGGGGTGTCCCCACATGTGTGTGTCTCTAGCTCAAGAACTGAGACCTGACAGTCTGCCTGTGCAGTTCACCTGTTCTTTCCCAGTGGGCAAGTGTGAACCATTTTTCCAGTATTACATTGCTAATGTATATCTGCACAAAACTGATCAAACAGCATTCAGTCCATTGTTTTGAATTGTATTTAGATCAAGATGGAATTTATCATTCTGTTTTTCTGTGTGTCCTATGTATGCATCTACAGTAACTACCTTTTTATTTACCCATTTGTCTTACTTTTATTAGCTCTGGTTTAATTCTGTCACTGCCAGGTATACAGTTGAGGCAGTATTAAACCCAGAGACACATACACCCTTTTGTTAACAGAGCTGCAGAGGCCAGAGTATACAGGCTGCTTATAGCTTTTAAAGTTAGCCCCATTAGAAGAGCTGAGGACTCCAGGTTACACCATTATGGTGATCTTAAAGGAATATATCATCATTATGGAAGGAAGCCTAAAAGTGGGGATGACAGAATGTCTTGTCAGCAGAACTTAAACGCAGCTTGCAAGGGCTTCAGCTGGGAATGAACTTGATGAGAATGCACTCGATTTTCAAAGTCATCATGTTGTTAATGGAAGTAAATGTCTCGGGGATAAGCACAGAGGTAATAGGAGGCAGGAAATGCTGGCTCTTCAATATCAGCATTTGCAATGTGAGTTGCAGCTTGTTCTGAAAAATAACCTCTTAAAGACTCCAGGACAGCACAAAGAAGAGCTCTGCATAAGCAATCTTCCTAATTTCTGAATGTATGTGTGATGACTTTGGGAAAGGAAAAGGCAGAGATGACCCACAAGAGTTTGGCTTGATATATAGCAAGCTGAACCATCAATTTCAGACTAAAAGTGTAGAAATTATCATAAAAGCGTGCAGATGGGCTGGACTAAACATAAGCAGTAAAATAACCTTACAGAAATGAGAGATGGATAATATCCACCTGCCTGAAGTGTCATAAATTTATTCATGTACTCTTTCAGAGGACAAATTGAGAGCTCCACTACTCTCAACGCCTATTAGGTTCAGCATATATATTTATTTGTACCTGAAGAATGGAACTGGTCTGCTGCTGGATGCCAGATGTATTTGGATGGCTGCTTATAGCTCATAATTCCTGCACACTTCAGATAGAAGTCCAGGTTTAAAACAGGCTGTTCATACTGGTGATCCGGAGGAAACTGTTTTTTAAACTCACCCTTCCAAGATCAAAACATTTTGAACAAACTCTCTCTGCCTCACAGTAATATCTCAGGGCAGGTATGCCAGGCCTGTGTGCACCCATGGGTTCTGACTGCCCCAGCCAGTGTCAGCAGGGTCCCCTGGCCAGTATGTGTCTGCCCCTCACCTAGAAGCTCTGGTAGGGTTTGAGCTGGGTCATGGGTATGCCTGTGGCCAGACCTGTTCTTCAAGCTGTCAACAGGGATTTCCAAATTGTCACAGAACCTGAGGCATCACTTTGCCTTCATCTGAGGATGATTGGGTTGTTGATGGGACAGGTCACCCAGACCAACAAGCTGTTCTGCTGCTGGACAGTGTGAGGTGGGCTGATGCCATGAAGTTTAACCATGACAAGTGCAAGGTCCTACACCTGGGTCGGAGCAATCCCAGGCACAGCTACAGGCTGGGCAGAGAAGAGATTCAGAACAGCCCTGCGGAGAAGGACCTGGGGGTGTTAGTCAGTGAGAAAATGAACATGAGCCGGATACAGTGTGTGCTCACAGCCCAGAAAGCCAACTGTATCCTGGGCTGCATCAAGAGGAACGTGACCAACAGGTCGAAGGAGGTGATCCTGCCCCTCTACTCTGCTCTCATGAGACCTCACTTGGAGTACTGTGTGCAGTTCTGGTGTCCTCAACATAAAAAGGACATGGAACTGTTGGAACAAGTCCAGAGGAGGGCCACGAGGATGATCAGGGGACTGGAGCACCTCCTGTATGAAGACAGGCTGAGAGAGTTGGGGCTGTTCAGCCTGGAGAAGAGAAGGCTGCGTGGAGACCTCATAGCAGCCTTCCAGTATCTGAAGGGAGCTTATAAGGATTCTGGGGAGGGTCTCTTCATTATGCACTGTAGAGATAGGACAAGGGGTAATGGGTAAAACTTAAACAGGGGAAGTCTAGTTTAGATATAAGGAAGAAGTTCTTTATTGTAAGGGTGTTAAGGCACTGGAATGGGTTGCCCAGGGAAGTTGCTAATGCTCCATCCCTGGTGGTGTTCGAGGCCAGGCTGGATGAAGCCTTGGGTGACATGGTTTAGTGTGAGGTGTCCCTGCCCATGGCAGGGGGGTTGGAACTAGATTATCTTGAGGTCCTTTCCAATCCTAACTATTCTATGATTCTATGATTCTATGAAGTTTCTACAGCCCATGCTGCGGCCACCCTCAGCCCCTAGTTCAGATTCCTGTCTGGGGTAGCCCCATGGACATACTTCAGTTCCTGAGAAGTTATAGTCCTTCCCTTCACCACAAAAGCATTGATTCTGTAGTAAAATAAACTGCAGTGGCTGTTTGTTTGGTTGTCACAGTGGGTCTTTCCTCAATGGATAACATTGTGTAAATTAGTCGCAGCATTGCTTACCATATGGCCACAGCTGCTCTCCAATGCTGCAACAGGCTGTGGGGAATGTACAGAAGCTCTTTGTTAGCAGACAAGACAATGGCAGGAAACAATGATGTCACTGATGAATCTCAATGACAGATTATCACTTCTCTCGCCTTGGTTTTCTAAGTTTTCTCTCTTTTTCTTATATAGTAATTGTGCTAGCTATTTTGAGTGATTGTATCTGGTCTCCTAAGGTCAAGGGCCCTGAGAATGGATGGCATGCATGCAGTTGTAAAATTTTAAACAAAAAACCTAAACATTTTTGAGTTACAAACAGTTTTCTCAGCTGGCTGCACAAACTTTCTGCTGCACAAGAGAAGACATGCTCTTCATCTGCATTCATTTTAAATGGATTTATTGTATGTTATCCCTCTCACAATGGCTTCCATATATTTATCACTTTTCATACTATCCACAAGGATATTTGTGTAATAGACCATTGTCTTCCAGTCAAGGATTTTGCATTTGAAAGAGAAAATAAGAATACTTTAAAATAATTGGGGTTGTGAAGATGACTTGCAGCTCTGCATAATGCATTGTAGCAACTCATTTTATTTTGGGAACAAAAAGCAAACATCAAGGTTTATTCTACTTGGCAGAAAATAACCCCTCATTCCCAAAACAATGGAGCGTTATGATTTTAATTTAGTTCTTCAGTTTTACTTCTGTTTCAAAGCACATCTCCAGAAAATAGGGTATTTCTAAAATATATTGAATAATTTCAATTGAAACATATGCTAGAGTACTGGAAGAAATTACATCACATAAATGTAGACTCAGTTCTCACACCTGCAAGCCACAGAAACCTCAGCTGAGACATTTGTAGAAGTTTAATTCCATGTCCAACAGAATGATTGAAATGAAAACTCACTTCTGAACATCCCCCTTAGATACCCCATAGATTACCGTGCTTGCTAATCCTCCTCCTCAATGCAGTTTATTGGCTTCCCACCAGCATTCTGTAATGCTCTTCCCACCATGTTTTGCCTACTTGTCTGCCTACTTCCTTCTGATATATTTTTTTTTTGTTTTCTCATCCTCTATAATCCCAGTCTTCACAGTAACATACTTCTTGTGTGCTTTCTAACTCTGCTTTTATGTTCCCCCCTGATTCTGTGGTAATCAATATCCAGGATCTATGAGCTTCCTACAGTAAGCAGGCTAATATCTTAACCTACTGGTCCGTGATTTTTTAAATTATTAGTATTTTAAATACTATACAGTGATACAGAAAGCCAGAGAGCTGACTTTCTGGGTAAAACTAAATGATGGTGTTATCTTAGAGGAAGCAATTCACAGAATCATAGGCAACTAAAAGATGGAGAGAGAGCACTGTCCCTTTAAATGAGCTGACATTTTGTTTATATAATCTAATAAATACCTGTATACTTGAGAGCTGATACAGACTGTATGAATTTTGTCTAAAAACACCACATTTTTTTCTGTACATTTTTTCAAAAAACAAAATCCTGTAGGAGTTCTTTGTTCTCACTCTATGTGCAACAGCAAAATAAACAGATTTTCTTCAGTATTTCTATCTTTCTACATGCTTCTCCTGTGAGCTTGTCCCAGCTGAACACACTCATAGTGGTTCAGCAACATGAAATACATCCCTCCTGGTAGAGGAAGCTCTTGCAGATACTTTGCTGCAGCACAATAATTACCTGGGAGATACAGGAAGGAGCTTCTCCAGCTCCTGGTTGAATTCAGTGTTCCATCATCTACACACTGATTATGACTTGGGTTTCCATTTTACTACCAAAGAGCTAAGTTTTTGAAGAGTTTTTGGGTAGTAAAAAAGAATTGCTTATCTCCTTTACTGGTTTTGCAGACTGAGCTTATAATATGATCATTAGAGCTATACCAGGTTGAGGCAGTTCGCACGGGCAAGTGAGAGGGATGGTGAGCACTCCCCATATGACCAGAGCTCAGACTGAGTGCTCTGCCCTGGCTGCCCCAACGGCGGCCAGCATAGGCACCCAGACAGAGCCGGTAAGAGGGGAGGCTGCAGTGCAGAGCTTGGAGTGTGGAGAGTGCCTGCACTGGTCTGGTGAGGGAAAGGTGCAGAATGGGCAGGGCTGCACTCACTGCTCCCTGATGGAGGTCCTTCTGCAGCAGGTGGCTGAGCTACGGGATGCTGTCAGTAAGCTGCAAGATGTCAGGGAAGCTGAGAGGAAGCAGGACTGCTTGCTCCAGGCTCAAACAGCACAGGGGCCTCAAGCGTCCCCTCTAACTCATGGAGGAAAGAAGGAGGCTGTTGATCAGGGAAGCTGGGAATTAGTAACAAAAAAAAAAAAAAAAACAACAAAAGGAGGAAGAGAGCAATTAAAAGCAAGGGGCTTTCTCCTAAATCTGCTGTACCCACCCAGAACCACTTTGCTGTCCTGCAGGGGGCTGATGAGTAAATGCACTTGCACCAGAAACAGCCGGCTGGTGCACTGGTACAGAAGATCTCTACTGGGAGAAAGTTGGGGTTGTTCAGCCTGAAGAAGAGAAGGCTGCGTGGAGACCTCATAGCAGCCTTCCAGTATCTGAAGGGGGTCTACAGGGATTCTGGAGACGGACTATTCATTAGGGACTGTAGTGGTCAGACAAGGGGTAATGGGTTGAAACTTAAACAGGGGAAGTTTAGATTGGATCTAAGGAAGAAATTATCTACTGTTAGGGTGGTGAGGCACTGGAATGCGTTGCCCAGGGAAGCTGTGAATGCTCCATTCCTGGCAGTGTTCAAGGCCAGGTTGGACAGAGCCTTGGGTGACATGGTTTAGTGTGAGGTGTCCCTGCCCATGGCAGGAAGGTTGGAACTAGGTGATCTTAAGGTCCTTTCCAACCCTAAATACTGTATGATTCTATGATTATGTACAATGTCTAAAAATAAAAGTTAATAGAGTTAGATTTTTAATAGGCAAAACTACTCAAATTGATCAATAGTTAACTGTTTGCACCTGGTAAGTGTGTAACACAACATACTTAGTAGGTGCCTAATTTTCACTGATTTCTCTTTCTCTTTTTTAAAGGACTCTTATAAGTAGAGTCAGTGTTGTATAAAGAACTATTATTAAGCTAGATATTTTGGTAGTTTTCTAATTAAAAATCTTTCCTCTCAGAGGATTCCACAAAAAGTGACCTTTGAAGCTTTCTGTTATCATTTATACTTTTAGCACTGGTATTATTTCACTCACCTCAGCAACATGAGCAAACTCTCTTAAAGGAGAGTTTGAAATTATTCTCTTAAACAAAATCCACATTTGTAGGTGAAATCAAAGCTGTAGTAAATCAACCTGTTTGCTTGAACATGGTGCATATCACAAGGTCACCATGAAACCCTGGCTTCTCATGGAATGTTTTACCCGAACTTGTTGATCCAGCTAGATAAACCACATTAAAACACACAGTTAACCATATTTCAGGTTTTCTAGCTGTGGCAATTTTATTCTGAATAACACCTGTTAGTGCATACCAATTAAGTTTTGGCTTGATTAAAGTCAAGGTCAATCAGAAGTAATTTCTGAGCATCTGTATTAAACTAGGGGTAAATAAAGCTATTTGTCTCAAAGTGGTATCTTGCTTGCTTGATTGAAACATTCTCCTCCCACCTTGGGAAGTGTAGCCTTACAGGATCTTGAAGAGAGCTGATAATTACAGAACTGTCTGATTGCCAGTATGATAAACTTATTTTCCTGATATTTGAACAAGAATTTATTATCAAGTTTGACTCATTTAACAGCAGTATAAAAATTTCAAAAACAAAAACTATAAAACATACCAATGAATTTGATAGTTTCTCAAAACTAGTTATATAGAGTCATATTAAAAGCAGAATTTCAATTTATAATATAGAATATTTACATGTTCTTATATAGAAGAAAGACATCTTAACATAAACACCAAACATAAAGTTTTGCCATTTTTCTGCAAAAGAAAACAAAGAAACACGTCTTCCATAACTTCTGAAAAGCTAAAAGCAAAGTCTTCAGTCAACTTTACATGCAGAGGCATCATCAGTATCTGGCTTTAAAATTACCTTCTCTACATTGTAGATAAAAGTACTATATTGCCTTAAAGCTCCAGAAAGTAATTCCACAATGATTTCTCTCATCTCCAAGAAATTGTTCACAACAGAACCAGGTTATCATTCACAATACTTTCCTGGGACCTTTCATGACCTCTTTCATGAAAACTCTCACAGGCATTTCTACACACCTTCATTGTTTAGGCATGAGGCTCAGTCTTGTAGGCTCTTTAGCTCAGTGACCTCAAGCTTGTCTCAGGTGCAACTCCTGATAGCAGCACTGGTGTAACCTAAGTGAAACAATTTAGAAAAGTCTGACTTTCAAAAATCAGAGCCTGTGATTAACACAACAGTTACAAAACCTGTAACACAATCTGGCTGAAAGATCTCCAAGCAGACTTCAGGAAACCAGATAGCAATCCTTTTTCCTTACACTGGGATGAGTGCAGGAAGAGATCCCAGAAAATCACCAGAGGCAGGAGCCATCGTCCAACACAAGGTTTCCAGACTGATTAAAGTGTAAATCTTAATTTGTGATACAACAGGAAAGTTAATAATCTTCTGTCTGACCTGTGATTAAATTGGAACTGTAGAAGGTAGACTGAGGATTTGTAATATAACCTGGAGAGGAAAGGAGGAAAAGGTTGAAAATAAGA
This sequence comes from Melopsittacus undulatus, assembly GCF_012275295.1. Taxonomy (NCBI): domain Eukaryota; kingdom Metazoa; phylum Chordata; class Aves; order Psittaciformes; family Psittaculidae; genus Melopsittacus; species Melopsittacus undulatus. The sequence goes on along the minus strand of NC_047529.1, from coordinate 96,558,466 downwards.
AAGATAAAAAAGGAAATAGGACAATAATAAAATATTTGAAGTGCAATTATTTTAAAACATCAATAAAATATTAAATCTGCCATTCACAAAGGAGAAAAGAAAAAGATAACTCATAACTGGGCTAGACAGTACATACTTTTAATCTCTCTTTCCAGTCACATACCCCCTATCTTTCCAGGAGTAAAAAAAACCACAGCATACTTCAGGGTTTGCAAAAGCCATATTAATGACATTCACTACTCAGTAACTGCAGACGTGATTTTAGACCCAGTTTTCACATTTAAATGAGAAGACAAATGTTGCCTTCAAGAAAAAGCTCAGTTGCCAGACAAGGTACCAGAGAAAACAAATACTTGATCTTGTCTGAAACTGTTCCAGGAAAACAAACTCTACTGTAGCACAATGCTGTATATGTAATATCTACACCTCTAGGAGTTATAAGGGATATTTTATTATCTGATGAAAACACACGGAGATAAGAAAGAGGTTGCAGTGCAGAAGACCAAGAATAGATTTACTAGCATAGTTCAAAGGCCAAGAAGACATAATGAGGTCTTCACAAGGTCTCCCGTGAAGCTTTCTGATGTGCCTTTTGGAGGAATATTTTCCACTGATCTCTCATGGAATTTGATAACTTCAAATTACATTTTGTTTGGATGCATCAGCATTTAATGCCAATAACCTCCCTCTCTTTTCTCATAGTGCATTATTTTCTTGGGTATACCACTGAGCTTCAGATTTACAAAATTCTCATTCCTCTTAACTACTCACCTTGCCCACTAAGATTGTAATATTTGAAATAACATTTAATATTTACAGTAACATTTGTGCAAAAACCCAGACAAAAAGAGCTCCCATCCTGTGTAGGTCTTGTCTGCATTACTGCAATACCTGTCAAAGAAACTCAATCAAATACTTTCTGATGAATAGAAGTGAAATGAGACCCCATAAATCAGTAGGCTAGCTAAGGCTTTTTGAGAGAGGAAAAGGCACTTTTAATTCTATTCCACTTTTTTCACTGATTTGAGGTGGGAAACTGACAGTTGCATGTGTTTTGTGCCACAGATAAATGTTATGCTTAGCATATTACTACATGTCCATTATTTATTGAAGTTTTGTATTTCTTTTGGAACATTAGATTTAAATAAGGACTAATTGAAGGATGCATGAACTATGAAATGTCAGGACTGGCTGTACAGAATGATAGGAGGTAGAACATTGGGTATTAGCATTAGTTGCTAAATGTCTCTGAAAACATATGGTAGATATGGTAACATAATAAATATCAGAATATATCTAATCCAATAAATTCCACCTGCAATTTCGCTGTGATATTTGCATATGATGTAAAGTGGAAAGTCATTCTTTTTGCTTATAGATCATGTCTAATGCTGCAAAACTGGACACTGGGTGATTTTCTCTGAAATCACTGAATGAGAGATCATGCATTAGCTATATGACTCAGGTATCTAGCTTTTTACATCTCTTAGACTTTCCACTAATTTAAGCCACTTCTCTCTCCAAGAAAATGGCCCTGACCAATATAGATTATACTACTTGTCTGTACCATGGTCAGATAATGAGGATTCATTTAAACTTGAGTGGTGGGAAAATTCTTGTTAGATAAGAGTCTTCCTGGCTGCAGCATTTGTCATGGCTGCAGTGGCATATGGTACAGCTTGATAGAGAACCACTGCAGAGTGTTCTCTGCCAAATTTATGCTGACTTGCTGCACTTGCAATGTAGAGAAATTTCAGGACTCCAGCAAATCAATATTTAGCTTGCTTCTGCCAGGTGGATAGTCTGCACAAGAACATAAGGTGGTATTAAAGTGTGTACAGCTGTAAGCCTTGAAAGGCTACTTGCTGTGGTACTAGGATCTTCTACTAAAACAGAGGCAGAGAGATTTGTCTCTTTGGAAAACCAGGCCCTCTGTGTGTGTAATGCTACTAACCATGTTTAATACTTCGCTCTCTATTTAGCTTAGGTCCAGCTGTTCTACTTACAAAAAATGTTTTTCTCACTGTGTAGCCAAGACATTTCTGCCTCTGTACTACTGCTAAATCTAACTTGGTATCTCACACAGCTTTATTTATAAAACTAATAAAGGTTTTATTTTATTTTGTTTTCTTTTTTTTTAATTACAGATGTAGTTCTAAATATTTACACAATAATTCTCTTTTTAAATAATCAATATTCCATGTAGGACTATCTTCTTTTATTATTCTTCAATGGACAATAAGGTGTTATTATATATGCATATGAAATTTACTCTATAATTATGAATTAAACTTACATTAGTGAAACAATGTCTTCTAGTAGTCAGGAATGTGTAAGATAGGAAAGAGCAGAATTGAGTTTGGCTGACTGGCCTCAGCGCATGCATTCTCATATGCTCTGTAATTACATGCATAGCTGATAATTTTCCCACAGTATCTCCAAGGCAGTGGCACAGGTGGTTACACCTGTGCTAATGGGTAGAAAATCCAGTGTCAGTCTCTATCCTTCCCAACTTCTTGTTTCTGTTTTTCCTCTGGTTCTTCTCAATACTGACTCTTTCTCTTCTGAAGCTCCAGTTTTCCTCCCTGTGTTTCCACCTTCATGGCAGCTTCATTTCTCATCCCTGCGTTACAGGATTATTACTATGTTGCTTGCATACGTATTTCTGACTCCCTGCAGATTATGGTTCTCAGAATAGCCTTTTTCCTTCCCCATCAGCTGCAGATGTTACAGTCAATTTAGATCTTACACTATATGTTATAAATGTATAGAGATATCAAAATCTACGTCTTTCAGTACAGATTTTTTTTTCAGTGCTTTTAATTTGCTTATAATTTCCTGCAAACACCAAAAGAAATAGAAACCAAAGAACATTTTATTGCAAAATATAAAGCCCTTGATGAAAAGCCCTCAGAACTATATAATGGATGGAATACAACAGTTATCTAATTCTACTTGATTTTACTTAAAACTGGCCAAATGATAAGTTGTTCTTGTAATGTTATTCTCAGAAGCAGCTGAACAGTTTTGTCTGAAGTTTTTCTCAAAAAGTACAAAAACCCCTGTATCAAGAGCAAGAGACTGACAAAATCAAGAATATCAAATAGTGGGAGGAACAACTTTATAACATGTTGTGCTAACACTGCAACTTGTAAGGCATTTTCTTATAATTGCATATATGTTGCATGAACCCTCAGTATTCCATACACATAGTGGGATAATGATAATATTCAATATTTAGCAACAGTAGTTTAAAAGTAATAAAATTAAAAAAATCTTGTTGGAAAATGTCCTCACAACTGTTTAAAAGTCTCTCCACCATTCAGTTATCTATCAATGTTGATTTTGTTGTTGTTTTTATGAGCATGCTAGAAAAAAAACTAATCTTGCCCTAGAGTGATTATTGCTTTACATTCATAATTTTTGAAAAGGCTGTCATGCAAAATGTTGAGTACATATATGAATGATAGGTTTTTCACACACACACACACAAACATACACACACATACTCCCCAGCATGAATGAGAGAGAGCCAAAATCTGGTCAGTCACATATTTATGGCATGCACATTTTTTAATTGCATGAAAAATAGCTGTAGCTTAAATCATAAAATAGCTTTAGTGATTCACTTCAGCTGATAGACACAGTGTTTGCAACACTGCAGCAGTAACAATTTAAATGTATATTATTCTGCTCAGACTAAGCTCCAAAAGCAGTAGGCAGTGAGAAAAAAAAAAAGAACTGAATAAATGAATGCTGAGAAAAGAAACAATTTAAAACTCCGACTTTAAACAGGACTGTAGCTATGAGCTCCCCAGGCAGCATAGTACGCACTGAGAAGTAAAAGAATTTACAATGTCTCAGACCTGAACACCTAATCAATAAGACAGCAAACAAGTCCAAGGTAGCTGACCGCAGTGCATACCACCCACCTGTGTGTATGATATATGAGCTAAACTCAGTAGAGCATATTGCAGTCAATTGGCTACCACACTGTTTTGCCCTACATAATCACTTGAATGTTGCTATGTGTTCTCTGTTTATTGGTATAGTCCACTTTAATTGGACTCATTTTCAGTTTTTATCTGTGCTGCTGAGAGAGAATATTTCCAGCAGCAGGAAAGCAAGATTAGTCATAAACCCTCCCATTCCTTCTTCCAGACACTGTGCCCAGAGCCTACCCAGAGGACAAACGTGGGCTGGGGATCATCTGGGGTCCTGCAAGAGAAGTTCATCTGAGATGAGCGATATGAAGAAAAACAACTAGCTTCAGATCTTCAAAATAAGGAGCCTCAGGGAACTAAAGGAAGATCTTTTCTGTATCCTGTACTGAAGGTATGACGAATACATAACCTACTCCATGCTTTGTTTTGCCATCCCCTACCTTTCTATAGGTTTAGAATGCACCAATGCATTCTTTTACAAGACAGTCCTCAGTAAAGCTGAGGTTAGATCACGTGTATAATTCTGCAGCTATCAGTGGTGTTAAGTAGAAGCGTGCTATACTGTGCTGAATTGTTTCTTGGCTCAGTTGCTGCAAAGAGGCAGTCATTTGTATGATCAAAGATGATTTCAAACTGCAGAATGATAACATATTTATCCTTTTCCAAAACCAGTGTCAATTTATCAAGCTAAGGAACACTGCCTGCCACTTTTGCTTGCCTGCTTGCAGGTCCTTGTCTGACCTCTGTGATAGAGCTATGTCTCTCACTACTAGTATGCCACTGTTTTTGTCTCCATGCTTTACTTCAATTAACAACAAGTCCAGTCTTTCTGCATATATGATATGCAGCCTTTCTGCATATATGATATTCAGCCTTTGATCTTGTGCTGTACATCTCCTGCTCCTGGGACCTCCATGTTACTTAAGATAGTCCTGCTGATGCAGCAGCTATTCCAAAGCCCAGTCTCCTAAGTGGACAGTCCAAATCTAGTCACAGTGCCATTTCACTTTCACTCCTGGCTGTGAATATTTGATTACATATCTGTGATGGGAACAAAATTAGTCCTCATTTCATTTTCATAAAGACCTAATGTTTTGATGTCTTAGACTTATGGTATTAGATGTAATACCTTTTTAGCTGAGAATTCCCAAAAGAACTTATTTCCATCTGCAAGTAAAAATGATATCCAAAGCATAAGAAACAATATAGCTAAGCCAATCTGTTAGTTGCAGTGGAGGAAAATTAAACGCAATAAATGAAGAAACCATGCCAAGTGCAAGGTCATACACCTTGGTAGGAGCAATCTCAGGCACAGCTACAGGCTGGGCAAAGAAGAGATTCAGAGCAGCCCTGCACAGAAGGACATGGGGGTGTTGATTGATGAGAAAATGGACATGAGGTGGCTACAGTGTGTGCTCACAGCCCAGAAAGCCAACTGTATCCTGGGCTGCGTCAAAAGGAACGTGACCAGCAGGTTGAAGGAGGTGATCCTGCCCTTCTACTTTGCTCTCATAGGAACTCACTTGGAGTATTGTGTGCAGTTCTGGTGTCCTCAACATAAAAGGGACATGGAACTGTTGGAAGAAGTCCAAAGGAGGGCCACGAGGATGATCAGGGGACTGGAGTACCTCCTGTATGAAGATAAGCAGAGAAAGTTGGGGCTCTTCAATCTGGAGAGGAGAAGGCTGCATGCAGACCTCATAGTAGCCTTCCAGTAACTGAAGGGGGACTATAAGAATTCTGGTGAGGGACTATTCATTAGGGACTGTAGTGATAGGACAAGGGGTAATGGGTTGAAGCTTCAACAGGGGAAGTCTAGATTGGATATAAGGAAGAAATTCTTTACTGTGAGGTTGGTGAGGTACTGGAATGGGTTGCCCAGGGAGGTTGTGAATGCTCCATCCCTGGTGGTGTTCAAGGCCGGGTTGGACAGAGCCTTGTGTGACATGGCTTACTGGGAGGTGTCCCTCCAGGTGGGCCTGTAATTAGATGATCTTAAGGTCCTTTCCAACCCTAACTATTCTATGATTCTATGATTCTATGATTCTATGATTTACAGAACAAAATGTGTCTAATGAAAAATTTGAAACTTTATACAATAAAAATATGTATATAACAATATATATTACATATAATAGATATGCAAATAAATTATATAATATTTATTTACCTACAATAGAATATATATATAAAATATAACCTTTGTAATATATATGTAAATAATAGCAAAACACAAGTAAGTCAGAAATACCACTGGAAACCTAGTAGTACATTAAAACAGCTAATATACATCCCCCCACACACAAATGATGACAAATAATCACAAAATATCACAAACAGCAAAGAAGAACAGTTTCTTTGTTCTTTTTCCTCTTCAAAGAGGAAACAGAAGATTCTTCACATGCCTGCTATGTTTTGAGATGGAGAGATAAAACAGCATAGGCTTGAGGTGAAGGCAGAAAGCATCTTATTTTTCTAATCTTCTGGCAGTATTGTTTTCTTTCTTTCACACCTGACCCTAAACCTTCATTCAAGAAACTGGTATAATTTAACACTTTGATCAAAAAAAATGGGCCAAAAAGTACTTTCTGTTACTAAAAATACTGGAATCCAGAAGAGGACTTCAAGATTTTTTATTAGCTTCTCACCATCTGGGGGTCAGATCTGCAGTCAGTTAAATAGGGTGATATTCAGATGCTTGGTAAAAGCTGAGTAAGTAGCCATGCACGCTACTCATCATAGAACCACACATCTGAGAGATGTCTTAAGGAGAAGGGGTGGTAAAGAGTTGACAATGGAAGATTGTTTTCATTGCTACAGGGAAGTTTCTGAAGAGTGATCTTCCCTCTTGCTGCTGCCACAGTAGAGCAAATAAGGGAGCATGAGAGACTACATTTGTCTCAGTACAGATAGCAGAGTCTGGTTGTACCTTGACAGTACCAAGCTGGAGATATTTATAATGTAATTAAAAAGTATTGCTCTTATCATTTTGTGTTAGGCGCTGTACCTCTCTCTAGAAATCAGGTGACAAAAAAAAAATAAGTGAAACTGTGACAGGCCTAGCAGGAACAAAATTTTATATGAATGACATTTATTTTAAAGGAAATCAGAGAAAGAAAAGGGGTCAAGCAAAAAATACAATGCATTTCTCACAGATTGAGAATACATTTGAGATCAATAGCAAACATGGATGATTATAAACCATCTGACCATTTGTGCTTGATAAATCATTTTACTAGTCAACATATCCATGACTTCAACACCTAGCTCTTTTCTCTCCTAAAATCTGTACCAGTAATTGGTGCCCACACCTCAAAGATTCAGTATAATCTCTGCAAGATTACAAAAGGCACCTTCTCTATTTATATAAAATAATGAATTAGAGTAAATCATATGGCTAAGCCTTATGAAGTAAGTTAAAACTTGTTCAATTTGTTTTCTGCAGAAACTTGGAGGGAAGTTCTGATGTCTTACGTAGCATGTGATGAGGCTTTTAACCTCGTGTTTTCTGAAGGTTCTGGAAAATGGCATTTAACCTACTCATCTACTTAGCTCATATCCAGTTCTCTAACACAAGACAACTGTTTATTTACAGCACTCTAGTAAACATCCAGTTCAAAACCATAGCTGGGATCTGGAAACGTGGTCAGCTTCTGTAGCAGGAGAATGACCTAGGAAGAGTCACATCTGCTCTGTTTCTCAAATGGCTTCACAGAGCTGGAAAAGTTACCATGTTGGCTCAACTACCTTCAATCTTCTCTCCTGTTCCCCTTTACCACTTCTAAGTGGCCTGGAAAACTGTTCACATACAAAGTGCATATTTCTCTATGTAAGCATGTCTAGCTCTAGGCAAGAAAACCTAACACTGCATTCTGTGACACAACTGTCTTTACTAGAGTGCTTGGTCTGAACAGTGTATCTCAAATTCCACTCAGCACAAAGATAAATGATTAATTTGGATGTCAGAGTTCCTTCTGCAGCAAGATACTTGTGCTTCATCTGTAACAAAGCCAGACTCTTTCTGAGTGACAGAGGACAAACAGACATAACGCTTCCTTTTTATTGCATTCAAATATTGCTGATTCTATGACAGTTTCATGAACCTAGGTATAGTAGGGCAATGTTTTGGTTGATTTTTTTTTATTTGTATTTCTTTTAAGCTATAAAGTTGTGGATGCATGTGAGCATCTGTCTTCATTGAAAAAGAGCAAAACAAACCAAAACTCCCACAATTACTGGGAAGATTGGACCAAATGCATTTAGTTCAAAATCCAAGAGACAGTAACAAAAATTTTTAATGTTATTTCTTACTGAAGTCTTTAAGTCACTTCTTAGGAATTTTGAAGATCTGGTTTATATACATTAAATTATTAGATATTCCAATACTATTGGTCAAATATACATCCTTGATATATTAAAATATGACTTTTGGGTCTAGTTCTACTACATATAACAAGAAGTATCAATATTCTCCTCTGTCATATGCCTGCATGTCAGTTAGGTCACTATTCCTTGCTGACAATTAATGGTTAAAAAGTGATCACTGTGAGTAAGGAAAACTGTATTAATGCTGTAACCCATGACTGGTCATAAACTGCAGTCTAACAGAAGGGGGATGCAGAACCTTTGAAATCTTTCAACTGTGTTTACAAAACAATAACTGATATCAGCATTGGTAGAGAATGAGTGCTCACAAAACTCAGCAAACATTCTTTACGCTAGTATCTTCTAATATAAGTCTAATTTTTCCCTGAGTATTAACAAACTCTTCTACAATGCATCAATTTCATAAGGTTTTACTTAAAGCACTTGCTAGTATCTGTTCTTGAAGGGATTGGCTTCTCATATTTACCAGTTGCAACTAAAATGTCTTCATACTTATGTGATATAACTTACAGACTATTTAAAAGAACTATTTTGTTTATTTATGTATTTAGTTAATTTAATTTAAAAATTTTCTTATCTTTTCACCCCACCTCTTTCAGATTATGTTCAAGGCTTGATCCAGTCACACGCCCTCAGGTATTTAACCTAATCAAAGTCTGTGCATTTTGAGTTTCTGAATTAAGAAGGGACGCAAAGAAGCATACCTTCCTCTCTAAGAGTGAGACTGAAAATCTGAATCATTTATGCTCACTTTTCATTAGAAATAGGAATAAGCGTATCAGTCCTTTTTTTTTCCCTGTAGTGGTCTTTTCATCTTTTCCAACATATAGACCACCTTATTGACTGATCTGTTCAGCTACCATTTACTGCTGTTTATTTTTTTTTCTAATTGCACTTTCCAGTTCTTCAGTAATAATGTGTAATGAGCAAAGAATAACCTAATTAATTTAGATTAACCAAAGTCCAGATCAATTAGAAGACTAAAAAGACTGTAAGACTATCTTGCTCTTCCATCACCCATGACTAGCGCTGAACAACAGGGAAGACCACACTGCTCAAGTCAGGGGTGGTCCTTTATGTTTTATATAACTTCTTGAATTGAGTGATCATCTTTGTGCACATTTCACAACTCACTTCACCACCCACTGTGTTCCTTTTCTCTAGGGCTACTGTATTAATAATTCACTTCTCACTGAGAACAAAGCTCTTGTAACTTAACTTCAAATGCTGTTTCATTGAACAGTATAGCAAAAGCAGTGAAAGGGCATGCCAAAAAGCAGTTACTGTGTTACAAGCAAACAGCTTCACTCCCCATCTTCCACACATGTCATAAACAGCCGAAAAGACTGTCAAGGATGCATGGAAATACGGTTTCAAATCTTCAGCAAGGGAGACAGGAGCTGGCAAGCAGTATCAAAGAAAATCTGATGGTTATTGCTGATAAAACAATTCTACCTGCATTTTGAACTTCGCTGCCCCACAAAATCCACTAACCACTCATGTGAGGCTTCCCAAGGAACAATCCTTGACCAAAATATAAAGCAAGGCAATTAAGAAAAGTTTGCACAACTGAAAAGAGGAGGAAAATCAATCCTGGTTTTATAGGCCTCAAACAAAAATGAGATAGTTATACTGTAGCTGGACATGTGTCTGGCTGATCAATTTTCAGATACTGGCATAAACCGGAAGTCTTGTTATCACCCTTTCTGCAACAGATGCACGGATCCTAGCCCTACTGTAGCTCCCTCTCCTGGCTGTGAGCTGGACTCAAAAAGAAAAACATGCTGATCCTTTAGAGAGATGGGTATGCTACTGTCTCAGAGACTTTAATGAACCCCACGGTTTTCTAGCATAGAAATAATCAAATCACAAAGCATTTAGTGATTAATTGAATGTGGTACATCTGTTCAGTTTTCAGAGGTAACTATTATTAAAAAAAAATTATTTTTAATGCATAGTTTGACGTATGCAGTTTGACCTAGAAGATGGCAGAACAATGTATGTATGCAGAATACAAATTTAACAGCACAAACCCACATAAAATAAATGTGGATGATAGGGGTATTCTAATGGTTACATCCATGGGAAAAACATCTCGAAAATGATCCCACTACCTGAGGGTCTAAGCACTGTGGAAATGGATTCAACAGTATCATTAATCCAGCTCTAGGACTTGAGCGGCAATGCAACCTTGACCCATGTTTCCTCAGGTGTGGCAATATGAGCTTCTGTGGGACCATTTAATACATTAGTGTATATTTGTTTCTATTTACAAAACATTCTCCCCACAAAGACTTCTGGCTAACATGGTGCACAGACCTGTGGAAATGAAGTTGGCATTCCCAGCTGGGACCTATCTGTTCTGACACTGGAGGCGCCTGCAGTAAAGGTTCTCCTTTTAAAACCTGGATGTGCAGTCCTGGAGAAGAGCTACAGTTAATTAATAATAAATTGATGACTTAGGTAGCTACATTTGGCAGGTAAATTTTCTCTCACCCATTGAAACCTGTGACTATAATTTTCAAGCTGTATTTGTAGAACTACTGACTGTGATTTTCTAAACATAAATTTATTCTGCCTTTTATTTCATTCTCTGTATTTTTATTTTTTCTCTCTAAGCCATAACTTGACTGATTTGAAAATTGTATGCAAAGTTGTATAATCCTAATGAGAAATGCTGTGTTTAATTCAATAGATCAATGCTTCTTCCTCCACCTAAGTAAATTTGCCAATTTCTTTGGCTTTAAAATTATCATTTTATTAAGACCAAACTATACATCAGCTGAAAAGTTTTGATCTCACTTACTGTCATTCATTTCCTTCAACAAGAGGACATTGCTGTTAGTCCATCATAGCTTCTTATTGCATATACATATGCAATATTTTGTTAGGTTTTTTTCTCTAGAAGAAAGATGGTTTTTATTCAATGGGTATAAGGAGTCTGAAGTTACATAAGCAGCCCAGTTCCCTGCACTTGCACATACTTTAGAATGGTTGAAAGCCATGAAATATTTTGGAATGCTTGCCACAGAGGCAGTACAAGCATTATCTTGACCTGAACTAATTTGCTTTTTAGCCTCTGCAGCATAAAAGATATTTTTGACCCTTGTCTGAAAGGCTAGGAAATAAATTCACTGTCTGAGAAGCCTGAAGGTCGGGATGAACAAATAATAAATCAAATGCCAGCACATGACAAAAGCAGGCATGCTCAAAGCTAAAAATGCAAGCATTACACTGATAGTAAACAGTAATTCTCAGGGAGAAAACTACTATATGGAGGAAAAAAGAAGAAAAGGAATGAAAGAATATCTTTTGGAGTATGAATAAAATCAAACTATTTTTTACAAGTTCATTCAAAATACAGTATTGTATATCTGAATATTGATTGGAAATTTCCCAGTCAACAGGAAAAAATAGGAGAAATCTATCTTCAAGTTCATACCAAGAAATAGAAACTACTTAAACTATCCAAAAATCACTTAAATCCAGTAGGACTGTGAAGAGTAACTACATGTGTAAGTAGTTTTTTGAGTGAGATTGCAGTTTACCTTACGAAGATCTAAGACTAATTGCAAATCCCATCTAGAAAAAGAAGACATTCCTTGCAACGAATTTTAGTTCCAAGTCTGGGGGGATGGTGGTGGTTGTTTTTGTTGCCATTGTTGTTGTTATTATTATTATTGTTACTATTATTATTGTTATATAAGGTTATGAAACTAAATTAGGGGTATCACATCCCTGAACTCAGAGCCTATGCAGTCATTTATACTAGATCAGTTTATAGTGGAAGTGCAAAACCTGTGCAAATGCTGGCCTTCTAGAGCTGGAAACATTTTACATATGCCTTGCACAGATAGGAATAGAGAAGGGAACAGAGATTTGAGTCATTTGTGTTTTGTAATATCTCCAGGTTTATGCCTTAAGAAACTTCATTGGGAAATGGCAATTACGTTAATGCAAGAAGAAAGTTTGGAAAAAATATGAGTCCTTTAAAATTATTACAAAGTGAAAATTACATGCTTATTGTCACATATAAGTAGAAAATTCTTAAGAACAGGAATAGTTTAAGTGTGACTTCAGAACAGGAAATTTCTCTGTGGGATGTTGTACTAAAATAGACTAAATTATCACTCCCTCTTTTTTTTTTTTTTATTCAGTAATTTACTGCTATTGTTGTCAGCAATTTACTGAGAGTGTAGAGGGGGAAGAATTCAAAAAGATTTGATTAAAGAATCCCTTAGAAACACAACAAACCTCAAATGACACCTCATGTATTTAAAGCTTTCAAGTCAATAGGAGACTCGCAGCTTCCAAATTTGCAATTATGTCCCATAGCCAGTTGTTTGGCACAATTATCTCTCTGAGCAAGGTGTCCTGTTACCTTTGCTCAGTTTTCTAGTCAGTTTTTCTTGAAGTGGGACAATGAGTTCAGGGGATTACAGATAAAAATAGAAAGATTGACAGTAAGGAAGAATTAAACTTCACAGAAGACACAGGACTTCTACATGGGGTAACTATCTTCTTTAACGCATTTAAACTTTGTTTTTCAGACTCTTCAAGAAAAACATCAGAGAGATCCTCAAGAGCTAAGGCATTGCTAAAAAAGATTTTGCTCAGACCTCTGGAAAAGGCCTCTTTCAACATTCAAATCTCAGGTCTGTACATTGCTTACATTACTTTACATGAATGTTGGGAGTATTGAAAATTATCAGTATGGTAGTACTCATAGTTACCAGACATGGATAAATCTCTTTCTTTCCAAAAGCTGACTTTGTACCCTGTTGTGCATAAGCCTTGCAAGGTTGCATCATGTACGCTACAGTCTCAGATGGTCTCAGACGGTACTTTAATCAATAGCATTAGTAAACAAAAAGTAGTTTCAGCTAGAGACAGAGAAGATTTAAGTTAAATAAGATGAGTTGGCCTTCTCAGAAATTGTCTCCAGTGGGCATTTCATCTCAGCCTTTTGAACTTATAGCAGATAAATATTCTTTAAGATGTTTGGAGACCTATTAGGTCAAGTGCTTCATGTAACTGAATGGAACAACACTACCCTGCCCAACAGCATGAGATATTGTCATTGAGAAAAATAGTCTCGCTACTGGTAGAAGGTTGTAAAGATGCTATTAAAGAAATATTTGAAGTCTGTCTAAAACATTTGAATAATTATTGAGAATTAACATAAATGAAGAGATTAAGAAAATCAGGACAAAAAATAGACTTATTTTTTATATAAAATTCAATTTTTCATCAAAACACATACACAATAAAATGAAAATAAAATTCCCTGTGGTTCACTGAAGACTTCAGAGGGAGTAGTCTCAGTATGACAAAAGTTTCAAGGTAAATGCATTTATCTCATTATTTGGGATATTTCAGAGGAAAAAATCAGAATTGTTGAGAAGAGATAGGTTGTGGCAACTGAAGAACTTTCCAGGATATTAGGAAGACCCCAAGAATTATCCTGCTGAACTGGGTTAATACTCTATTTAGCACAGGATCTGGTTTCTGGCCAGACAGAGCTGCATTCAGCTTACCATCACCTGCATGATTTTCTTGTTTGTGCCTTCCCTCAGTCTCCTCTTCCTCAAACTAAATAGTCCAGAATTTCTGGCCTTTTCTTCTAAGGTTGCTTCTGCATGCCTTTCATCATTTGCACATTTTCTAGTACCTCTGCATCTCTCTTGAGATGTAGAACTGCACACAGGCTCAAGGTGTGACTCTACCACAGAAGTTTTATAGTGGCAAAATGGCACCTCTCTTCTCTCAATGCTCTCAATCCTCTGTTGTGTACAATAGAGATATGGAATATAATTCAATGTAATTTTGCCACACCATGACCAAGGACTGTTATGCACATTCCTTACACAATGGTTTTCACACGTGAAATCACATGCTGCTGGTTCAAAAATAAATAATCCCCCGATCATATAAACTCACAAGGAAATAAACAATGAGGCTAATCTTGCCTGTTGGAGCTTGTTGCCTCTGTGCTTTTTCAATGAGTGAGCTCTGCCAGCTAACTATCTCATTCTGAATTTAGAGTTAAAAAAAAAAGAAAATAAAAAAAGGAAATTAAATCTTTGATATGATCATCACATTTTGGTAAACTTTTCTGTAACTTGGAGTGAAGAACCATCCTTCACCTCAATATTGGCTGGGTGAAAACATAATTGCTGTGCTCAAGTATAAACTCATTTCTTTGCATTTTCTCAAAGTGAGCAGCGATTAAAATAACAGATAAAACCAGGATGCACCTGAATCATTCCAGCCATATAGCAGAAAAGGTGTGCTGAAGTTACCTCTGAAGTGGAGCAACTTTGGACTTTTCCCTCCTGGACCTTCTAAAGGTATTTGTGTTTCCCCAAGACACTGTGCTCAAGGGTGATGGGCAGAATGAGGAAGAGGCCATGCTGTCCTCACAGCAATATGTAACCAATCCCTGAAGCATTTATCTATCTCCAAAAATGTGTCTGGAAAACAGATTCACTGGTGTCCTGGTTTGAGCACTAGCAGTCATTTTTTCTCCTTGGTAGCTGGTGCAGTGCTGTGTTTTGACTTGGACTGGGAATGGTTGCTGATAGCAAGTATGTTTTGAGTTACTGCTCAAATGTTTGGTTTGTCCAAGGCCTTTTCTGAGCTCATGCTCTGCCAGGGAGGAGGGAAGGCCGGGAGGAAGGAGAGACAGGACACCTGACCCAGGCTAGCCAAAGAGGTATTCCATACCATAGCACATCATGCCCAGGATGTAACTGGGAGAAACCCGGAAGGGCTGGAATTCTGGGGGGATGGAGGAGGTATCAGTGAGTGCTCGGTCGGGCAGGGTGGGGTGAGTTATGGGTCGGTGGCTGGTGAAGCGTTGTATTCTCTTCGCTTGTTATTGGCTTTATCATTATTGTTTGTAGTAGTAGTAGCAGTAGTGATTTGTGTTATGCCTTAGTTATTAAACCGTTCTTATCTCAACCCATGGGGGCTACATTCTTTGGATTGTCGTTCCTAACTCTCCGGGAGCTGGGGGAGCAAGGGGAGAGTGAGTGAATGAGCTGTGCAGTTTGGTTTTAAACCACAACAACTGGAAACTTGTATATAGAGCGACTAGCTATTTTCTTTTCTCATCCTTGTTATATAGCCCAGTTAAAAGGAAGATGTGTATCTAATTGGTGTTACTGGGGAAGACATTATACCGGTAAAATTAGTTGTTTCTATTTTTGCCAACACCCTCTGCATGTAAATCAAGTTTCAATTAATATCTTTCAAAATTACAGGAAACACAAGGACCTAAACTTTGCACTTTTGTAAACCAGGACAGAAATAAGCAGTGAAAATCACTGCTGAAGATTTCAAAACATAAATACAGCTGTGAATCACCTCTTGATTTAACATTTGAGAAGACTATTTTTGCATGAGCAACTATTAGCTTCAAATACACATACAAGCTTAGGTATTCCAAACACTATTATATTTGCGGATTTTTTTATTCAGACCATTGCTAGCATGCATTAACAAAAATAGAGTAAAAAAACCACCCCAAAACCGAACCTCAAAACCTAAAAAAAAAGACCCCACAACAAAAACAAAAAGAAAACCGTAACTTTCCAGTTTGATGAGTTTTTCCAAAATGTATCTGAATTCATTTGGGAAATGAATAAAAATTTTGCAGATAAAATGCAAGATTTTCTACCTAATGCAGGTACTTTTATTTTTATTGAGAACATGCTGGAGTAAAAATTTTAGAAATGCTCTTAATATAAATCATGTTAAAGTTTATCTTTTTTCTGCGAATTTTATCTGCTTATTTCAGTTATTATATTAAGTCATAATGCTGCTTAATAATGTTTTTTTCACATAATGTTTCCAACAAACAGAAGCATATTTACCATATTCACTAAATTTTATTTTCTGAATCTCACTCTGAAAATTAAAACTTCTCTGTACATTCGTGGCATTAAGAAACCTTTAATATTCTTTTCAAGCTTGTTAATAAAATGTCAGTTTGGACATATGACAAGCATTATTTTAGAGAAAAAAAACAAAACAAACCCAACATATATTCAATTTAGTCACAGCTTTGATACAAAAGCTGTAATAATGCGCTTCTGAAATTATTGTATTAATGCAGAAAGCATAAATGGTACAGGTAGTTTTAAAAGCAGCAAGTATTGTGCCAATTTAGAATTGCTTATTGCTTTCAAAATAATGTTCTTTTAGAATCTAATGCAATGTTCATTGGAATCCAAATGAGTGTCTGAAAGCAATTTTATTTCTTATAAGTGCATGTATAGTATCCATGGAAAAACACGAAAACTAACACCCGAAAAAAGCAATCTACTCTTTCACAGACATTCTAGTAGTAAATAAATACGTGTTTTAGGACTTTTTTTTTAACCTGAATGCATTTTTTTTTCTCAGCACTTGATAACACCTTCATGTTTGAACCAATACACTCTTTACTGAAGTTGGAAATGTCTGATTCTCTAGATATTTGATTGTCAAGAAGATACTAATTTTATCAAAACATGGATATTTTTTCTGAAAAAATATATACAGATGTGTAACTGGTTTGATATTAATACACAAAATAATGCAAAATATTGTTTTAGAAAAAAAACAACTGCTATACCTAGTACCAGAGAAATTAAATTTTCTTAAATATCAAATTAACATTTAATTAACAAATTGCCACTGTGCATTCTTAAAGGGAAATTTCTGTGAGATGTGAGACCTTGTACAGTGAACACCCAAGGATACTATTGCAAATGTTGATAATGTCGCTTCATTTATCAGGCAATCCTAAAGGTTTTACCTCAAGACTACCTTCTTAGATATTTGGTTTAGTTTATTAATTTTGCTTGGTTTATATGCTTGCTCTTAGGTATCTTTGTTTAACATTTATATGCTGTCTTGAGTACTTTTATGAATAGAAAAGTCCCTCAACATAAAAAGGACATGGAACTGTTGGAACAAGTCCAGAGGAGGGCCACGAGGATGATCAGGGGACTGGAGCACCTCCTGTATGAAGACAGGCTGAGAAAGTTGGGGCTGTTCAGCCTGGAGATGAGAAGGCTGCATGGAGACCTCATAGCAGCCTTCCAGCATCTGAAGGGGGCCTACAGGGATGCTGGTGAGGGACTATTTATTAGAGACTGTATTGATAGGACAAGGGTTAACGGGTTGAAACTTAAACAAGGGAGGTTTTGATTGCATCTAAGGAAGAAATTCTTTACTGTTAGGGTGTTGAGGTACTGGAATGGGTTGCCCAGGGAGGTAGTGAATGCTCAATCTGTGGCAGTGTTCAAGGCCAGGTTGGATGAAGCCTTGAGTGACATGGTTTAGTATGAGGTGTCCCTGCCCATGGCAGGGGGTTGGAACTAGATGATCTTAAGGTCCTTTCCAACCCTAACTATTCTATGATTCTATGATTCTATCACAATCTTGCCATAGACCCTTCATAAATTATTTTGTTGTGGATGAGACAATACAATATTTTCATAATTTAAATTTTGTGCCTAAGCTTTCTGTATCTGTCCTGGTCCAGCAGTAGCAGTCATTTTTCTCCTAATAGCTGATGCAATGTGATGCTGATCAGTAGACTGGAGAGCCAAGGAGTCATCAGTAGGACATGCTCACCCTTTAATAGCCCCATATGGCCAGTGCGAAAGTCTAACAGAGAGTGGAGGCTAACAGTCGACTATTGAGGCCTGAAGGAAGTCAAACCACCATTGAGTGCTGCCATCCCAGACATGCTAGAACTCCAGTATGAACTGGAGTCAGAAGCAGCCAAGTGGGATGCCACGACTGATATCACCAATGCATTTTTCTCAATTCCTTTGGCAGCAGAGTGCAGGCCACTGTTCGCTTTTACTTGGAGGGAGGTCCAGTACACTTGGAACCGACTGCCCCAGGGATGGAAACACAGCCCTACCATCTGCCATGGAATGATCCAGACTGCAATGGAACAGGGGCAAGCTCCAGAACAACTGCAATACATTGATGACATTATTGTGTGGGGCGATACAGCAGCAGAAGTCTTTGAGAAAGGGAGGGAAATAATCCAAATTCTGCTGAAAGCCAGTTTTGCCATAAAACCTGCACAGGAGTTTCAATTTCTGGGAATAAAATGGCAATAGGCAGATCCCCAAAGATGTGATCAACAAGGTAACAGCAATGTCTCTACCAACTAATAAGAAAGAAACAAAAGCTTTCTTGCGTGCAGTGGGGTTCTGGAGAATGCACAGCCCAAATTAGAATTCTATTGTACGCCCTCTCTATCATGTGACCCCAAAATTATGATTTTAAATGGGGCCCTGAGAAACGACAAGCCTTTGAGCAAATTAAACGGGAGATAGTTCATGCAGTGGCCCTTGGGCCAGTCCAGACCAGGCCAGATGTAAAAAATGTGCTCTACACCACAGCTGGGGAGAATGGTCCTACCTGGAGCCTCTGGCAGAAAACTCCAGGGGAGACTCGAGGTCAACCCCTCGGCTTTTGGAGTCGGGGATACAAAGGATCTGAGGCCAGCTATACCCCAACTGAGAAAGAGATACTGGCAGCCTATAAAGGGGTTTGAGCTGCTTCAAAAATGACTGGCACTGAAGCACAGCTCCTCCTAGCGCCCCAATTGCCCATGCTGGGCTGGATGTTCGAAGGCAGGGTCTCCTCTACACATCATGTGACAGATGCTACATGGAGTAAGTGGGCTGCACTAATTATACAATGAGCTCAAATAGGAAATCCCAGTCATCCAGGCATCCTAGAAGCCATCATGGACTGGCCAGAGGGCAAAGATTTTGGAATGTCACCAGAGGAGGAGGTGATGCGTGCTGAAGAGGCCCTACAATATAATAAACTGTCAGAAAGTGAAAAGCAGTATGCCTTGTTTACTGATGGGTCCTGCTGTATTACGGGAAAGTATCGGAAATGGAAGGCAGCTGTATGGAATCTCCTACAAGAAGTTGCAGAACCTGTTGAAGAAGAGGGTGAATCGAGTCATTTTGCCAAGGTGAAAGCCATCCAGCTGGCCTTGGACATTGCTGAATGAGAAAAGTGGCCGGTACTTTATCTCTACACTGACTCATGGATGGTGGCAAATGCCTTGTGGGGGTGTTTGCAGCAATGGAAGCAGAACAACTGGCAACGCAAAGGTAAACCCATCTGTGTTGCTGCACTGTGGCAAGATGTCGCTGCCCACCTACAGAACCTGGTGGTGAAGGTACGCAACGTACATGCTCATGTACCTAAGAGTCAGGCCACTGAGGAACACCAGAACAACCAACAAGTGGATAAAGCTGCTAAGATTGAAGTGGCTCAGATGGACTTATATTGGCAAAATAAGGGTGAATTATTTTTGGACTGGTGGGTCCATGATACTTCAGGCCATCAGGGCAGAGATGCAACATATAGATGGGCTTGTGATTGAGGGGTGGACTTAACAATGGACACTATTGCCCAGGTGGCCTGGGTTCAGCAGTAGCAGTCATTTTTCTCCTTGGTAGCTGGTGCAGTGCTGTGGTTTGACTTTAGGCCTGGGAACAACGCTGATAACACCGATGTTTTTAATTCATGCTCAGTAATGTTTATTCTAACCAAGGACTTTCTGAGTCTCATGGTCTGCCAAGGATGAGGGGAATCCAGGAGGAAGCAGAGACAGTACACCTGACACAAACTAACCAAAGGGGTATTCCATACCATTCCATGTTCCACGTCATGCCCAGGATTTAAACTGGGGGCAATTACCCGGAAGGGCTAGATCACTGCTCGGGCCAGGCTGAGTTTTGGTTTGTGGGTGGTGAGCAGTTGTATTATCTTCCCTTGTTATTTCCCTTATCATTATTGTTGGTGGTGGTAGCAGTAGTGGTTTGTGTTATACCTTAGTTTCTGGACTGCTCTTACGTCAACTTGTGGGAGTTACATTCTGGGGGGGGGGGGGGGGAAGTGAACAAGCAGCTGTGTGGCTCCAAGTTACTGGCTGGGCCTAAACCACGATAGTATCATTGCTAAATAAATTACAAAGTAAATTTTCAAAATAAGGAAGTTCATACAATTCCAGTGGCTACTTGCCTCCTTTTACATACATGCCTTCTACCTTATATTATTTTTTCCAGTTCTAGAGAAGCAAGAGAATAAAGATTTTCAGGTTACAGATATGCTTTTCTTACATCCCTTTAAGTTTTAATAAGATGCACTTAAATGTGCATATAGCCAACACTGTATTAAGGAATTCAGCTTCTAGCTTGTTTGTCAGATTTCATGTTTGAATTTCTTTCCCCTGAGGGTGGGGGGGAAGAGAAACACATCCCAAAAAGCAACAAAAGCACAATAATTGTATGAATTTTAAGGTATTTCATAACATAGATAAGGATAGTTGTTCAATTATTAACTTAATGTTCAATTAAGCTGTGAGCAGGGGAAGAAATACATTCATATATGCTTGTGCTTCTGTCCCAAGGGACAGAAAAATTAAATTTTAAAATGGATATAATAAAAAGACAATAGAAAGAATCTGTTGGTTTGAAGAATGAACCAGATGTAGCTTCTGAGGATGTAGGCCCCCACCTTGTTTATTTATCCTGAATGCTCAATAAGCACTAAAGAACAAGGCAAAATGAAGATAGCAGGAAATTATTCATATACTTAGAGGGGTTAGTATGTGTGTATATACATTATCTGAATCTCTCAAAACCAGATAGATACAGAGAATCGTATTCTTGATACAGCTTTCATTATTAAATTAATTAATAGTGCTGCTATTATATTAGAAAGAAAGAAGACAAAATTTGAAGAGGAAGGTTGTTGCAGCCTTACAGATTAATCCAGAGCAATGAAACTATGCATAACGTAATGGCACAAAAGGGTGTGAAGTCAGTAACAGAAATCAGGCACCAAATAAGCTTTGAAATCTTGATACATTGGCATAAAGGGTCAAAATGAAAGTTCACACAAGAAGATAACTGCAGCAGCTAAGCAGCAAGAAATGGATGTCTGCAATATCTTGAAGGTCAGAAGAAAAATCTGTATTTCTGTGAAGAGAAGCACAGAAGTGATTTAAAGTGAGATTTGTCAGTATGACTGGTAAGATAGAATTTGGACAAATGTGAATATAAACGTGCATGGACAGGAAAAGAATCTATGATACAAGTTTTAGGTTCCATTAATTAGTTAACCAGCTGCAATAATCAAGTTCTGAGCTTGAAACTCATGAACACAGAGTAGTAATACAGCAGAAAGGTCATGGGGACCTGGACAGAAGAGCCTGCACAGGTGAGAGGAAAGAAAATGCTGGAGAGAAGCCTCAGGCTAGGACTGGGAAGGAAGGCAGGGGGTAGAGACTTTTAAAGTCCTGGAAGTAGCACAGAAGGAAAGCCAAAACAAATAAACCAATTGACCTTTCTGTTCTATATGATATTTAGAATGGCTGACAGACTTTCAGGAGAGAGATTGCAGTGTAACTGGTGAACTGAAGATGGTAAGTCCTCCAAGGTAACTGTATGAGACCACACTGAAGTTGTAAGGAAAGACTGGCCTTCTGAAAAGGAAACACAAATTGGCAGGAAGAGAAAAGGTGGAAGATCTGAGATGGATAACGAAGTAGGACCAATGTATGCTCACTGCTGACTGAAGAATGTTATTTAGATCAAGACAGGGGATCACCTGGGTGTTCTTTGTTGTACAATGTTTTACTCATATCAAAATTACCAGAGAGGAAGAATGAACTTATCAACTTTTAGGGGTTTGGGTTAGTTTGGTTTTGTTTTGGTTCTGTTCATTTGTTGTGATGTTGCTTTTTTTTGTTTGTTTGTTTGGTTGGTTAGTTTGCTTTGTTTTCTTTTCCTGAATTTTGAAATTTGATTTGGAATGATTTTACTCTGTAGATGCCTCAACACTACTGTATCCTCCTGTCTTTACTGCTCAGAGGCAGTTAGGAATGTAAATCACATTGATTTCAAAGAAAGACAGATACTGAAATAACTTTGCAGATCTGAACATCAGTACCTTTTTAGCAATGCTGTTTGAAATGGATGGAAATGGGTGGAAAAGGCCACAACAAAATGTAGAATCTCAGATGATTTAAAGAGCAGTGCTAAAAAGTTGGCAATATGCATTTTTTTATCTATGGAAAGTTTCAAATATTACAGCTAGTGCAACAGTAAACTGTTATTTCTCACTCAATCTACATGTTAAGAGAAA
Organism: Melopsittacus undulatus; assembly: GCF_012275295.1. NCBI lineage: Eukaryota > Metazoa > Chordata > Aves > Psittaciformes > Psittaculidae > Melopsittacus > Melopsittacus undulatus. The sequence continues at coordinate 96,535,952 of NC_047529.1, read as the reverse complement.
AGTAGAAAATATATTGAACCAGGAAGCAGTTGGTATGTGTGAAAGAGGGAGAAAGGGAATAGTAATTAAATCCTATTCCATTGTCCTCCCCTTTCCCCCACAAAAGTAACAACTTCAATTCTACCACATAATTAAAAGTATGTTTTCTGGGTTTTTTTTCCAAGTGTAATTAATTTAAATAACCATTTTGTTAGCCCCTCCAGTTAGCACCTAAAAATCTATTTCAGTGAGCACCCTGGGATTAAATTGTAAATGAGTGGTTGAACAGTCCACAGCACTTGTCTGGGAAAGGGTGATCTTCAGTAATTACTTTTTTTATCCCCTATGAGACCGCATATGTAGAGCTCCCAGTCCAGAGGGAATGTAGTATTCTGCAGACTTCAATTTTAAAATGAGCTATTTTGTAATGGATAATTCATCAAGCATGCTGTAGAAGAAAGATTTGCACTACGAATTGTTTTGTGAATTAATTTTTGCAAGTGTGGGTTCTGTGTTCTTTTGTTTTGCTTTTTTTATTATGACACTTTCATAAAGAAGTGTTAATATCACAGAAATCCTTCATCCACCACCCCTTACACCAGCATTGCCCTGGTTTATATGGAAGCTGTGGATTTTCTCACAGAGAAGACTGAGGCTTGATTTAAAAGCTGCTAAACCCAGAAAGATTATTAACCTCTGGAGATCCCAGGTAAGGAAAAATACATATTATAGAACCACTCTACAAAATTATTCCTGCAGATAGAGACACTAGGAGAGAGCAGTCCTACAGCTTCATCTCTCCAGGGACTACAGAAAGCTTGAGGAGAGCTCCTGCTCTTTTTCTCTAAAGTCAGTGGTCAACACCTAAAAGAAATAAAATCCTCTGTTTCTTTGAGTTCATTTTAGTGACTGATACAGAGAGGAAACCTTGTAAAAGAATACATTCTATTCAATTTATATTTACAGCTGAATGCATCTGCAAATAAAGTCCTCTGGCCAAGAACCTTCAGGGAAATCCTCCTTGCGTTCTGCTCCTTCAGGCTTCTGGCAACATGCTGACACCTGATTTCTATACTCTTTGACACCCCTTGTGGATTTGTCATTGTGAGCTGAAGGTGACATAATGTACACATCAGGGAATAAGTGAAAGGAATCTAATAGTGGAAGAAGCTTAGAGGCAATATAAATAGAAGGCAGCAAATTTGTCCCAAAGGAAGCAGCAATCATTTCACCAGTATTTGCATCAGTATATTATCTTCAGCATCCTGGAGGTTAAATTCTCCCCCACAGGTTGCAAATTGCATTAAGAACTCCCCACCATGATACAGTGTGGCTTTTCCCACTTCTAATAACAGCAATGCCATAATTTTTGTATACTTCTGAAGATTTAAAAAAACACAAACAAAACCAGCCAACCAAGCAAAAGAACCAAACCATCAAATGTTTACTGAGATTACATTTGACTGGGAAGACAGAAGGACACAGTGCATCATGAATGAGGACAGTAACTCCAGACTGTACCTTTGCACTGAGCTAGCTCCTGTTTCAGCCATGCTCCCCCACAGCCAGCTTAGATACTTCTCAATTTTGGCTTTAAATCTTCTTAGGATCTTAACTTTGACTATTTCCCTTGCCAGTCTGTTTCCTAGGACTGTATCACTTTACATGGCAATAAAGTCTTCTGAATATCAATCCCATATCTTTTTCCTCAATTTTTGTTGCATTATCCTATGTTAAAGAACATTTAATTCCCTAATTTGCTACTGGTTGACATACACACAGTATTTTTATTCCATTGCTAAGCTTCTTCTCAGGTACCTTTGCTTCCAAAGGGTCAATATACCAAAATATATGGAAAAGTTCTTTAATTTGTCTTATCCCTTGGACCATACAAAATACTTCTTCTAGTATGTATGCTAGTGCTCTGTTCAGTTCAGTTTAAATTGTTTCACATGATAGGATTTCTGTTTGTTCACTTAGGAAGCAATTTTACCATGTAGCAGAGCAGCATCTCCCCTGGACCTCCCAAGGAAAAGTTTCTGTTTTAAATGAGGGGCCATGTTCCTTGTTATGGCCAGGCAGGGTTTGCTTTCTCTTGTTTGCTTCCTTATCTGTTTTTTCAGAGAAAGAGCACAAGGAACTTTACAGAAACATGAAAAAAGCACCCCTACCCAAATACCCTGCTATCTGTGAGTGCCTGGAAAGGGCAAAACAGCACAGACAATGAGAAGATGGCCAAAAGGTGTCTCTCGCTAGCCTTCCATTTCTCCAGAGCAATAAGCAGGAACAAAACAAACTAAAACCCAAACAAATACACAAGAAATGTAGAACAAAGATAATTGTTATAATTAAGGACATTATATTTTTGAGATATCAGATTTAAATGTATATATATAGATATATACACACATATATAAAAATAATGCTAAATAACCATTTAAATAAGAAAGTTCTTAGGATATCCTGAGCATTAATTTGATGATTACACATCCCAGCTGTCTACCGTACCTGTTTTAACAAAGGCTCAGCTCTTCACCTTCATTAGATTAGCCATCTCTTTAGTGAATGGTGACATTCAGTCCTATGTTACAACAAATATGAGTTAAAATTCAGCTTCAGGATTATGTATACATCAAACTGGTAGATGTAGTCATAGATAACCCACACAAGAATAGCAGTTTTCCAACATAAGTAACTCTAAGCTCATGACAGTAAATGCGAGAACTGTCTTGAAAAAAATATTGTAGCTAACTCTAACTTTTATGTGGTTGACTATCACTTGTGTTCAGCTGTTCCTCTATATCTAAAATATATATCAGCTCTGAATAGGCTTCAGTGTTAGTAACAAAAAAAAGTTATTTATGCTCCTCTTGAAGCCTCGTCTTAAGAAGAGGGAAATTTTTTCCCTTTGTCTTATAGTTCAGGCACAACAACCTTCTCTGCTTCGCTAATTAATCTTGCCCCAGCTGCTGACTTCACAGGTGATGAGACTCTCCACTTGTCATCTAGGAAATAGAGCTTCTGTAATAGAGAAATGTTTCCATCTGCGAGAGTCTTAATATCTCTATTAAGAAATTTTTAAAAAGTCTGTGGACCTTGCCCATGTAATTGAAGGATATTGGATGTTTAAAATTTTGAAATATCAACTACTAAAAGCCATTTGTTTGTTGTTTTTTTTTTCAACTCCAGCTCCCTTTTGAAAGCAAGGTAGAAAGAGCTGCTTGATAAAACACATTTTTTGGCATGTGCCATGCAGTCATTTACCTGCAGCATCAGAGCTTTCAGTTAGCAAACTCCATCTTACTGGAAAAAAATTCACTTTCTCTTTATCTCCTAATTGAAGAGTAAGCAACGAAAATGGCTGCATTACTAGATGCTTGTTATTTTTCCTATAGCAACCAGAAGGTATGCTCTCAGAGAAATACTGTAAGAATTATTTGCTACTCTCATGGTGAAAAGAGAGAGTGAGCAGAGATTCACACTCAGCCAGATAAGTTGATGAAGCTCAAATAAGGCTTCATGACATTTTGCCAGTATTGATAGGATGTTTTCATTTATCTTCCACCTACGCTGTTCATTAGGAATTGATTTCTAGCAAACACAACTTGAGAAAGCAGCCTGAATTGCCCATAGTTGGAGTAAGCTGTGTTGCGGGTGTTTATTATAAGCAGACCGTAAGGTAAGCATGTTTATTCCATCAGCTGCTCACTTTGATCAGGGACAGTAACACAATCTGACTGAATCACTGAAAACCTAACAGTAACAGGGCTGCTGGTTGGTGGTGAGACACAGCAGAGGTTTAGATTAGATATAAGGAAGAAATTATTTACTGTTAGGGTGGTGAGGCACTGGAATGGGTTGCCCAGGGAGGTTGTGAATGCTCCATCCCTGGCAGTTCAAGGCCAGGTTAGATCAAGCCTTGGGTGATATGGTTTAGTGTGAGCTGTCCCTGCCCATGGCAGAGGGGCTGGAACTTGATGATCTTAAGGTCCTTTCCAACCCTAACTCTTCTATGATTCTATGATTCTATGTTCATTATGCTCATTATAGCTGCAGCTCTCAAACAGGTGCTTCTTCCTCCCAGCTCTAACTGTCCACACCTTGTACCTCCTGTACTGATTCTTCTGTTCACTACAAATTCCTGTGGCCCCCCTTTTGTATCTACCACCCTGGGACAGGGGGCTAAGGGTGCTGTAATATTGCTAGTGACTACTGGTTTTGCCTTTCTGTTTTAGCACTGCATGGCAATTTGGTTTTGCCAGCTGAACTCCTGCGTGCATAGACAGAATCAAAACAAAGAGGAAATGTTAGTATTCTAGTTAGATTTGGAACTTTTGTATTTTGAAAAGGTATTTTTGAGGTTAAGTAGGATAATTTGAGATGTACATAAAAATGCACCTAGGAAGCAGTTATCAATGGATCAAGAGTTAAATCAAGAGATACTAAGTATGAAGCTACAAGAAAACTTGGGTCTGTTAAATGTTTACAGTAGTTAATACAGAAAATAAAAAGGGAGGTGATAGAAACAACACTTTTGAACTTGCCCTACCCATATGCAGAACACATTTCCTTATTTGCTTACAATAACATGGTTCTCCTGCCCATGACATGTCATGCTCTGCTTTCAGTTGGAATTAGATCAGTTCAACATGGTTTGTTCACAAATCCATATTGGCTTTTGGCATCTCCTTAGTTTCTTTTCAGTGGGAAGTTTGATTGTGTATTCCAGAACTTTTCTGGGGAATTAAAATTAAGCTTACTTGTATGAAAAATTTCCTGGCTTCTCCTTTGCTTAAATTGTTTTGCCTGTTGGCAAAACAATACCAGTTAAACCATCATGTTTTCTATTCCAGAATAAAAGTGATCAGTGAAAATGATCATCAAGCGTAAGAATTAACTTAAGATTAATGAAGACCTAATAGGTGAGCCATCTAAAGCTGTTCAGCTGGGATTAGTTAAAAACAAAGGGAACAATTGAAATAAACACAAGAAATGTATTTTTTTATTCTCTCTTAAAAATGTTCCCAAACACGAAACAGAAATCTAAACTCTGTGCCTGAATGTGACTGGCATAGATGATTTAGAGCAAAACACATTTTATTTTGGAAAAAAAAAAAATATCAAAATATCCTGAGAAATTAACTAGGTTTCTGGATTCTGAATTAAGATTATGATATAACACAAAATATCCTGTCAAAAGATGCAGAAGTAGTAAATAAAAATTGTGCCTGATTTTCCAGCCACACAGGAGAACAGATTGAAGGCACAGGGATTTTAGAAGAATTGATCATACTATATTTGAAAAGCTTCATAAAAACAAAAGCAAGTAAAGCCCGTAGGAGGAGACTGCTACTCTAAGAGAAGAGCTTACATGTTAAATGTGCTACTTAGAAGATAACACTGTTCTTAATGAAAAGCACAAGTTGGAGGTTCTATGGAGAAAATAGCAATAAACCTGGAAGAATAATACCCCACTGGCTTACAAAGTGTGCCCAAAGGAACACTGACCAAGCTAACTGAAATTAAGGCAGCCGTTAAACATTTCTTTTAGTATTATGTATTACTCCCAGAAAAACAAAGCTCATATTGATGACATCAACTGCAAATTAAAGTTCCCTGTTTTCATATCACGATTGTAAATCCTTTTTTTTTTTTTTTTAATTCTTCTGTTTCTTCCTATTTATTTGGGACTCCAGAAAAGGTAAATCTCCAGGGCTAGCTGGGTATCAGATCCAGTTCAATAAAGCAGTAAAGTAGCAAAAAGGCAATTGTTCTCTTTCTGACTTTCTTTTAAAAGGGGGGAAAAAAAAAGTTACTTATCATTAGCCCTATATGATGACATTCCTCATATATTATATAAAAGTACCTGGCTTCCTGAATGGGAGAGGCTGGACACTGAGCTTGTTTCAAACACTGCTTGCATTCCAGAGTGTAAGAGTCAGAGACAGGAAACTTCTTGTTTCAGGCACCCTTTGCATTTGACCATGGGAGGCCTTGAGCAGAAACAAATCAATCAACAAGGATGTTTGCTCACAATACTGTGTAGACAGGATTGTTCTGACCCCTTTGTTTGAAGCTGACAAGCATCCATAGGAATGTGAAACAATGACTCAAAGATGAGCTGACTCAGAGGATGGAGTCTAAAAACAGACACCATGATGTGAGGAACCACCACCATCTGGAGGACCCTTGGGGTACCCTAGCTTTGGAAATGTGCATATGCTCACCAAACTATGTCCATCACTATCTTATTAATACCTCTCTACACTTGGTATACAAATTATGGATAACACCCTGAAAGCGCAGGGCTCAAATCAAACGGAGAGCTCCTACCACTGACAATACCCTGGATGAAGATGACCAAAGAGATGTTGCTGGATCCATAAATGGTGATATTTCTTCTTTCCTCTTCCTCTTCTTTCTTTTTCATTGAATATTGACTACATCTAAGTAAAAACTCATGTCATGGGACTTGTTGATTGAGTTAACGCAATCATTGTTGAGTTATTATATCTAACCACGTGCCTTGTTTTTTTTTTTTTTTAATAAATCATAAGACTGATTAGTTGCTGTCATTTCACCTTAACTTAGTACAAGGGTACCATAAAACTTGGCTGTTGATCCCAAGGGGATTGAGACCATCCTAAACCATTCCTTTCAGGATGTGACACTGAAGAAAATTAATCTGTAATGTATCATGTAGTGACATACAAACCTCATAAGAGTAACACGTCCATTTCTTATCAATTATCCTGTGGTCAGAATAGAATTTTGTGCACCTAGAAGTATTTTTTAATTAAAAATATGCAAGCAAATTAAAAAGTATTGCCTGATATAAAAACAAGCTGGAAAAAAAAAAGGAAATTAACAATTCTATATAAAAAATTCAGGTCAGCATTTTATATTAATCAGGGTGAAAGACAGCTGTGCCTGTTTACAATAAGGGAATAAGACAAGCATAATTTGACCAGATGGTCATATTTTAGCAGCAAAAATAATTGGATTCTTTATCTGGGTTTTGGTCCACTCACATGATGTATAGATGTGAGAGATGTGAGTAACCACAGGAAAAATATCAGAGAACTATTTGTACAAATAATGATTTAAGCATCATAGACATTTTCATTCTCCCACGCTCAACCTCTAAACCTGTTACAGGCTGAAAGGAGAATCTAACCTGTGTACACTGTCAAACTATAATGAAAGGCAGCTTGGGCTGACAGGTGAGAGAGGGCAGAGGGAGCTTTTTCAGATGCTTATACAAAGACTGTCATGTCTGCAAAAGGACAGGCAATGGCAAGCACCAGCAGCTGGTAGATACTGTAAGAACCCATAGGAATTTTCCCAGTGTAAAGTCCTAGGAAAGACAGTTAATTAATCCTGATAATTGCTTATTTTCACAAACAAGATCCTCAGTTTTTTCCATTTGCCAGGCCAAACCCACGTTTTTCTAGATTCTTTGCCTCTATAAGAGATTGTGAGCCTCAAGTCTTATTTGACTTCTGACAGTATTGATCGATTGTTAGTTATTTAGTGCAGTAAAATAAATACAACATGAAATATTTATTCTAATTAAATAATTGTTAAACAGAAAAAATAAGAAATATTAGAAGTAAAAAATTTCAGAAATCTTTCACTAGGAGATTTAATTCCTCCTGAGAAACTGGGAGGACACAGCATTTCCCTTTACAAATTATTTGGTTCTTCTGAAACTTTCTCTTAAGTATTATTTCTCTATTTTTCTTGCCTACCCTATTGGTACAAAAAGATAGAAAGATGATAAAAATGGCTAAAGAAACTCTGAAGGTTGTATTTGGAGATCTCTTACAAAAGGAGAAGATGACACATGGAGGCAATCAACTTCTGTCCACTAGTCAATACTATTATTAATAATTTCTTACTAGCACAAGCAAAGTTCTCTACCAGGGAGGGAAAGTATTAGGTATTGTGCACTTAGTACTTCCCTCTTTGCCTCTTTTTTTAAACAGTATTTTCTCTGGTTCACATAAGATATGTGCATCTTAAAATCCATTTTCCTGTTAACCCTGCCTAAAATCATAAACACACTTAGTATGCTTACTTTAATATTCCCTTGGAGCTTTTCTATGACCAGTTTCACATTTGGTAGTTTTCCACCAGAAATAAAAATGGCACATGCTCAGTAATGACTTAAAATAGTTCTCCATTATTTCAGGCCAAACACTGACATCAAAATTGTAACACATTAAAACAAACCATTAATTATTATTTATTCACTGGCAACTCTGTAGTGGAGTGTAATTACTTCACATGCCACTATTCCTGTGGAATACATAACAGAGCTCTAATTTGCCATTAACATTTTTTCCCGAATTCAAATAACACTGCTAATATGAAAATACAAATGGGATTACACTTTGGCCATTTCAAATGTACATATTTTCCCTGTGTTTACTCACTGCTGGAGAGGAGGCATTGTCTGTGGCTCACTCCTATACCTAACCTGCTCTTCTTACCCCAAACTACTTTTTCTCCATCTCCAGTTCAAATACCACACATGCAGCATAGGCAAGAAAGACCCACTTTTGGATATAATGTGGGTCTGACTGCAACATGGAGCCATGCACTGGTAATCACTCTTGCTGAAGCTGCCTGCTTCCTGTAATCTACTGAGGTTCATTAAGGGGGAGGTTAATCTGCTCTGCATATCTCTGAATACAATTTTCTTGTAAATTGAATTAGAGGATGAAAATAGACTCCCATGCAGATTTTTGTAAGGGGAATGATTTCTATCTAAAGTCATTATTTTTTGTGCTTTGTTGGAAGTGGCCTGCCTGTTCTGACAATTAAATGTAAAATGGACTTCTGTATATGCTTTGCAGTTTAGAAATGTGTTTCTGTAATAGCTTTCACTCATGCGCTTAAAATCCGTATAAAGATTGAATCAAGCTCCTATTCTATTAAGATATTTTGTCAAAAAATATCTCCAACAAATATTCATTTTCTAAAGCATGAAATTGTTATTTTAAAGAGATGCCTACAAATCAAAAAATGTATTTGTAACCTACTAGAAAACCACCCCCTTAATTGACTAAGGCAATATTTTAAAAAATCTATCACAAGATAGCCCAAGCATGATCACTGAAATTTAATGGGTGCAACTATAGTCAGAATTTGGTCTTTCATTTATTTCTCTGCCATACATATGTTTTGAATTTCTCTTAGTTTGAATAACAAGCCTAGATTTCTGAGTTTCATATTCTCGTTTGCTGATTTAGTCCAACAACTTCGTGCTTACATTGCAAGACAATATTTCTTTTAGTTCTTTTTCCATTAGAATGTCTTAAAAAAGGAAATACTTCTCTTGGTTCTAGATTCCATTAAAAGCTAAATTTATCCGAATGGTTAACCAAAACTGACTTTGTGCTCTTACTAAAGGTTTAACCTAGCACTTAGGATTGTTTATATTTATTATTCACACTCTCTCTTAATTGTACATCTTAGAGTTCTCCAGGTTGTAATACTTGCCTCAATATCAAAATGAATGTAAAGCTTAGCACAGTTTTATTAACTAATGATTTCCTGGGGAAAACAAAACAAACAAACAAAAAACCCAAAGCAAACCAAAACAAAATACCAAACAAAACCAAACTGCAACCAAACTATAATATGAATAGTGTTGCAATAGCTTTAGGTGGTGATTAATAAGGACTTTGACTGGCACTTTTAAAGTCACATCAGAAAAATCCTTAGAAGAAAGTCAGGAGGATTTGTGAGTCTTCTAGTCAGGTTTTAACATGGACATCAATTGTTTTTATGTAGAACATTCAAGGGTTGCTGTATTTCCATCTGATCCCTTTCAAAAGTAAGTTGCTTTCACACAGTCCAGATTCCATTACAGTTTTTAAGAGAAGTTAATTTTCTCCAAATTTAAAAAAAAAAAAAACCTCACCCAGAATACCACCAACAAAAAAACAGCTGCTTGACACCCTTCTCCCTTCTTTTCCAAGAAAATTTTCTTCATGGTACTCACCTCACCCTTCTTTATGCAATGCCTTCTAAATTTCATGCAGTTGAGCTCATATTCTCTTTCTTCTCCCAGTCATCCAACCCCTACAGGCTGTGGACTCCTTTCTAGCTACCAGCATCTGGGGTTGACAAGGAACTAGATGTATTCATGTCTTCATAACAAAGGTGAAAATAAGCTCTCCATTTTGGCCTCCAAATTAGTCCAGTTTATAACACTACAAAGAAACATGAGTGGTTTTCAGAGCACCTATCATGATAGCATCAAAGAATTTCATAATATTAAAGCCATATCAAATGCTTTCCTAGGAGGAAGATCTTCCTTTTCTTGTTCTTTTAATCCAATTTGTTAAAATAAAATGAGCTGCTGGCAGATACCTTTATGTTCCATTGGGCTATTAGTTGTCACATACTTATTTTTGTAGAAGACCTTTGTTGCACACACTAAAACTGGGAAGATTTGGGCTCAATTAGATCTGTTGTGGAACACTGTTCCATAGAAAACCTGTTTTGTTTGGGTTTTTTTCCCTCACCAATAATTTTCCCCTTCTCTCAGCAGGACAAAAGCTGGACTCCATCAGACCCTGGTTTTAGTGATGAATAAGAAATATGGATGGGAAAGCAAAAAGAGAAATAATTCTCCATGGAGATCGTAATAAATAGCTTGACTTGCTTGAAAATCTGATTGGCAGCCGAGGCAGGTGCCAAGCATATATATCACAAATTCATGTCAGGTAAGGTCAGCATACATTTGCTGGCAGAATGCTTCATATTGTGCATCAGATACAGCCAGTGCCCATCCCTGGAATGGCTGTAAGTCAAATGCTTCTTTACCATTCCTCATGCAAAAACATAAATATTGAGAACTCGAGACAGATAACTGGAAATTACGGCATAAAGGCACAAGAAATTGAATTGCACAGAAATGAACACTCAGCTTCCTCTTGTCCTGAAGTTTCATACTGAAGTGGAATATAACCTTACTGGTTTTTTAAGCATAGATTGCAAGCAGCCATGGGAGTCTGTTTTTCCTTGTAAATGCTTTTGCTATGTGAACACAAGGTTTTCATGTGGAATGGTTAGATGTTTATGGCAACACAAATATATATATTGTTATAGGAGACAAGCCCCTAAAGGACATATCCCAGTTGAAAAGAAAACTTTTCAGTTTGGTCTTCAAGATCAATCCAGTAATTTAGTGAAACCCAGTGATCATCACTTTGGTTGCTTTTTATAGCTGATTATGCTGAAACTAACAAATCAATAGCATATGTGTGTTTTAAAAACAATACTATTGTAAGTAAAAATATCATCAAAGATATAAACTCAATACAGAATTAGGAGAAAGGAACCACTATAATTCTGTAAAGAACTGACTAATTTCGTTCTCTAAGTAAGGAACAAATAAATGAAAAATGCTGGGCCATGTGTTAAATTTGTACTATCCTGCAATTCCTGGAAGTTAAAATACTTTAATGTTCAAATGTATGAAATTTTGTTTAACTTTTATTAACCTGTTGTGTACTTGGAAAGAAGCTAGTGTGTCAACTCAAGAAAACAAGCAGTTTTCTAAAAATAGATGTTTTGTTTTTTCGTTTGGTTTTTCTGTTTTAGTTTGATTTTTGTGGGTGTTGTTATCTGGGGGGGGTTTAGTTGTTGTTAACCCCCCTCTTTTTCTCTTTGTCTCATCAGATACTTAGGCCTTGAAGTATGATGCTAAGAAGCACCAATAATGACCTTTTTGCTAATTCTCTACAAGGATAAAAAAAGCAAGTTGACTGTTCTCTTTTCAGATTTCCTATTTTTAACCATGTATTGGATCAGCTCCTGTTTTAGCAAAACTTTGTTTTATTGTACAAGAAACAGTAGCAATGCCAGTTCAGTATGATAACTACAGAAATACAAGGCTCACAAGGGAGGATTAGATGCTGAACTATTTAACACAGAGATGTTAAAAACTTTGGCCTTTGGCTGCATGGGTTTTTTTTTAACCCTGGAATTGCCACCCTTTCTGTTGCTTGAAGAGTGGTGTGGGCTTGTAGAAGCAGGTACATAGAAGCTAACAAGTTGGCTGCAGAATCAGGTAACACTAGCCCATTGGAAAGTTGAGAAGAACAGAGATTCAGGAATTTTTCCTCCAAAATGCAAAATAGACTGGATAGAAATACACCTTTGTCACAGCCATGACCCTCTTCTTGGATTCAAGTGTCCAAGCTGATTCAACTTATTTTTTTTTTCCAGAAACGGAGGAAAGAATAGCGTCTGTTGTCCTTCCCACAAGCATAAGTTTAAAAATTCATAGCGTAGATAGAGCTTGAAAACATCTGAAAAACGTGATGGCCTTCATATTAATGTGGGATACTAAGACACATATCCCCTCTCCAGTGAATATAGAAATATATTAACAAAGAGGAGAAACAAGAGAGATGAAATTTAGCCATTCCACATTTTCTGACAAAAGCGAATAAATGCTGCTTTGTGAATCATGGGTATGTGATAAATCTTGCTGGTGACAGTTTATACAGCATTTAAGTGTCTATGTAAATGTTCAAAGGCAAAAGTGCAGTTGTTGGAGATAAACTGCTGATGAAAAGTAAGTTATATGTGCATTTAAGTGGAGAGTGTGCTGGGTCATGTGATCTAGGTTATGCTTGCCTAGAACAGTTGGACCAGATGATTTATGAGGTCCCTGCCAACCTGCTATTCTATCATCAAATAGACTGACAACTGGGCTGAGACTTCCCATATGCCTACAGAATGGACAGTTTTCAATTATTCCTGGTAGGGAAGGACCTATTCCACTGTCCCCTGGGGATGGAAGTAACTTTAGCTACTTACAAAATTATTTTTATTGTTTACATGTTGCATTATATATAGTATATCCTACAATTACATGTTTTAAAATTATTTTGGTTTTGCCAGCTACTGGAAAATGTCGTCTCTGAAAGGGAGGCCAATTATTTGCCTGAGCTTAGGCAATTCTGGCAAAGTTTGTAGGGACTTTCAGAATAAGAAGCAAGATCTTCGTTTTCTAGGGCTATTTAGAAACCAAGGTTACCCACCAAACTTATCTGATGTCCCATCAGATGACCTCAGTCACTAGTTGTGTGAAAGTCGTTGCCATCAAAAGTCCTTTAACCAGTTTGTAGTGGTAAGTAGCTTTCATTTAGAAAAGAAGGTTTAAAGTTATTCCTTTTAAACACCCCAGATCCTAAGCAATTCCAGTCAATCTCATGAGATAGGCTAATAAAAAATGGGCAGTCAGTCTTTTAGGGTGATATAGTTCACAATATTTTTTTTTAATTCTTGTGTTGGCAATGTTGAAATTTAGCAGTTCAACATACATATGAATTTACATATTTTTCCACTTTCATGTACACTTGACAATATACTCAGGACCTGCAGTATAGTGAAGTGGGGTTTTTCCTCCTGATAGTCCTTCTTCTAGCTTATTTTGGCCATTAAAACTCTCCAACCTGGAATTCACAGTTTCTTTCATTTATACATTGTGGCCTTGGAGTTTATTCAGTGCCAGGCTGAATCAGTTCCTTTTTATAAATGAAGTGATCTTGGCTAATCATTTACATAAGCAAAAGGCCACTTGATTGTACAGAATGTATTTCCAGCAGGAAAGCTGATGGAAGTTATTCTTTCTGAATCTCTCTTAAGAAGATGAATCAGAAGATAAACAAAGCTATGAACCTGCCTGTGGGAAGGTGGGTAGCAGGGGCCTTTGCAATAACATTATTAACTTCTGCATGGGACTAAAGGAAGAGTCCAAACTGGAGAGACTGGGGTGTTACTATGAGACACCCTTCCACCTGACCTGACCTGTTTCTGACTAGATTATGACAAGGTATTACAGCTCTAGTAATCTAATAATACCACTAAGACAATTTATGTAGTAGGCTCTTTAATTACATATTTTAAAGGCAAATTTTTTGTTCAGGCAGATAAAAATGATTTTTTTTTCATTAAAAACCTGCTCAGGTGGGCAGTGCTGCAGCTGCATTATGTTTCATTTAGTCTGGAGGACTAAAAAGACCAGAAAATAAGCAGGAGCTAAACTGAGGAGAGAACAAATAGCAAAATACCACAAAGAAAAACTTAATAATAGGAGCTTGAAGCTGAAGCCACAATGATCAAGTATCTATAGCATCTTGACCTGTCAATCTGATTCTAGCGCCAAAGTCTTAAACTGCAGATATATCATACACATGAAATTTGACATTTCCAAAGTAAAAACCACCAGTGTTTTATTTGTAATAAAACAAATAATGTTTGTAATGTAAACACATAATGCCCTTTCATGGCATTCCAGTGCAGATTCCAGACTGATATTTTTGAAAGCTTTGTTTTGAAATTCTAAGAGACCTTCAAACTGGACTTTGTTCAGATGGACTGAGTTACTCTAATTCCTTGTACATACCAGCTGACAGCTGAATACCTACTTGTCTGTATCACAGAATATATATAATTTTGTTCCTCTGAGCAATTTATTTGGTTGTCAAAGTCATTAGGATATCCCTGCTAATAAAAGACGTGTTCTCTATTGGGTATGCAATCCTATTGTTTGAAGTTAATACAAGCCTGTTTGAAAACAGCAGTTTCCATAGGAACAGTTTTCCCAAATAAATCTTACATGGAGAAGTATGTCATAAATAATTGGTCCTGCCCTGAGGGAACCATTAAACACCCAAACAAAATGCATAGATAGTCACAAAGAAAAAAAAAAAGCTATAAGAAAGGGATAAAATGATGGCAAATTGGGAAAAGTACATATTTTTTTTGCTTATTCAGAATTCTTTTCAAAGCTAAAGAAAAAAACAAAATAAAACATCTCTTTTTTGGAACTTCAATAATATGAAGTAAGAGTCCATATTTTACCTCTTAGGATCTTAGCTGTGTTCAATGTGCACTCCATGCAAACCTTAAATTATATTGCGGTGATATCTTGGCCTTAGTTTATCCACTTATATTGCGCACTGACTCTTTAACCACAAGAACAATGTACACTTTCTTGCAGTGTATTTTTAGAATGTAAATTTTAAAATTTATAAATCCTATGTAGCATCTTACATAAAGGATAAACATTATGTTTTAATGTCTTCTTGAACTACAATACCTCTGGAAAAAAATGCACTGGCATCCAATAACTAATTAGTCTCCCTGGAGAACACAATATAATGGACATTTTCACTCTCTAAGACCTATCTAGGAAAGCTGGAAAACATTAACTTTCCTCTTCTTCTAAAACTAAAGAGGGTTCAGTGGACAAGTACCAAAACCAGAGACACACAGGCATTTGATAATGTCTATAATATTAACAAGGGTCCTACAGGGCTCAGAAGCAGGTGTTAGGTGCTCTTTATGGGTAGGGATGTACAGGAAGGGCCTCAGGCACCTGCTTCAAGTGATGCTTCAGGATTTGTGGCTTGGGTTACTTAATTTTATGTGTATGAATGGAGGTAGTTGGAAGTTTCTTCTTCACAGCAGCAGGCTCAAAAAACCTTATCTGAGTCACAATTTCCAAACTATAAGAAAACTCCAACATATGTTTAAGCAATTGTTTGCTTTGAGTTATATTTTAATTATGGTTAGTTTTTGGCAGTTAATTATAAGCTTGGTCTGGAAGCCTCAGCAGCTACGGCCAAAGCAAAGAGCTGCCAGCTTGACTAAAAGCTCTGGGTAGGATCCAGATCCATCTAGCTTCTGTAGGCATGTGATTTAATTTCCTGAGCTTTTGTCCACAGCCAGGACTTCAGTGTGGACAACACAGGGGTATCACTTTTTAAAGATGTGCAGCTTGCAGAATATCTGTCTGAAGAAAAGAGCTTCATCATAAAGTGCATAAACCTCAGTATTCTGTTTCTTAATGATGAACTAAATTAGGTATCAAATAATTGAGTAGGTGGTTAAACACGAGTAAAAGTACCATTTACCACAATATCTATTAGGGCTAGCTGCCAAGGACATGACTTCTATTTTGCTGCCATTTATAATAGTGAGTCAGCTGGCTAAACTGTCTGACTAGGTAAAAAGAAATTCATCAGCCCAACTAAAATATCTAACTAAAGTGTGAAGTATCTGAAGTGATCTGTTACATCTTTGTGGAAACCTTTTTGAAAACTCATATGACAATCAGTAATGATCTTTAATTGTTGATTGTCATCTTTACCTATGCAACTGAGATTGCATATTTTAATTTGGAAGCTTGTCATATTAGATTAGCTACATCTTTAAAAGAAAGTTATATAAAGTTGAACTAAGGTGTTCAGTAAAGAACTGGCCTCCAAGAACCTCATGCAGTGGTCCTGCTCACTAAACCTTCACTTGTACAAAGCCAGATTGACTTCACTGGACTTCCACTGATTTGCCCTACACGAGAATTTGTTTCCACCTGATAATAATAGTCAGCACCTTTTGTTGAAAGGAAATCAATATAAGCCCCATGGAAAACCATGTGTGATGTTGGTGGCAGACCCCAGCTGATGGTACATAGTACAGTCAATGACTGTGAACTCAGAATTGAGTATGGATCAGTAGAATTATGTCTTTAAAGCACTGTGTTCTCACCACTGTATACCTCTCTGTATTGAAAAAAGATAAAAAAATAATTTTTTTTTTCCCCAGACATTCAGACAGAATTGCTTGCAAGCTCACATAAACAAACGAAGATAACAGAACACTTTTTAAATAGCATGATTGGTTTTATTTGTACTAGGGACACACAACACTGGCCAAAGAGAGCAAAACTGGAATGCACTTAAAAGGCCATACATGGCTATCTGGAACTGTTAAGATTATATTTCATGCATATTTAATTTTAAACAAAGAGGTTAGGTTTGAGAGGGTAATATCAGCTTCTGGGAGTGCCATCATCATGGCAGTCCTCCCCAGCATGTTACATAGGACATTTACAGGCAAAGACATGCAGTCTAGCCAAAATCTGGTAGAAGGATGTTGTTTACAACTATGAGTATCGACATTTCAGCACTGTAGAATCAGATTTACCACTAAAATTATACAAGCCTGTGAAAGCAATGAGATCTTATGGTACCAGATGATCACAATGAACACAAGAATCATAGAATCATAGAATAGTTAGGGTTAGAAAGGACCTTAATATCATCCAGTTCCAACCCCCTGCCATGGGCAGGGACACCTCACACTAAACCATGTCACCCAAGGCTTCATCCAACCTGGCATTGAACACTGCCACGAATGGAGCATTCACTACCTCCCTGCGCAACCCATTCCAGTACCTCACCAACCTCAAAAGAATTTCTTCCTTATATCCACTCTAAACCTCTGCTGTTTAAGTTTCAACCCGTTACCCCTTGTCCTATCACTGCAGTCCCTAATGAAGAGTCCCTCACCAGCATCCCTGTAGGCAACCTTCAGATACTGGAAGGCTGCTAGGAGGTCTCCACACAGCCTTCTCTTCTCCAGCCTGAACAGCCCCAACTCTCTCAGCCTGTCTTCATACAGGAGGTGCTCCAGTCCCGTGATCATCCTCGTGGCCCTCCTCTGGACTTGTTCCAACAGTTCCATGTCGCTTTTATGTTGAGGGCACCAGAACTGCACACAATACTCCAAGTGAGGTCTCACAAGAGCAGAGTAGAGGGACAGGATCACCTCCTTTGACCTGCTGGTCACACTTCTTTTGATGCAGCCCAGGATACGGTTGGCTTTCTGGGCTGCAAGCGCACACTGAAGCTGGCTCATGTTCATTTTCTCATCAACCAACACCCCCATGTCCTTCTCTGTAGGGCTGCTCTGAATCTCTTCTCTGCCCAACCTGTAGCTGTGCCTTGGATTGGTCTGACCCATGTGTAGGACCTTGCACTTGTCATGGTTAAACTTCATGAGGTTGGCATCAGCCCACCTCACAAGTGTGTCAAGGTCCATCTGGATGGTGTTATAAAAATTTCTCATAAACAGGGCTTTGTCCAAATTAACTTTATTTACAAGTGATTAATAATTTGAGAGACAATAAGCAAAGCAGCGCTTGGTATGCAGGGGAGTCTCCGCTCCACCAACGACGCATGAATGTTCTCCTGGTTTCCATCCTTTTATACACTCTTGTATCCGCTCCACATCCTCTATACGTGTCCTTTCATGGTATCGTTTGAGTCTGTGCCATTTTGTTGCTAGGGGTCTTATTCTGCCTTCTTGAAGGTTTCTCAGTCTTCTTCCTCATTCCGTGATCTTTAAGCAGCGAACCATATCTTTGCAGCAGTGCTAAGCTTTCACAGGCATTGTCTATCTGCAGTTTGCATAAGACTTATTACAATCTTGCATAAGCACATATTAATCTTTTTACCCCTAAATAACTGACACGAATCAAAAGTCACTTTCTTCACAATGGCATTCCTTCCCTCCAGCATATCAACTGAACCACACAGCTTGGTGTCATCAGCAAACTTGCTGAGGGCGCACTCAATCCCACTGCCCATGTCACTGACAAAGATGTTGAACAAGACCAGTCCCAACACTGATCCCTGAGGGACACCACTCATTACTGGTCTCCAGCTGGACACTGAGCCGTTGACCACAACTCTTTGTGTGCAACCATCCAGCCAGTTCTTTATCCACTAAGTGTTCCACCTATCAAATTGATGACACTCCAATTTAGAGACAAGGATGTCGTGTGGGACAGTGTTGAATGCTTTGCACAAGTCCAGGTAGATGACATCAACTGCTCTACCCCGTCCATCATTTTTGTAGCCCCGTCATAGAAGGCCACCAAATTGTCCAGGCAGGATTTCCTCCTAGTAAAGCCATGCTGGCTGTCACCAAGCAATTTGTTGTTTTTCATGTGCCTTAGCAGCCATTCCAAGAGAATCTGCTTTATGATTTTGCCAGGCACAGAGGTGAGACTGACTGGTCTGTAATTCCCTGGGTCATCCATTTTCACCTTCTTGAAAATGGGGGTTATATTTCCCTTTATCCAGTCAACAGGAACTTCACCTGTCTGCCATGATTTTTCAAATATGATGGCCAGTGGCTTTGCAACTTCATTCGCCAGCTCCTTCAGAACCCCTGGATGGATTTCATCAGGCCCCATGGACATGTGTACTTTCAGGTTCTTAAGATGGTCTCGAACCAGATCCTCTCGTACAGTGGGCCCAAGGTCTAGATTTTTCAGAGGCCCTGCATCCATCTTCCAAGACTTGGGTGGTGCAGTCAGAGCCTTTGCCAGTGAAAACTGAGGCAAAGAAACAATTCAGAACCTCAACCTTCTTCAAGTCCTGTGTAGCCAGTTCTCCCGAAAGATTCCGGAGAGGGCCTATGTTGTCCTTAGGCTGTTTTTTTAGCAGCTACATACCTATAAAATCCCTTCCTGCTATCTTTAACATCCCTTGCCCAGTTTAGTTCTAACTGGGCCTTAGCTTTTCTAACCTGGTCCCTAACTTCCCAGACAACATCCCTGTATTCTTCCCAGGATGCTTGTCCTTGCTTTCCACCTTTTTTCCTGTGATTTTTTCTCATCAGCTCCTTATCCATCCAAGGGCATCTCCTGGCCCTCCTGCTGCACTTCCTTCTAGTTGGGATGCAACACTCCAGAGCTTGTAGCAGGTGATCCTTGAATATTAACCAACAGTCTTGGGCTCCCCTGCCCTCTAGGGCTATATCCCTTGGAACCTTACTAAGCAGGTTCCTGAAGAGGCCAAAATCTGCTCTCTTGCAGGCCAGGGCAGTGAGCTTGCTGCACACTCTTCTCACTGTCCTGAGGACCTCAAATTCAACCATCTCGTGATCACTGCATCCAAGACTTCCCTGGAGCATCACATTTCCAATGAGCCCTTTCCTGTTGGTGAGCACGAGGTCAAGCATGACATCTCTCCTCGTTGGATCCTCTATCGCTTGCAGAAGAAAGTTGTCTTCCACACAATTGAGAAACCTCCTGGATTGCTTGTGCCGGGCTGTACCATCACCCCAACAGATGTCAGGGTGGTTGAAGTCCCCCATGAAAACAAGGGCCTGCGAGTGTGAGGCTTTTCCTATTTGTCTGTAGAGTTCTTCATCCGCAAGTTCCTCTTGATCACGCGGTCTGTAACATAGGCCCATAGTAATGTCTCCCATCACTGATTTTCCTTTAACCCTGACCCACAAACTTTCTGTTAACTGATCACCTGTCCCCAGAGAGAGTTCCATGCTCCTTCCATTCCAACACTCCAGTCATAGGAGCCATCCCACCATGTTTCTGTGATGCCTATTATATCATAGCCCTGTAGATGTGCCCACATCACTAATTCCTCTTGTTTGTTCCCCATGCTACGGGCATTTGTACTGAGGCATCTGAGCCGAGCTCCAAATGAAGCCAGCTCATTGACTGGAGTGGCTGGAATATCACTACATTTCTCCGAGCATTTATTATAGGTGCTGGCAACTGACTGGGTGTGTTGGGATGGAATGATGCTCCCCTCCCCCAACACAACTAGTTTAAAGCATCCTTGACAAGTCTGACAAGCCTCCCAGCAAAGCCATTCTTCCCTTTCTTTATCAGAGCAGTTCCACCAGCCCCCAGTAGGCCTGGTCTGCAAATTTGGGCCCCATGTTCAAGATACCCAAACCCTGGACTATGACAGCACCCTTTTAACCATTTATTAACCTGTCCAATCCTCCTTGCCTTTGGAAGGTCCTCCCCTGTGTCTTGGAGAATTATCGAAAAGACTATCTGAGCTCCAGAGCCCCCCACCACCTCTCCCAGAGCTCTGTAGTGCTTCTTTATACTCCTCAGGCTACTGCTGTCTATATCCCTAGCACCCACATGTATCACTTGAAGTGGGTAATAGTCCGTGGGACTTACTAGAGCAGGCAGCCTCTCCGCAACATCTCTGATCCGTGCCTCAGGTAGGCAACACACCTCCCTTGCAACTGGGTCAGGCCGACAGATGAGCGCTTCTGTCCCTTTCAAGGCAGAGTCCCCTACTACTACAACCCTCTGCTTTTTCCTGGTGGCACCAGTAGGGATGTTCTGTACCAGTGCACCAGCCGACTGTTTCTGATGCAAGTGCATTTCCTCATCAGCCCCTTGCAGGACAGCAAAGTGGTTCTGGGTGGGTACAGCAGATTTAGGAGGAAGCCCCTTGCTTTTAATTGCTCTCTTCCTCCTTTTGTTGTTTGTTTTTTTTTTTTTGTTACTATTTCCCAGCTTCCCTGATCAACAGCCTCCTTCTTTCCTCCATGAGTTAGAGGGGAAGCTTGAGGCCCCTGCGCTGTTTGAGCCTGGAGCAAGCAGTCCTGCTTCCTCTCAGCTTCCCTGACATCTTGCAGCTTACTGATAGCATCCAAGAAGCAGTGCTATCACCTGTAATTTGTTATAAATGCAGCACAAATGCTTATGAGGATTCTATTATAGTCTTTCCAGATTATGGGCTGTGAAATTGCAATCTCGTAAGCTATGCTGGTGAAAGTGTAACAGAGATGGAATCTAAAATAGACAATTTGGTTCTGTCCCAAAATACAGAATTGCTGATAAGAAACAATAACAGTTGCTAAAAAAATCCAACTTGTATGAGAACAATGGCATTTCCTATACAGGAAATTATCTTAGGAGTACAAAATACCTAAATAGTAAATGAAAAAACCCAAACATCTGTAAAAAAATGTTGTTTGTGACAGGGAGCCGTTCCATAATCAAGACAGACGGCATTCCCATAGTCACTAATGAACAAGTGTACTATGTGCACACCTAACGAAGATGCAGATTTGAAGTTACATTTTTTTTGAACAGAAATATTGAAAAAAGAAGCTGCATGGCCTTTCTTTCTTTTTTGTCATTGCTCAATTCCCTTCCTCAAAATTTTTCTCTTTTTCTCAGAAGCCACAATTGTTTCACATCCAGAATGGATGTTCCTACCCTTAAGTGTGGTTAATTAATTCTGTCACCATAACAGTAAATGCCATATTCAGGAAAAGCTCTGAAGATATCCCACTTCTCCCATTCACCTCTTGCCATCCCTAAAAACATGTAAAAACCGTGAGTCACACTCCTTCTCTTCCCTAGCAATATGATGTTTAAATAATAATAGTCATGCTTTAGGGATTTCTTTTTTATTTGCCTTCTGGTTCCTTACCTTGGACGCACTTCACATAAGAAACCTTTTTTCTCCATAACCACAAAAGTCAAAATCTTTCTTTAAAATTTAGGAATAAGATCCTTATTCCAGGAACTGGGACTGTGAGAACTACCCTGTAGTTGTGAAATCAGTAAATCCATGAGAATTGGCAACAGTGAAATTCCTTAATGAGGATGGTTTATTTTTATTGTTGGTTTCCCCACTGTAGGGCTAAGAACATGGTAGAGGGGACAGTGAAAAGCGACTTCCTCTTCTCAAGCCTGGGAAAGGGGGGAAAGTGCCCTGTAGATCCTGCCTCTGCCCTCTCATTATACATTTATGGGTAAGAAGAGTTGTTTCCAGGGCACCTCTCACCCAGTGGTGATGGAGGTGAAGAGCATAGTGAGATGGAATGGGTAGTGACACTTAAAAATGTGAGGGGAAATGAGCCTTATGTTTCTTACCTCTGGTGGAGGGACACAAGAGGAGATTGACAGTTTAAGATGATTTTCCTGCAATTTAGCCAATTCAGGGACCAACAAAGTCCCACACTAACCCTGTGATTCAGATTTACCCAGAAACCCTCAGCCGTGGTCTAATACCACTTGGAGAAGAGACTCTTCTGCTGGCATCTCCTGTGATTCAGCAGGCTTGTTCAGTCAGAACAGTTTATTTTAAAGCCCACGTATAAAGTAAGGACTCAGCAAGATGATTTTCTCCTCTTCTTGAAAGAAAGAGATGTCCAACTCAGCTTTCCTGACATAACAGCTGAGGAAAATAATCTATAAAAATTATGACCTAAACAAACTCATTTTTTAACAAAGCAGCAAGACTGAGAACATCAATTTTTATAATTTCTGATATTTTTTTTTTCTTAGCAATAACAGTTAAACAATAACTTTGCACAATTGACCAGTACTAATGATGTAATTATGGAAGTGTTTTTTTTACTGGGTAATAAGTGAAAATATAGAGCCTCTTGCAACTTCACTCCCTACCCCTCTCCTGTTTCTTTCTAGACTGAGTTATCTGATGATAATACTGCCACTGAATGGTAAAATTGCTTTTAAAATCTTGTTACTTCTTCTCAGTGAGCGGGACAGACTTCATGTTCACAAAACCTATTTAAATTCTTTCGCCTAGAAAGTTCTATTATACCCAGTGACTTCAGCATCTGTACAGAAATATTCTCTAGGTGAATTTTGCCCTCTAAAAATCCAGATGTTTATATTTAAATACCTTTTTTTTTAATTTTTTTTTATATTGTTAGAACTAATGAGAACCTTAAATGTTTTGGAATGCTAAGGCAAAAAAAAAAAAAAGAAAGAAAGAAAAAAAGAAAATAGTATATAGATTTTTGGCTGTACTGTGAATTTCTAGTAACACCACAGGGAATAAGAAACACTACTGAGAGAAATAAAACTGCAAAAAGTAACCTGGTAGCTTGACTCCCTGCCTAGATCAGGGACCAGTGGATTTAGGCAGTGTTTCAGGAGATTATAATTAGTTTTGTAAATTTGGGAAGAGTTTTAGCCCTTCTGGAATGGGAGCTATGAGGGAAGAAGAAAAGTATAAGAGCACTTCTTCTATTTGGACATTTTCCAAAGGAATAATTTAAATCCTTTTCATTTCAAAATGACGTTTTAATTTTAAAGTAAAGTATTTTTATATTGTGTTTAAAGGTCTGAACTGATCATGAAATGAAACAGTCAGTGGTTCAGGTGAAGGGAGTCCATTTTTATGTCAGCTTTTCTGAACATTTTGTTTTTTAAGTTAAACAGTGGGGAGTGGGGTGGGGATTTAAGCAACCAACCAGCCAAAAAAGTCTGTCACTCGCTTACATCTAGCCAAGTTAATAAAAAGGTTTTAATTAATTTATTTTTATGTAACAGTCATATGCAAATTTGCTTGTGCCCTGTTCTAGGATTAAAAGACCTAACTATAGGCTGTTTGCTCAAAGGCTTTTGATCTGTTCTCAGCTGTCTGAAAACCAGGGTGGGGATGTGGTCGCTACCCCTGGCCTCCCTCTCTCCTCCCTCATCCCCCAGTATAAGATGCACCTTTTTCCAGACTCCTATAAAAATCCAGAGATTCATTCTTTTCCAGATTCATTTGTTATACTTCTCCATCTTCATTATTTTAAAAACTTCCAAATGCAATGACAGTATACTGAATTTCCCAATTAAAAAGAAAAAAAATCACTTAAGGTGAGATCCTACAGTCCATGGAATCACACCTACATTTTACCAACATATTCCCTGAAGACTGGGGACAACTGCAGGATGTGAAATGGCTTTTACTTTTGAGGAACTGACAACTGCTCTTAGTGTACTAAATTGGAGGGGAGCAGAAGGCAATGCATTTGCCATGAATGGTTTTATAAGGCATGTTCGTGTGACTGGTTCATGGGACTAATTCTCTAGATCAGCATCAAGGAGGAAGAGTTCTTCTCTCCGTTGCCACTAGGCTGTCGTTGCATTATAACCTGAGTGGTGGAAGGAGGTCAACAGGTAATAAATCTCATGACCAGGCTCACCATTTACAGACTGCAGTCCCTTTAGAGATTGCTGCTGTCTCTTTTTTGCTTTTCTTCTTTTGTCCCCAGTGAATTTTTGTGTCCTTAGAAGCATTTGGCTTTTCCTGGCCTCTGACAAATGGAAACTACTACGCTTTGAATAGGGAGCTTCTGTTGTTGCCAGTTCATCTTTGTAAGAACCAAAGAAGACACACTGGATCTTTCTTTTCTTAAGAGCTCTGAGATAAAGGGCTGTGCAATTACATGAACCCTTTGAAGGGCATTTTTTCCCCATAGCCTTGATTAAATTATTGAAAGGTTATTACATTAAGAAAATGGTGCCATTTAGGTGTCCTGCTTTAAAGCTAGTTGTGAAAGAGCTGCATTACAGAGTCTCTTAAAGTATTGATGGATATGTTTGTAGTGTCAGGTTCACTGGTAACACTGCTAAGACCCTGCAGAAAAGTAGCCTTTCACTTTATTCATTCCTCTCCTGTGAAAAAAAAAAAAAAAAATGAAATTGCAAATGAGAAGCTGGACAGCAGATAATTAGCACAAAGGTATTTGTCAAATCTGAATCCTGAGTTGTTTATGCCTTGATGTATTTCATAGCAATGTGTTATGTTTCATAATTGCTTAGATTTCATGCTCTCTTGCTTGAGCATTTCCACTTCATTTTGCTGTTTGCACTTTAGAGGCAGTGTTAGGCTCTTTCTTGTTCAAGAACAAAGGCAAAGACCCTGGACAGCCCAAGGAAACACTGTATTCCCAGAAACATATATAACTATGTGACATCCATCCACTATAGATACTGCTGCCTTCCAGAGATTAGTGGAGACAGGACAGGACAAGACTTGGATGCTTCACACAGAGCTCCACAAGAAACAGGTATTTGAGTGACTGGAAACCAGATCGTGACATTTCCTAAATACAAAGCCTGAAGGCTGGCTTAAGAAGCCATGCTCTTTAATGAATAAGAAATGTATTGAATGTATACTATTAATTGTAGTTACATAAATCCCATATTATCCTGTATTTTGTATTATTTCTGGAGTACAGAACCTCCATGATGTGCTATAGCTTGAAAATCAGTAAGAATATACTGCCTCCTGAATAAACATCGTTCTTAGCCAAAAGTAAAAAAGTCTCAAAACCAACTTCAATTGGCTTCACATAGACAGCTACACATAGCTGCTGTAGGTGTCATGATGCAGACTGGGGGCATGGAACTGAGGAGAGAACAGTACTCTGTTGTTCACCCCAGCACAGCCAGAATCTGAAAGAGCTGAATTTCTGACAACACCAGATTAACAAAGACAGTGCAGAAGCTCTGGTGTTTTGATATTATATCTACAAAAAAACAAGTAAAGTAGGGGAAAGCTAAATTTATCCCATTAATTTCCCTAATGGAAGCAAAGCATACTTTTCTCAGTCCCAGGCCACATAATTTTGGGGGCCATTCCTTAAACTACATAAACATGAAAGAGCGTTTAAGTACAGCTCTCTGGAATATTTTTTGAGGACTCCTTCAGTTTATCATCATTGAAAAAAATGTCTGTGCTTGTGGAGCCCAGTCAAAGCTCTCCCACCATGACCCTCAAAACCAATGTTGTGAGGCTATGCTTTCTTTCATGTGGGTCCTCTCTACTACAGTTAAACATCCAGGAGGCAGAAACTTCCCAGGCTACTTTGTCATTGGTATCAGACTCATTTTGACAGGACTGTGGAGGGTACAAGCAGCAAGAATGAGAAAGGAACACTAGGAAGACCTTTAGCATCTGTGCACCTTCATCCTGTGCTATCAGCCAAAAAGTAGCAAATCAGAGTGGCAAAGGAGCTGCTTGGCCTAAAGTTTAGCTGAGGAGGCATGAAGGACATCTGAGAGCCACAGAGAGGAAAGGGCAGACTATAGTCAGCTCCAGATGATGAAAGAAACCAAGACTGTAACTTCAGAGGCTGTAAGCAGAACCCAGTGACTGCAATGACTACCTTGGCATATTGCAGAAGAACAAGAAATTACAATAGCAACTCTCAATACTGCCAGCCTCAGGGACTCCAAAATGAGTGTGTCTGTTGTTTAAACAAGATAGTCATTGGCCTAGGACAAGGATTAGCTAAGCTTTCTGGAAAAGTCAAGACTGGCTTCAGATGTTTCCAATCAGCTCACCAGTTCAAAGGCTTTGTGTTCATTGCAAACCCATTACTTTCAGCATCCCTGGGCTGCAGCAATACTGTAGCTGTTCCCTGACTCTAAGTTTGTTGTGTGCATGCTTTTTGCATAAGCCCCTGCCTGAACCTCAAATCAGACCTATGATAACATATCTAACATCCCTCTGGATTCACAAGCATAACCTCAGCTATACACCTGAATGCAAAAATGATGTCTTTGCTTCTATACTATGCAGGTATAAGCTAATGACAGACAGCAGTGCGACATAGGAGCATGAAGCTCCCAGAAATAATCCAAGTATTCTTGGATATTCTGTGCTTTTATGTTATTTGGTATTAGATGTGAGCAAATACTTAAAATAAATAAAAAATGTGCCCATTAAATGCCAATTGACTGCAAAGGAAATTGAAAGCATCCTCTGTATCCTTCTTTCCTGCTACGTGCTTTGAAAAACGTTGCTATGGCATGGTCCAGACCCCAGATAGATGTGATGTATGACAAGTAGCTCCTTATGAACAATGGGTCAGGCAGAGATCAGAGTTCTGAATCCATTACCTTTCAAGGTCACTGAGCTGCAGGTTGTATGGAAAACACCTTGCATGTCATACTGCTGGAATTATAATAGAAATGAATAGAGGTGGAAAAGGTATATACAAAGCAAACAGTTACAGTGTTCAAGTATTAAACCTCTTGCTGAACAGGAAAAACAGAATAAGAATATAAAACCCACACTCTGGAAGTTCTTTTATCACTAAAAGCACACAGTTCTTTGAATCACTGTTGGCTGTGGTGGCAAAGGAAAACCTGTAGATAGGAGGAAGAATAAACAGCCAAAACTGAAAAAAGAAGAATCCACATTTTCTTTGCTTTATGTGTTTATGGTCCACAGAGGACACTGCGCTCACTCCAAGAACATCACTCACAGCTCCTAATTCCCACCCTACAATGGAACAGTCAGTCAACCCTGAGCAGGGAAAAACGATAACCAGAACACATCAGCTATGAAAATCTTTAGCAGTGAGCAGGCAGGTGCATGGTTTACAACCAAGGAGCATTGGTGCCTTGATAAAGAGTGTTATTCTCTGCACAGTCACTGACAATACATTTATTGGGTTGAGACAACGCTCGATACATGCTATCAATACTGTTTAGGCAGTGGAGAAGGGCTCTAGCAGGTCCTGCTCTGTATTTTCCTGCCAGAAGCATAGTACTAAGAAGATAGCTAGTCAACTGCACTCCTGTGCTGTCAATGGAGGTCTCAGAATTTTTTAACTGACTAGGTTTCGGTTCACAACATGCCTAACAGTCCCCATGTTATCAGATGCTCTGAGTCACTTTCTGGGGTGCTTCAGAAGTGAATGACCTCTGGCAACATCTGTCCCTACTGATTATAGAAGGCTAGTGAAAATAAGATTGTAAGGTAAAAACATTATTTTAGGTCCCTTATGGTAAATGTCCCTCTCTGTTCTACTTCAGGATATCACCTTGTCAGAAGTTTCTGTGATATCCTGCTCCTATTGTTATTTGCTTACTCTTAAAAGAGCAGGTCCTCTGCCTGGGGTTCTTCACTCTAAAGGATAACAGAAAAGTTGCAGTTGCACTTCGAAGTTAAGCAAGACATATTCTCCTTCTAAGTCAGCTTTCAGTGTGCGATTATGAAAACTTTTTCATGTTAGTGTCAAAGTATTAATAAATGGGGGCATCAGTTACTGAAGAGGTTTTAGCTGAAGGCCACACATGTGAAAGATAAGGCCAAAATCAAGGAATTATTAACACTGTAAACTTGAAGTCATAACACTTTAATAGGTGATTAAGTTATTCTACAAAGACGTAAAACAGCGAAAACATTTGAGAGCATACTCAAGACACATCTGTACCATCTTTCCATTTTGTTACCCAAACACTCACATCTGCAGGTAGGTATGGAAATACTTTTCTGCTTTATCCTTTTATTAAGTCCCTACATCTTCTTCCCACGTCCCTCTCGTTCACTGGTCAGAGCATATGTTATCATAACCCATACTTGGTCACACCTTCCGATGCTCTTCTCTCCTCGGCAAAAAAGGGGGTGACAAATTCCCCCAGTAATCTGTTGCCTGATTTCCAAACTGTGCCTGCTATGTCTGCTAGCATGCCCAGTTGAACTTGTTCAGAGTGGAAGTAGATATGAGTACCAGATCAAAGCAAGACAGGTCACCTCTTCTTCATGATGTGAGCCATTGCCTTTGTGCACCAGAAATCCAGTAGCTATCTTTCAGCATCACCTCCAGCCATAATACAGATGTCCCGTGGAACAGTCTGAGATCTGAATCAACTTGTAACTTCTGCAAAAAAAAAAAAAAAAGATGATACAACTAAAAAAACCCAAACAAAATCCAATCAAACAAAAAATCCCCAACAAACAGGGAAAAAAACCAAACCAAACAACCAAACAAAACAAATAAACAAGCCACAGTTTCCTAATCCAATACGACTTCTAATAATATCTGTTCATAGCAGTTCAGAGACACCCATATGTGTGTGTGACCTGTGATGTGGGGGCTAGCAAAGAGAGTAACTCACTTAGCCCTGAGGGCAATGAAGCTCCCCTAGAATACCCAGCAGACAAACAAGGAAGCAGATAGATAGAGGAAGTACAAGACAATTCTCAAACTAGTGATAAGGAGTCAAACTAAACTGGTTTGGTTGGTTGGTTGGTTTTTTTTTTTTCACTGACTGTGTTAACAGTGTATGTATATTGCCAGTTACTGTCCACAAGTTGTGATTGTCATTGCTAGTCAAAAGGATCTTTGATCAATGATGGTTGCTTGTTATTACTTATTATGGCCATTTGGAAGAGCTCTTCTATAGATGCATTTTGACACAAAATACAGCTAATGTTACAGCTTATACTTGTCACTTTCTAGGACACCCAAGGTGCTATTTCACCAAGTTTTTGTGATGCAGTAAGAGCATCTCAGCCTAGTCTAAGTGTCTTCCTCTCACAGGCCAAATACAGTAATCTTCCATGGCTCAAAGCACACCATCAGACAATCTTTTGCAAGTATCTTTTCAACAACATTATGTACAACACAAGGAAAAATCTTTAATACACTTTTTTTTAGCATGATTTATTTTCATGTCGAAAACATTAAAATATTCCCATTGCAATATTATGACAGCGCATGAAACACAATTGATGTAGTTATGCCTCTGAACAGGGAAGAAAATACTAATTTTATAGAACTGTGTGAATATATTTTGAGCAAGGTAAAATTACATCAGTATATTTTGGGAAAATTCAATAGTAATCCCATCTGAACCTGATGTTTTACTGAAATGAGATCATCAATTATTGTCTGGGTTTCCTCATGAGGTAATGTTTTATTTAAATTGTTTCTGATTTCTTCTGACAGTTTAGGCAAATGTAATTTTCATAAAAAGGACTTTTACTGCTTTCAGCTTGTTTCCTCAATATATAATTTTTAATAGAATTTTTGAGATACTGGTAATTCTCTATTTTTATCTTTCTCTGATGTGGATGATGCATACTATGGCACCTCAAACCTTTACCTTCTTGAGTTGTGATTATATGTAGTACTAGTCATTACATTACTGCATATTCACAAAGTCTTTTTAGATATATCTATATAGCTACCTATATATCTCTACCCAAACTCCTCCTTCACTTCTTTGCCAAGGAAAACAAACTACTGTTTTGTTTTCCAACTCTAGAAGTAAAGGATAGCTCCACCATTTATCATCACTGTTCTCCTTAAAGCATGGCTTTCTTATAAGTTAATATTCCCTAGCAGTCACTTTGTCTGGTACCTAACCTTGGACAATGTCCACAAAATTTGTGGTAACGTCTAGAAAGTACATGCACACTCAAAGACTGAAGAGGCAAAGCCAAGAGGAAGGGTTTCTGTGCTGGACTTTATTATTAGAAAATAATCATTTTCATCATCATCATGTATTTTATTTCCAAGTGAGAACAGGTGATTGAAATATAGAGATTTCTATGCTGAAGGCAAAATAATTTAAGATCTAGAGCAAGTCAAGTTATGTATTTTGAATTTTATACAGCATGAGTATAAAAAACCCATGAGTGAATGCATGAAACTGTGCCTTCCAATAGCTTAGGTTCCAGAAAAGGCCAGAATTTAGAGCTATTGAAGATGTACTTATCAGATACTTGGTTACAAGGTAGGAAAATACTATATTTAATATACTGCAGTATAATTGAAGAAAATTTCACTGGAGGGAACACTGGAATCACTGGAACTAAGGAAAAATAAGAAAATCACAGAATCACAGAATCCCAAGGGTTGGAAGGGACCTCGAAAGATCATCTAGTCCAACCCCCCTGCAAGAGCAGGGTAACCTAGGAACACATCACACAGGAACTTGTCTGTGAATGAGAAAAGATGAAAGCCAGGAAGCAGTCTGATGGTATCATTTATAAACTCCCTTTTTTGGTACAGAAGCAGGGAGACAAGAGAAAAAAAATTCAAAACCATTTCACATAAAAGCAACATAGACTAGTGATGCAGATCATCTCCTGATGACAGAATGCGTTCTGCAACACCCATTGAATCACACTTTTTACTTACTATGAAAGTCGCTTCATGAAGTTTCAACTCCTTGGTTCCCAGAAGAATAGGCCTTGGTCTTTGACCATTTTCTTATATGTTGAAATCAGATCTGCAATATGCTTTCATGACGCACCATCTACAATTGCCAAACTTTCTTTCCATACTTCTGTATCACTTTTCATGTATTCACAAGCTCCTTGCACAAAATAGCCTTTTAATTGAACTTGCTTTTTCCACTTCTCCTGACCTACATGTATAGCAAAACTCAGGAAAAAAACTACACCCTAGAATCAGCTCTTCTCAGCCTATGTGGAAAACAGAAACACATGGTACTATATATACTTGGGAGGGAAAGTCCACATTGTCACTTGTTTGACCACTTCTGTTTTTCAAGACTTGATAATGGAAAAGCTTTAGGAGAGAAACCCTTTCTAAATAAGCAGGACATATACCGATCCTTCCTCCACATTTACTACCATCTGCCCATCATTCGTTTACACAGTAGCCAAATTGCAAATCATTTCTCTGCATCCTAACTTGCCTTATGAGTTCTGCACCAGACACCCTCAGTTTACGCAGTAAAGGGTGCTCCACTAATAAAATAGGAATCTAGTAATACTAATGGTAGAAGCTCACCATCTTAATAAAAAAAAAAACAACCACAAAATGTCTCAGCTACACATTTATTTGCTATTAACTGACTAAACTGATGACAGTGTCCTTTTTGAGTCCTGGAAGAGGTAGTTTTGGGACATACATGACAAAACACTACTCAAAGTCACACTTCATGAAGACAAGCATCTACTCCTCTGAGCAAGAGTACCCTCAAATTAATGATGTTACTGCCAGGAGAGCTCCAGGACTCAAAAGCTGATTTTATCACAGCTGAAGCATTCTTCAACAGGAGTATGAGGGTGTTTGGAGAAAGTGACAGAGAAAGTATGCAGATATAAATATGGTGGTATGATAAAAGGGGAGACAATTTGGCATCTAGCACCTAAGGATGGCCAGGAGAGGCTGCTATAGCAAGAAGCCGAACACAGAGCCATATGAAGCTGAAGTGTGAGTGGAGGTTGATCTCTGATCTATCACAGTGATTTCCAGGCAAAGTACTGCAGATGTCACTTTGAACATTACAAAAGTGTTCAAAGCATTGCAATGCTGAACCAGTACCACTCCGTATATATTTTGCCCATGAGACCAAATAATCTCACTCAGCATAATGTAAAAAGCCATATGACTTTGTTTCAGACCTCCTTAACTCTAACAAATTGTAGTGGGCATAGTTAGTGTTGAGCACAATGGCTACCTCAATAGTGCCACCTTTTCCCCTTGTCACCCTTTCCACTCACTCTGAAAGGTTCAGAAGTTTCCACTAGGCAGGTTGCAGGAGAGGTGACGAAATATGGAAGGAAGTGAGAATAAAGAAGGACTGATGCTCTAAACCCCACCTATGGTCTAAGTTAGAGATATTTCTCAAAGATCTGCATGTCCTACTCTTTTTTTCTAATTTCAGCATCGTATAAGATTTGAAATTAATAGAAATTGATATTCTGATGACAAATTATAGCGTACCAAGTATCTGTCACTGAAACTGTCTCACTGCCTTCTTTCATTTGCTTTGTTAACCAAACCAATGTATATTTTGTTTGTGAAATACACAAAGATTTATAAACATGATAAGCACATTTAGATAGACACAGATGTCAGAAAGCATTTAGACTAGTTCCCACTCTAGCTCAACAAATCAAATACGTTTAAACACCCACAGATGTCACTGTGTTGCAACAAGTCCTCATGCCTTATCAGCAAATAAAGTTTAAACAGTTGCTTTGCCATGGATGTTTTGATGTAATTAGTGCCTCTCTCACGTTTTCAATAACTTTCTTCAAGCAGGAAACCCACTATACTCAAGCTCCTCTGCCAGTTCCCTATTGGTTTCAGTCTTAGCTGCTCCATTACAACTGCATTTCCTTCTCAGATGCTGGGGAAAAATAGATGTTGACTTATTAAGGGAAGCTTCTAAATCAACTCCAAATAGTCTTCCAGTGATAATTTACTTGTCATTACTGATATATAATAATCATTTGCAAGTAGAGTAATTACATCAGGGATTTACTTGAGTAGTGCCCAACTGAAACAGGTATGTTTTCAGCAAGCTAAGACTTGAGACTAGAAAATTGCATGACATGTAAGATGTCATATAGTTTGGGATTATAGGTATATAGAGTGCTCTAACAGCCCATATCCAGCACAATGGAGGAAATCTGATGTCTTTCAGTACATAAATGCCTGGGTGCAGCCACCAAGGTCAAGTGTGAATTTTGAATGTGTGTGGACAGGGACAGCTAGTAGTTAATAAAAGCACTAAGTGTTAATGGAAAGTTAAAATTAATCACGCCTTCTATATCTGGAGATATTTAAAAGACATGTGGACATGGTGCTTAGGGACATATTTTCATGGTGGATTTTGTAGAGTTAGGTTAATGGTTAGACTCGCTGATCTTAAGGGTCTTTTCCAGCCTAATTGATTCTACGATTCCGTGAAATGTGCATAAGCACTTTGATTAGGTGTTCTGCAATATAAACAAAATAAACAAATTATAATACTGATGATTTATACCTTCAGTTAGAAATAATAAAAAATATTATTACTCTGAGGAATACCAGCATTTGAATGAACAAATCAAACCTATATATTCCACTACCAAAAAAAGATACAGTGGTTTCCTAATGAATAGATAATGCCTATATTACCATTTTTATTAGGCAAAAGTCATCATTATTTCATATCCATAAACATAGTGGGCCATGCATGAAATTGCTACTTTTCAAGAGAGTGAGTGGTGTTTCCTGTTGTAAAAACTTGCTAACTATCACTTAACTGCTGTGTGGTTTCTGCTAACAAGGTTCTTCTGGACATCTTTTCCGTTCGTTGGGTACAATATGGCAATGACAGAACATTTTTAGATAACTAATTTGTTTAACTAACACGAAAACAATAACTAATACTGCAGTCTAGCCCGGAGGAACTGTCATGCTCCAGTTCAACAGCTCGCTTCCTTCTTAAGGTGTCTGAAAAAAAATTAAAGCACTGTCTCTTCGACCACATGTGGAAGCTTAACATTTCTTCCTGATATTTTGAATCCTTTACGCAACTCTTCTCGCCTTCTCCTGGTCTATCAAAATGCAACTGATCACTTTGCTCATTTTCAGGAAAATGTTATGAGTAATTCAGTGCAGTTCATGTGCTTAAAATAAATTAACTATATTAATATGAGTCAACAGGAGAAGAAATATCTAAAAGAAGGGCCTGGCTGCAAGTTTTTTTCTGTGATAGAGTCTAAAGATAGGCTAAATATTTCTCCTGAGCTAAATATTACCATTTACTTATGATTCAACTAACCCCATTAACATGAGCAGCAATTTAGCAATGTAAACCATCATCTGGAGTGTTGTCATTACATTCATTCACCTGTATCACCCACCACACAGGTGAACAGTATGTGCTGGTGAGGTGGACATAAGCTAGCTGACCGACAGGACCTTTCTTTTTCCCTTGCCTTGGTATGTGCTCCCACCCTACATTGCTTCTCTCCCTGCTCCCGCATGAGAAGCTCATGTTCACACCTGTTACCTTCCTGAATGCTGAGTTCCCACTTCTCACCAGTGCTTGCACAGGGAGCAAAAGCCGCACCAGAAAGAGCTGAATTCAGGGGTGCAGATTCCTACATGGTGGAAAGACCCTGCAGGCAGTGGAGGCACCACAATAGCAATATGGTGGGCACCAGCCCCTGAGGATGGCTGGCAAGGAGGGACACAGAGTGGCCCATGCTTCTCAGCACAGCCCCTAGCCTCTGCAGGGCAGGCGTGTTGGCATGGTGATGGGATCAGTAAGTTGGTGATGCAGAGGATGGAAGACCAGAAGCTGTTACAGAGGAGCAATGGGAAGCAGAAGGAAGGAATTGCTGGAGGGAATCATTCTGACAGCTGAAAGCAGACTTGCATAGCTGCCTATGCCCCTTTCTCTCCAAACTGCCCCAGAACAACATCTCTGAAAACAAACATTATTTTCACAGAGCAGTCATGGGATTATGTAGTTAATTTTTTTGGTGTGCAAATGAGAAGGCAGGTATATTTTGTATTTGTTTATTAATACAGTGGTTAATGCTAAAAAAATAAAAATATCAGTTTTAATAACTGTTGGAATAATGATCAAATCACTAGGGAAGAAAATTGAAGATGTCTAGAGATCTGATCGAGTAAATCTGAAGGATATGTTCTTTTAAAGTCAGAAAGAGCCTTTGGTGAGTTGTACCTGTAAAATTTGATGTGGTATCCAGTTGATCAGTTCTGATTCTGAAAAAAATTCAATAACTGCAAATGTACCACAACCAAGTCTATTGTAAAGAGGTTAATTTCATAACCACTCACTGCCTGGGAATTGTGATAAATTCTTATGACAACATTATTTGAGGCACGAGATGGGTTTCAGAATCTACATTCTTCCTTCAGGAAAAGAGATCACAAGCCTTGGGGAGCACATTGTGGGGCTATTGTGAGATAGTTTGATTCAGCATCTCACAAACACAATTTAATGATTAATGTATTAACATTAACAAGGTTTTAATTAAGACTGTGCAAAATATTTGAAAAATGGTAAAAATAAAAAAAAAAACCCAAACAACAAAAAACCCCCTACAACATTGCAATTAAAGTCACCATAAAAGAAAAGAACCAGTGTCTTCATTTAGTCTTCATCACCTGATCAACTCATTTTTATCCAGAAACTTTACGTATGAGTTATTATTTTGGCCAAAAGAGAGATTCCCCGTTCCTTGCCATTCAATTTTGTCTCACTGAGCAGTTCCTGCAATGATACAGAAAATGTGTAGAAACATAATTATACAACTGTTTTTGCACATGCCTGAGTGTACAAAACCTAAGCCAATAAATGCTGTGGGTTTTATGTGGCTCCTAGCGCTGTAAGGATCTATGAAGTACAGGCAATAAACTCTGAGGGACTGACTATGATTGTTGAAGATTATTTTAGCAGACCTGAAAATTATCTGTGTATAATCATACACCTATAAACTGGACCTGTAAAACCGGATTTTACTTCACATCAGTTGAATCACTTTCAAACAGTTCCTGAAACCTGAATATCTATTTATTAAAGATTTTACATTTAACATTTGCAAAAGGCAGATTCATTTTGCTATCAGGAAGAACCGAAGAGAAGCTTCTTTTATTATGTTGCACCTGTGATAACAGCTTGCAATATTTACTTAAGCTCTAAGGACGCTATTTTGTTCACATGAAGACCCACTCAAATTATTTCCTTTACTAGGGCCTAGGCAGGTACAGCAGTTAACCTATTCTGATACCCTCATGAGTCACCTGGTTGCTTCAGAAGCATGTGTGAGAAAAGCAAAAAAAAATGTAGATTTTGGCAAAAAGGAAATGAAACAAATAAAAACCTCAAATATTTAAAAAGCTTGAAAAGCCCTTGCCATTTTTATATATTTTCCTTCTTAAGGATGCTAGTGCTAGTGCAGTCAGGGGTAATCAGTGTTCAATACTAGTATAATATAATATAATTTTTTTACAAGCCTTACTTGATTTCTGTGGGTTGAAAAAGATTCAGAATATTGTTATTATTGTAGCTTTGTGTGTGTGTGTGCACTTGAGTTTATTTGCTATTCTTAGTATTTCGCTATTTTTTTCTTGTTTTTGGATTCTTGTTAATATAGATTCACCTATTCATCACAACATTTTTGGTGGAAGAGTCACAAGAAATATTTTCACTAATTTGTAAAAGGTTCCCCATCAGGGATTCAAAAACAGCCAAATGTCATTAATAGCCAAACATATAATCTCTGACATACATAATCCATCAGGTTTTTATTACTGCTATCTATCAGGCGCAACAGCAGCCAAGAGAATTGTCTTGACAGACTGGGATTGATAAGGGAAGAGAGAGGGATGGAAGGAGGGTAGGGGGAGAGAAGGGGAGGAAAGAAAGGAAAAGGAAGAAAGAAAGAGAGAGAAGGAGAAAGAGAGGGAAGGAAGGAAGTGAGGGAGGGAGAAATTAACTATCTTATCTTTTTTTATTTTCTTGGTCTAGCAAAGCTGATTCTGCACTGAAATTTGTCAAAATGAGTGATTTTCCTTTTCCCTTAGAATTATTGCAGACCTTTGACATTTCTGCAGGGATAGACTCAAACACAGATGCTGAAAGGCAGAGGAAATAAATACACTCTGCTAAGACTGTGGTGCAGGAGTCCAAGAGGAGACAGAAGCAGCATTACCCAGACTCTGAAGACAGATGTCTGCTTTCCCAAATTACTTGTGCAATCAGAAAGCAAGAGAGAAATCTGATCCCCTCTTCCTGCAGGAGCAAAAAACCCTTCGTATTTCCATCATGATTGCAATCAAAGAACACAAGAGAAAACACAGGTTCTTTGCTGTGGGCTAAGATAAACCCCACTTCCATTGGTCAACAAGCTTAAAATTATGAAGCTTAAGCCAGAATGAAAAGGACATTAATGCAGCCCTCAATGACCCATTGAATGATCTGGAAGTCACTATATAGAAGAATTTTAGTTTATTAATATCTATCAAGAGTCATGTGGAATATGAACACCTAAGTCAAGCTGCTTGAAAGGAGATGTATGAAATGCATTCTATATATTTTTACAAGCAGTATTCAACACTGGTGTCTTTTAAAGATAAATGTCTCTGATGCTTTGTTTCCCCCATATTTTCTTTTTATGGGAAAAATGTGAGATACAGCAGGTGTTTTCTCTAAATAAGCAAAATATTGTAAGAAAACTAAAAGAACAATTGAAAGTAAAATATCTTTTTTGTAAAACTTTAAAATCTTAATACTTTTCAGTCTTTCTTCAGATAATGAAATTTTAAGGAAAATTTTAATCAAACATTTTGACTGATTGAAAAGTCGTTTCCGTCTTTTAAAACTGTTTTGACAGGAAATTTCTGTTAGCTCTGACCATGTCATTACCCATAGCAGGCAGATCCACTGTCTGGATTTCTGAATACGAAGGAAACAGAAGTGCACAACATTGTTTGTAGCTGCACTGCTGATTTTTAAGGCTGCCTGTGCCTGGGAACATAAAGCTGATATAGTAGGAAGTGTTGGGAGCTACTGGATGAGCATTAATTCTCTCAAGTAGGGATGCTGGGGATCAAGTCTCAGAAGACTTATCCCCTTCTCCCTGTGCTCTGGAATCAACAGGCTCAGGTTCCCACAAGGATTGTTAAAGGTGTCATGCCAAACCAGAGAATCAACAGCAATGTACCTGTCAGAATCTATGTGAATGTAGCCTTCACCTATGCAACAAGTTTAGAAGCTACATATCTACAGCTCAGAGTGCAAGGCAATCTGAAGACATCCTCTGAAATCCCTTCAGCCAGAAATACTGCCATTGGTTTACAAAGTGAATGTATCGGCTATGATTTAGTTATTTTCACAGGCAGCAAGTATTGATTTTTTTTTTAAACACTAGTAATACCCGCAGACACCTTGTGACCACTTTGCGACTGACAACAGTGATGTTCTTCAGAGTAATAGAAGTCAAGAATATTGCAAACGCAGCAAGTATCCATAATTGTCACAACACCTCATGCCATCAGCAGGCACTGGAGATAATTAATACTTAATCATTCATTAAGAACAGAGCCAAAGAAAGGATATGACTTGCCTTTAAATGTACTGGCACAAAGCTGCATGGCTCTATGGGAGAGCATATTATAAATCCAGTAAATATATTGTAAGGGTGTTATTACATAATCTTTATATTTATTATGTACACATCCTTGTAGGAGCATCTAATCTGCAGCATAAAAAGTCAGCACATAGTAAAACCAAAGACCTTTGGGGCTAATTATGGGACGTATACCAGAAAGGAAACAAAACCTTAATTTTCGAGCTTGTATGGGCTGCTACTGGATTTTATCCTTCACTGTTTAAAATCACAGTTTCAATATTTATAAATTGATATCTACATGTGTGATTTAATTAATATCACTGTAACTTCCCATTTATACGCACCAAAAGCCACCTGCATTCAAAATACAATAACCAGAGATCTACAGACTCACTGTGCTGCCAGTGACTGTGTTGCTGTAAATAAGAGCACTGAATGATTACTTTTCCCAGAATCTGTAACATACAAACCCTTTGGTGGTATTTCTAGTGTCCTTGCAGTAGATCTCTGACACTGGAAGCTCACTGAGAACATTCAGAAGAATTCCCCACTACCCACATACCTGAGACTGCCAGGACACACATGTGAAAAATACATTAGTCAAGGAATTGCCATAGAGTAACAGTATGCTTCAAAACACAGACTGCCTCTGTGACCATGTCTTTAGGAAGGAAGTATGCAGAAAGACTATGATCTGTAACAGAGATGTGGACTGCAGCTATACTGCATGCTTACCTCCCTCCTCTAGAATAGAAATGCAAGGTCATTCACACAATACAGGCTCATCCTGACAGCAGAGCCATTGGCTACACCTATTTCACATTTGTATAGTACTTGTGGCCCTTAGACTGGTTTGACCTTTGTTGTGCCATTGCCAGTGTTATTACATTAGGCTTCTCACTGTGGACTTCTGCTAGAAGCTCAGTGCAGAGCTGTGCTTTTGTACTTTACCATCAGCATCAGGGCTAATCAACATTGACATTTAACGGACATCGGAATGTATATGTGTGGGAAGTCAGCTTCACAATTTTTGCAGTGTTTGTCTGGGTTAGGGGAAGTCATGTTTGTCTTAAATTTCCTGGAGTGAAAAAGAAAGTAATATTTAGATTTGAAATCATTTGGGATACTGACATGAGAGTGGTTGTAAGTGGTGGAGTCTCTGCAAGGTGACTGTGATTACAGGTGATACAGTGGTTGTTAGCCAAAATAACCACCAACACCTATTTCAGGAGTGGAGAAGTCAAGGAAGAGTTCTTGTGTGACACTCTCTTCCCATCACAACTTCTACATCTCATCAAATGCAATACATAACAAAGGGTTTGAATTCTGCAGAATGGGGTAGAGGTAAATCAGTCAGTGACTACCCTGCTATTTCTTTTTTGCTTTTATTTCGGTGCATCTAATGTTTACAGTCTGCTTTTATAACACAACAAATTGTGCTTAGGAATTTGATATTACAGTCACTAAACTCCAGAGCTCCAGCAAGAGACCTGATTCCCCACCTTAGTGTTGTTGGGTCTGGGGGGCATTTACATCAGGAAATAGTCTCCACCTTTTTTAAACCTTGCATTTTACAAAGCTGGAAATTTCAAACAATTTGTTCTCTGCCTCTTTTGAGTCTTACCCATCTTTCTCCTGTGAGTTCAGATAGTTCCATCACTATTGCTCATTAAATGCACTTTTAGGCACCATGCAGCTGTACAATTTCCCAAGTTACTTGAGCCATTTTTTCTTTGCACCTGAATGACTCCTAATTGCTTTTCACCTGTTTTCTGGATTTGAATTGGAGCTGATTTATCACTGTCTTCTCAGAAATGTTGCATTCCTGGGGTCATCAACAGCTGGTCACCTCTTGCATCATTTTGGCTTTCGTATTACCTCCCAGGTGCATTCCTGTGATGTGAATTAAGTTAGTTACTAAAGGAATACCAAGTAGCTATTTAGTTGCATGAGGCATACTTGTCATGCAAGAAGAAAACTAACTCCAGAATTTGAACAGCAACACTTGCTTAAACCATTAGATTTTGAAGGCAGGAAGAGGAAAGAAACAGGGCAGGACAGGTAAACTTGTGTTAGAAAAGCAAGTTCTTAAAAAGGCTCTGAATTTACTTTAATTGGTATGGGTGTTGCATGTGTCATTCAAATGTGTAGGCTTGAAGAAAATAAGTATGGCAGTTAGACAGCATACAAAGAAATTAGGAAGCAAGTTTTGTCTCTGAGTAATGCTGCTTTTAATTCCTGACCTTAGTTACTGCTATCCCAGATTACTTATCATATGATTCTATTTGCTTCTGTGCATCTATATTGCTACTACATAGTAAACACTAACACTAAGTACTGCAACATATGCACATCCTACTGGCACTCAATAATCAAAGCTAAGTTATAGGAGGAGCATGAGAATACCTTTTCTATGACATGGACTAAAGCACAATCATTTAACACAGTAAGACCTCATTTCACAGCAAAGACAGAGTCATAGAATCATAGAATAGTTAGGGTTGGAAAGGACCTTAAGATCATCTAGTTCCTACCCCTCTGCCAAGGGCAGAGACACCTCACACTAAACCATGTCACCCAAGGCTT
This sequence comes from Melopsittacus undulatus, assembly GCF_012275295.1. Taxonomy (NCBI): domain Eukaryota; kingdom Metazoa; phylum Chordata; class Aves; order Psittaciformes; family Psittaculidae; genus Melopsittacus; species Melopsittacus undulatus. The sequence continues at coordinate 96,494,325 of NC_047529.1, read as the reverse complement.
CATCCAGCCTGGACTTGAACACCACCAGGGATGGGGCATTCACAACTTCCTTGGGCAACCCATTCCAGTGCCTCACCACCCTAACAGTAAAGAATTTCTTCCTTATATCCAGTCTAAACCTCTGCTGTTTAAGTTTGAACCTGTTACCCCTTGTCCTATCACTACAGTCCCTAATGAAGAGTCCCTCCCCATCACCCTTATAGGCCTCCTTCAGATACTGGAAGGCTGCTATGAGGTCTCCACGCAGCTTTCTCTTCTCCAGGCTGAACACAAAATTCACAGTCCATCATCTATATCTCATACCTTACTAGCTGGTGTTATTTATTCTGCTTAATGCAGGTGAGAGAGGTAACAGTTTTATTCTCTTTGTCAAACAGCATGCTGACCTCTAATATGTGCAGTGGATGATGCCAAACAGAAGTGCCAACAAAGGTGTCTGCTACAGGGCTCAAGAAGTCATTACAGATCTTGGCATCCTCTGGTTATCTCAGCTAGAAAGTCAGACTAATCACACACAGAGCAGACACTCAGAGCCACAATGACAGAAAAATTCAGTTCTTACTGCTCTGTCTACTTTTGCCCCCGGGTCATCTCAGAGAGTCAGAAAAGATATCTTGCTCATCTTTCCAACATCAAGTCAGCTGGAACGAGCAAAGACTGAGACACCCTATTTCTCTGTGTCAGGAGTTATGCACTTCCAAAGGAGCACAGAACTATTCCATGTTCTGTCAAGGGCCTTTTATTTTTTTTTTTCTTCTTTTCTTAATGGCTAGATCTAGGCTCATATACAACAGTGTCATAGAACACTGCCTGTGAAGGGTCACACATTGCTTTGGTTGTGAAAAACACATTAAGGGGCTTCTTACTGTTCTAATGAACCTGTTTTACAGGAAAAAGACCCTCATCCTTAAAAAGAAGAAATTCAGAAGCAGTTTGCTGAAGTTGGTGTTTCATTATGCATAGCTATGCTTGCACACAGCTGGTGAAACTGACTCCACGATAATTTTTCAGGGGCAGGGCAATGGGAGTCAGTGATTCTGAAAAGATGAGAAACCAAGGCTCTGGGAGAAGGGCCAAGCTCTTAGGAAAGGGAGACATCCTTGTGTCTGAGATGCTGTGTGCATTAGCATTATTCCCATAAATTAGCAACTGCAAACAGTTGCAACTAGTGGCTCTCTACAGGGTTTGCCATGCAGTTCCTGTTGCAGTCTACTCATGTTTCTGTAACACTTTTCTTCACAGTTCCCTTCTGCTCACCAAGTTTTCTTATATTTTCTGCATACATCAAGAAAGAGAGATCTCATTTACTAGCTTTGTACAAATTTACATGAGAATTTCTGATTCAGAAAATCACTTAAACCTCCAAACTAGTAAGAGCAACTCTCATACTAGTCCACCTTCTCTAATTTTAGAGGAAAACCCTCTATAGCGATATATCCTCCTAGAAACGTTACTTAGTAGTGATGAGAGTTTTTAGTTAAGCAAATTTTACATAAGTTTCTCTTGCCCCAAGGAAGTACTAATTGTTTTTTTCTTCTATCTTAAGCATATACTAGGTCTTTTCTACAGTTCCAAATTCTAATAAGACACCTGCAGAAACGGTGTGCGTTATACCTGTACCCCCACAAAGCTCCAATTTTAAAGTATCTACAGTACAAATACAAAAGGAAGATGTTCTTTTAAAGTCTCCTAACCGAAGTTTTTCTATGGTGTCTTACTGAACAGTACAATGTAGTAGAACAGAATCATGAAAATAGGTATACATTTCTAACTCATCTTTCATTTGTCTACAGAATTTAGCAGCAGCCTTTTAATTAGCACAGGGACAAGCCTTTTATAGGTCTTTTAAACTCACCTTTCTGCCTTTTGTGAGCATCCTGCTATGGTGGATAGTCCACAGAAGTTCAAAATGGTTCAAAACCATAATTTCTCAGCAAAAGTTTGCTTACACTGAATTGAAAAATCAGAACTCAGTTCAATTAACTGGAAATGAAATAGGCTAGTTTAAGACAGAAGGCAGTCTCTCTACCTTATGTTATTTATTCTGTCCCAATGGGGATGACACAACTCAGAGTTTAAATTATTGCACTGGATTTCAAGATAAGTGACAAATTCCCACCCCTACTGTTGATATTTCTACTATTTTTGGTGATTAGCTAAAATTCTTCATACCTTAGCACTTACAGCCCAAAATATAGTCACCCATCTCTTACAAAAAAAAAATGCAAAATTACCAGGGCTGTTCAGAGGAGGCTAAGTAACTAAAAATATGTACCATGCTCCTCACAGTGTGACCTGTTGTTGCTGGGGCAGGCTGCTAAGAAGCAACTACTGTGTGAAGAGTTGGGAGAGTAAAGGAGGAAGTTTAAAAGAGGGTGTTGCAAACATTTCCAGTCTAAACCCAAGAAAATTTTGCCTCTCAAGGACACTTCTCAGTAATTTGTATCATAAAACCTCCAAGATTTAAAAAAGTACATAAATAATTTTACAAACAAATTTAATATGCCAAGTATTATTGTTGTTACTATTTTTGTACTCTTATTATTTATAGTCATTGTGATTGAGTAGTGACAATAATTAACGGACTTAAAAAATAGTTGAAGATCATTGACTTCCCTCTATTTTTCCTTTAAATAAATACATCGAATTAAGTGTCCTTTTCCCAAACAGCTTACAACTATCTATTAATCTCTGAAATAAAACCACTTCTGCTTAATTTTTAATATGACTTTACTTAGTATAAGACTTTGGAAAGATTCTAGTCATGTTTAGAAAAGATAGCTTAGAAAAACATTGGATATCTTTTTAGTTTTCTTTTCACACAAAATATTTTTAAAACCTTTTTATTCAAGGTGTAGTAATGTCTTTAGCTACTAACACCAGTATTATCTGTCCATACCAGAGGGAATTTGGTGGTTGGAGTTCAAAGCACAGGCATTCCTGCTAATTCCCTATCAAAATGTAGCACCAAAAAAATAATCCTATCCTGGAGCATTAACTCTGATTCCGAAAGATTGTGAATCCTGAGTGCAGTGATTACTGGTTGAAAATTTTGTGTACAAAAAGCTAGACTGAATAAAGCTAAAAGGCATTTCACTCCCAGGAGGCAAGTAATAGATGGCCAGAATACTATTCGTTTACAAGGTTATGTTTAACTGGTAGTGATATCACAGAGCTGGGTAAATGTTAGAACTGCATTAATGGTCCCCAAACCCCAAATCTCAGTACTGATTAAACACTGAGTCATAGATTAATGAAGAAGCATTTATACTTTCAATCTGTGCCATAAATAACTATACAGCATTAAAGTCAGCTAATAAGGAAACAGAAGATGTTGCCTTGCAACTACAAGCACATTTTGGAGACATTTATTGCAAAACATATTTTTTTGTCAAATGATGCGTTACAAGTCACACAGAGGAACTACACAAAAATGTCAACAGAGTTTCTTCTGGGAAACTGACATCTATGCTGTAAACAACAAAAGTCTTCAAACACAGAAGTTTGGCATAACATATGTTCTTTTAGTAAATGACACACTTTTAAGTAGATAGAAAACTCAAAGGCAAACATGACCTTTGACCAGAAAAAACCTTTCAAGTTTAGCTGGTTTCCTTGGCAAATTGGCAAAGCACAGAGATGATACGATGCACACTATTAGACACATTCTTCTTCAGTTATACTTAATAATAAGCTGCCAGATACCTATTTCACTCTTAATAAAAGATGCTAGGCTTTCACCCGTTTCCATACAAGAATTAGCTTCAAAAGTTTCCGGGGCTTAGAATAATAATTTTGCACTAAAATATCCCCAGAAGGCTCTACTACTCCAGTAATCCAATATTTGCAGTGGCTTTTACCAAAATGAGTCTTGCAATGAACTCCAGAAGCTATGTCTACCTAGTTACATTCACTATACTTTTAACTATGCAAATTTTTGAAGCTAATAGTGATGTTGGGAAGATCGTAATTATAATAAGAGCTGTAATTTATTTTCAAGCTATCATTATGTAATCTCAAGCTATTTTAAAAAATCACAGGTTTACAGAAGTGACACAACTATGGTTAAAAAATAGTGACTAATTGAGCAAGAATATAAATTTTGTCTGGATTATAAATAGGCATTACTTACTTTACACAAATGTATCCAAACATGGGTGTCATTAATAGTTTTATTTGCAAACTGATGAATGGGAGGCACATGCTACCTGATGCAAGAGTTAGATGTCTGCTGGAACAAATGTTTTAAGACAGGACAATGAAAGTCTTCAAGTTATTTCTACAAAATGACCTATTGGAATTGACAGCACAAGTGTTTACAAAGATGAGTGTAAGGAGATACAAAAGCAAGGATGATGAAAGAAATTAGGAAACAGCTTCCCTGAGAGCTTCAAGCAAGCTTCTAGAACAAATTTACAACAGCTTAATGTTTTCTACTTCTACACAAGGAGTCGTATTTCTTTCTTTCTTTGTAAAGAAGTTATCATCAACCTCCTTGTTTCTGTCACACTCAGAGTTTGGTGAGAGGTTGGCTGGGGGCTTGGGATATCTGATATTTGGCATAGACTTCTGGTCTGTAGAAGTTGGTCAAGAATGGTTACCATGGTTTCAACAGCTGCATCCCGGGTTTCAGAGTGCTTACTTAGGAACCAATTGACAAAATATTATTACTATCAAATCTCAGTCTATACAATTATCTAGGTGGCAAAGACATTTTGAAATTGCAATGCGGGTTTAATAGATCGCTTTCCTTCATCTATCAGGAAAGCGAAAAAAAAAAAACCGCCAAAGAAAGATCACAGCTGTGTGAAAATCAAAAAACTGAAATCTTGGAAGAAAATGAAGCTGATTTTGACAATGCCTTCTGCCTGAAGAGACAGCAAAGCCAGTAAATAACCTTCTGGCAAGGTACCACCACAGCTGTAAATATATGTCAAATTCTTGCTCTAACAGTGAGCTGAAGAACTTTGATTAACCAAGTTATATTTTCCCTCCCACACATATGAATCAGTTGCATACATATAAAAATGACTGGCATAGTTCCAAGACCACACATTAGGGGTCTGACTTAGTCCAGAAGAGATCAGAAATTCCTCTTGGAAAAAGAAGAGATAAAGGCAGTGCCATATCCCAGCACAGTATGCACTAGCTGTCAGTATGTACATACTGTGCAGTAAAGTGCCTTGAAACATGTTCAAAGATCAAAACTCCTTGACCAAAGAGGTTTTCACCATTTGATGTTGTTCATAAGCACCTCTCAGATAAAAAAATTTACACCCATTGGGTCAAAATTTGACTGCAAGAATTGATCATTGTACTTCACATAGCATCAGTCAGCAACTTCATTTTACTATTAGGAAGAGCATCAGGCTAACGGGAAAGGGTCATAGCTATTAGCTCAACTGAGGCAGGGAGAATTATAAGGGCAAAGCCATTAGACGTACTAAGTAAACATAGCCAGGAAGACCAATACACAATGTTAATAGCAAATTGCTGAACAGACTATTTTGGAAAACTGCTAAGATTATTCCTGTTAGTTATGATATCGGATTACCCAGCTCATTTCAATATGCATGAAGCAAGACACATATTACTTGTTGCTTCTACTTTTTTCTTCCCAGCACAAAACAGGTATAGTCAATCTCCTGAAAGAATAGGTGGAACTGATGATGCAAACCACTGCTTATGAATAAGGGTCACTATGAAGACAAGAATATCACAGAAAACAATTTGAAACTTGGAACCAAATTTTATGGCCACTGAATTTATATTTATAAATTACCACAGCAACTTGTGGCATCTGGGACAATATCCAAAACTAATTCAGATAGAACTAGGCCTTATGGATGAAAGGGAGAAGAACAGAAGCTAAGTAGAAAGGACAAAAAGATTTTAAAAAGTCAAAGTAGGGGGGTTGTGTGTCTAGGACATAATATACAAAATCTTCTCGTAATTTCCCCTGTAAATACAAAATACTGCACACTTCATACACATCCATGCTAAATATCTGCTAATGTCATTACAACTCCAGCATTATTATTGTCTTGTACTAGAAGAAAAATCAATGCATTATGAATAGCAATTCCTTATCTGTTGCAAGCAGGAGCATGCTGTTTGTGGAGCTGCACAATCTGTTCCTGCTGGCTAAAAAAGTAACATGGTGTAAATGTAGGTTTAAGCTGTTTTATAAAACCTAGCACATTTTCCTTCTAATTGTGCAATAGAAGATGGATCACATTTAACAAACTTTGCTCTCAGTATTGCTGGAGTTGCGATAATGCCTTTCCCTTTCCTGCAAGGTTTGTGGTATAGAATGATAGCATTTAAAAAACATGCTTTTGGTGGTGATGAGCAACATCATATGCCAGGTTATTTAAGTTCAGAGTCAAGCTTTTTTTCTTGTGCTAAACCAGAAAAGCTGTAGGTACTTCACAATCTCAGGTAATCATATTTGCTCGGCACTGGCTGACATGGTGATAACAGATTATGTGTTGCCCCTCCTATGGACCAAAAAAAGGCCAGATGGAGTTTTCTAGAATTCCAGTGAATCTTCCCAAATTTCCAAAAAGCACCTGACAACTGTAAATTGAGTTTAACAGCAACAGTGAAAGTTGATGGACTTATTAATTGTGACTGCTGTTCAAGAAAAAAATTGCATAGACAAATGCCAACACATTTGATTGAACAACATGACTCTTGGAGCAGAAAATCAATTCTTGCTAGTGACTTTTTTATGCTTTAAAGAAATATAATGACAGTCTCTTTTAAACAACCGATAGTAATAGACAATCGGATATGTTAGAGGTTTTTCATCCTAATTTCTGATCTGGATAGAAAATAAGGATTACACTAGTATTAACGGTTAACTAAATATTACAGAAAATGGCAGAAAACATCAGGATAAATTGCTGTTTCTGCTGGCTTTTTTCCTTCATTGCTTGATACCCATGAAGTCCTACTGACAGCTAGAAGGCCAGTACAGAATAGGCTGGAAAGGACATGTTTGACGTATCTTTTCCATTCTTTATGAAAGAATGCCATTAGAAATCACTCACATCAAGGTTTAATTACCATTTTTGACCTTGTATTTATGGCAGCAGACCGACCAGTGACACTCAGCTCTAGCTAGCTGCTGGTACTAAGAAATGCAGTTACAGTCTCACAGAACCTTTTCCGTTATTTCTGAAAAACCAAAGAAAAACCAAAACCTAGAAGCTCCCAGCAGTACTTATTTACAGAAGGAAGTCAGGCTTCAGTGAGATGAATTTAGAAGACAGAGTGTTACAGTAGAACGGGGCTACAAAAGTGATGGACGGGGTAGAGCAGTTGACATCATCTACCTGGACTTGTGCAAAGCATTCAACACTGTCCCACATGACATCCTTGTCTCTAAATTGGAGTGTCATCAATTTGATAGGTGGACCACTCAGTAGATAAAGAACTGGCTGGATGGCTGCACTCAAAGAGTTGTGGTCAACGGTTCAATGTCCAGCTGGAGACCAGTAATGAGTGGTGTCCCTCAGGGATCGGTGTTGGGACCGGTCTTGTTTAATATCTTTGTCACTGACATGGACAATGGAATTGAGTGTGCCCTCAGCAAGTCTGCTGATGACACCAAGCTGTGTGGTTCTGTTGATACGCTAGAGGGAAGGAATGCCATTCAGAGAGACCTTGACACGCTTGTGAGGTGGGCTGATGCCAACCTCATGAAGTTTAACCATGACAAGTGCAAGGTCCTACACCTGAGTTGGAGCAATCCCAGGCACAGCTACAGGTTGAGCAGAGAAGTGATTCAGAGCAGCCCTACAGAGAAGGACTTGGGGGTGTTAGTCAATGAGAAAATGAACATGAGCCAGCTTCAGTGTGCACTCACAGCCCGGAAAGCCAACCGTATCCTGGGCTGCATCAAAAGGAGAGTGACCAGCAGGTCAAAGGAGGTGATCCTGTCCCTCTAACTCTGCTCTCGTGAGACCTCATTTGGAGTATTGTGTGCAGTTCTGGTGTCCTCAACATAAAAAGGACATGGAACTGTTGGAACAAGTCCAGAGGAGGGCCACGAGGATGATCAGGGGACTGGAGCACCTCCTGTATGAAGACAGGCTGAGAAAGTTGTGGCTGTTCAGGCTGGAGAAGAGAAGGCTGCGTGGAGACCTCATAGCAGCCTTCCAGTATCTGAAGGGGGCCTACAAGGATGCTGGTGAGGGACTTCATTAGGGACTGCAGTGATAGGACAAGGGGTAACGGGTTGAAACTTAAACAGCAGAGGTTTAGACTGGATATAAGGAAGAAATTCTTTACTGTTAGGGTGGTGAGGTACTGGAATGGGTTGCCCAGGGAGGTAGTGAATGCTCCATCCCTGGCAGTGTTCAAGGCCAGGTTGGATGAAGCCTTGGGTGATATGGTTTAGTGTGAGGTGTCGCTGCCCATGGCAGGGGGGTTGGAACTAGATGATCTTGAGGTCCTTTCCAAGCCTAAATATTCTATGATTCTATAGCACATCTGAAAGAACATATCCAAAACATTGTCACCTAGCTAGTTTAGAAAATACCTATCCTTTTGATGACAACTATCATGCAAGGGTCCAGCTGCCTTCTGCTAGCGCTCTAAGAAGCTGTTACATGAGACATTGTACTTCAAAGACATGAGATATTACATACCACAACCCCAAATTAGTTCCTTAGGAAACTTCAAATTAGAGCTTAGGAAAGGAAATGAAAATGAACATACATGTTTGCCACAGCCCACTTCCATAGATCTCCTGCTATGAGCATCAGTAGTGAGATGTCACCTAACGGCTATTGAAGATCCAGCTTTTTGCAGGCCTTCCTAGCTATCAAACCTTCCTGACATTCAAGATGGAACAGAAACTATATTATTGCTTTAACACAGTGAAAAACAAATCCCCTTAGACCTTCTGCTTTTTCTGCTTTCCTGAAAAGAGAGAATTTACTGACCCATTCTACACATCATGTACAAAACCTAAGTATCACCTGTCCTTTCATTTTCATTGTGAAGCAAATCTGGCTGCGAGTGGAAATCACCAATGTGGTGGACAGAGATCTTCACCATGCAGGGTGCCATTAGTGTGTTTCCAGGATGACTGTAGGCAGCTTCCTTCATCAGCTCTTTCCCTGGGGTTTAACATTCCTTCCTTCTCCCTGCCTTTCCCAAACAAGTTAATTTTGCTGAAACTTCCCATGATCCTTGGTTAGCTCATCTGCACCTTGAAGTTAAGATAGATTTTCAGATAGAAGCATAATATCCAACAGGGAATTCAGGTAGAATTAGTTTTTAGTTTTGAGTGATGGTTGAAAAGTTTTACTGGGCTAGGAAAGGAGGATAGGAAAAGAAAAAATATGAAATTTTACATTACCAATATAGACAATATAGACATAGCACACTATAAGACACTGATGTCAAAATAAGCCGGCTACCTTCAGCCAGGCAAACTAGGATGAATGGTTGAAACTTCCAAGGCTCCCCAGTTTACTGATTTTAGGCTTACTGAGTCAGAAGACTGCAAGATCTTTCTTTCATCTTTCTTTCATCCAACAGTAATATCTGAAAAGTAGCATCCATTCTTAATGAAAGACTCTATTTTATATTATATAGCTTGTTTCCTCATTAAAGCCATTTCCTCCTGGTGCTGATAACCACATAAACCTAACAAACTCATTTGCATTAAAATGTGGTGCTACTATTCTTCCTCATTTACTACTGCCCAGAAAAAATATTCTCTCACTGTGAACACCCTGGAACTGTTCAAAAGCCAAAGGAGAATAATCAGTAAGTTAAATCATTGCTCTTATTGTCTATTATCAAAAGCTATCAGCAAAGGCTGGTTTTGGTGAAATGAAAACAGCTGGAAAGAAAACATCAGATAGATAGGGACACAGCTGGGAAGTGTATTTTCATTGATTCTACCTGGGTGGTCTATTGGGAAAGCAGTTAAACTTGTTGGGAAAGTTCTAGCTAGATATTGAGCAAAAAGCGAAGGAATTTGCGAAGTGCTCCTAGTTTTATTTTGCAAGAGTTATATTAACTCAGTGGGGAGTAATAAACAAGGTTGACATGAATGAACTGCAGAGAAGAAGAGAACAATTGGCTGTGACATCTTGTTAAATTCAAGATCCCAACTATGGTAGAATAATATTTTTTGAGATTTAACTAGGTCAACATAGTTTGTCAACTGTGAAGCTCTTGATTGCTCATAAAATATTTTCTGAGGATAGGAACCAAAATTATTATTCTAGTTCTAGGCTGAAAACACCATGTTGAAAAGAGCTTACTACGTACGTTAAATTCAGACAATACTTCACAGGTAGATGACGCAGGTGATACAATAAGTGTCCAGATCTTCAGTAATAAACATGAAGAAGGATGGAAATAGGTCTCAACAAAATCTAAGTTTCCAGAAAGATTTGAAAGAGACAGTGGATAATGAAATGTATCTGGAAAGAGAGGATATAGGTTCCTCTGGGTCTATTCCCTGGCCTTAAATCCAAGCTTCCAAACTCATAAATCCTATATGCACATGAAAAGAGCTGCATATCTCCAGCGGACAGATGGAAAAGCCTTTAAGTTGTCTAAGAAGGTCAGTAGAGCTGTTTAATATAATATATTAAATAATTCTGAACACAAGTATTATTTAATTTTTTTTCTTCTCTGGAACTTAACACTGACTCAGAGTCATTTTCTGTCCCACTCAAGGTCAGCCTGCCCCTTCTGAAAGGCAACCTTCTATGTTCATTAAAGAAAAATGTGTAGGAATATTTTATTCAGAGAGGAGGTAGTAGAGGTGCACACATGGCGATTTGAACATTCAATCGACTGGAAAACTTGATCTGCCCAGCTTAACACACAGCAGAGGACTGAACACTAAGCAATAAGTCTGCATGACAACCCCTTACAGAGTACTCCTATTCTACTCCTGACTATGGACTGGCTGAATATATGGCTAAAGCTTCACACATCCAGTTTTCCAACTTTCCTCATCTTGGAATCTGCTGTTTAAAGCTACATTCCTCCTTTTATGAAAAAGCTGGAAACAGGCCAAGCCTTCAGGTTTTTCTTATCCTGTGTTCATGTGGGCTACCTCACTGAAATAGCATCAGTCCGGCTGTCTATAACTGTGAGTTGTCTTGCATTATGTGACAGAGGCTGTATGAGACGGGGAGCCCTGTGACCCTGCTGCAGCTAGATATTGTGATGTTCGAAATGCAGAATCCACTTTGGCAAGACCAGAAGTAGCTGGGTCTATCCTATCTGAAATGCAGGTATTCAAGAGTATTGTTTTATACCTTGGTATGTTCAAAGGTGGGGAGACACACTGCTTGTGTATGTTCTGGAGAATTGTGGGCACAAAGAGGGTCTGGTTTTCTGACAGCCCAAAGTTTATGTTTGAAAAGAAAAGCAAATGGGCCTGCAAAGGTGGTATGACAGCTGTTGCTCCATTAAAGCCCATGTTCCTTCTTTATTACCACAGAGATCCAGGATAGCAAGATGGATGAGAGTCCTTCCAAGGCCATGAGCCCCCTGATCTTACTTTAATGCTACACTGGCTTTGAGCAAACACTATAATTTTTAACCTCTCATTTTGGCCTAAACTTTTCTATCATTCAATGACCCTACGATTATGTGAATGGTTAGTCACTAAGTTATGGTCTCTATAGTGACACAGCAAAATGCTGAAATCCTGTTTTTTTGGGTTTTTTTTCTCACCTAATGGGTTCCACATTATGGTCAATATTATCTGAAATCAGATTGATTAAGTTCCTCCATCTGTGTGCTCCAAATGATTGACTGCAGTATGAAAGTGTCAGAACTCATAAGAGAAACAAAATTGCAAAGAGGAAATTTTAGCAGATGTCACTTCAAGAGGAGCCACCAATCTCCAAAACAACAGGAAGTAAATTATTACACAAGCCATCCAAATACACACAACATGTTGATCAAAGTGATATTATCTAGCATAACTATCAATACTCTCTATGAGCTAAATACAATATGAAAACTAACTTCTATTTCCCTTCTGTTGGAAATTAACATTATAAAACCTTAATGGAAACAGATGAATGGCAGATGAAAGAAACAGAACCTTTCACAGATATGTTTAAGGTCACCTGTTCTTCAAGGTTTATTTGTTTTTTATCACTGTGCTTCCCTTAGCACCATTAACTATTTGCTGAAAGATACCACTGTTTTTAACTCAAGAGTTTTATGTGCCAATCCAGTTATTCATTCCTGGCTAGATCATATTTTCTTGGTGTTTAAAATTTCTGTTTCTTACTTTTGCTCTAGTACTTTGTCTTTCAGTTAGAATTAGCTAAGACTAATATGCCACTATAAATAACACACTGGCTCCATTGATTTCTCTCTGGTAATTTCTTAGGCTCTGGGATGCTTAATTGTTGGGTTTTGTTTTTAACTTCTCCTATGTTTGTATTATTATGCTTTAAACACAGTGAGGAAAAATACCAGACCAGTTTCCATTATGAACACAAACTGGTACTACAAATGTTTTGAACCTTTGTACCCCTTCTATTTCAAATGCAGCCCCAGAAAAACCAAGTGATCATGCAGGTGATCAATCAGGCTAGGCAGGATAAATTTTAAGGATGTGCAGAGATGAAAAGAATTAGGTATAAGTACTGAGCAGGTGTAATTGTGCTTTAGGGTGTTTGACCTTCACTACTAACATGAGCAGGAAAAACTAAATGTGCTACACTCCCTGGCACTTTTGCATGCATTACTGATGATACCAAGAAATAATAATAATACTAAAAAGGATTAATTGGAATTCTGTGTTGTTTTGAAAATAGCACAGAGGGCAGATTCAATCATGTGTGAATGATGTAAGTTAATTACATAAATATATAGAGGTGGAAAACCTTGTCAGAATTGTTCATTGATTTATTTTTTCTTAGGTCTTTCAGGTGTAGTTTTATTAAATTTTATCCTTTAAATAACACACACAACTACACACATATATGTATGTCTATGAAAAAGGTAGACTGGCAGTTGCCTGGAGCAACAAACTGCCACAGGCATAAAGATATGCATAGCTTCAGCCAGATCACTGTAAGCCAGGGACTGGCCACTGCTGCCAGTGCCAAAGGCAGAGCAGGGGCATGTGGGATGGCACCTGCTGCAGCTGCAAGACTGTTTGGCTACAGCTGGCTGAGTCCATTCTAACTTCCTTCAGTTCGCATCTGGTACTGCACCCCTCCCACAGTAGTTGGCTAAGCCAGAGACCTCAGCATAGCCTGGTGTGCTCTTTGACACAGCTCCATATGCCCACTTACAGAGCTGGCAGCTACCTGTAAGTCTAATGCCTTGGTGCCTGTAGCTCCTGTACAGCTTTACAGATCCAGTTGGACTGTCACAGTCCTAACTTCCTTCCACAGCTTTATGTCTCTGGCGAGCTCTGACACATTCAAATTATAGTCAGTCTTTTGGAGCACACAGACGGAAAGAAATCTAACCAAATTTATTTGCAAGCATACAGACCGTAAAGGCATTTCCCATTAGGAAGGAAGCTTCAGGGTTTCAAGCATTCCTCTTGTAACAACCAGGATATTGACCATGCCACTCTTCTTCCCAAAGCAGGACTTTCACAGCCACAGTTCAAACCAGAAACGTCATTTGAGGAGGAAAATTCAATCTGCCTACATTTCTGAGAAGTCTTGCTTCATTTCTGAATTCATCATCCTGACATACATTTTGGTATTAAAGGCAAATGATGGTCAGCAGTGAAACTGGTGAAATTTTGTGAATAAACCATCCCAAAAACAAAACAGAAGCAAAACAATCTACTCTTCCTTCCTACTAAAGTCCCTCTATTTAGCATGTAAGCCCAGTTTGATGAATCATATCATATACAAATAGTGTGGAAATTATATTTAGGGGATTTTATTTCTTGGAGACAATTTTTCTGAATGAACATAACAATTTTAAATCAGGTAATGTCTCAGCTTCACAAGAGGACTTGCTTTGCCAGTCTTGGCAGATTTCCTTGACTTCATCTATTATGTTGTGTTATTCAGCTTCCCTTGGCAGCCTTCTCCTTTCCAGCCTAACCTTGTCCTTTTAGCACAAGTAACCCAGTGCACTGAGGGGAAAGTCTCTAGAGACCCCAGCTGCCTCAATGATCAAGAGGACACTTTCCACCTTCCTGAAGATGTGAAGCAAGGCAGGGAATGAAGAAGAAACAAAGAGAAAAGCCAGGATCAGCAGCTTGAGAGAATGCACTGCAGTTGCCACCAGGGGTTTTAGAAGCGTGTTCTATCCTGTGGTATTTTTGCATGCACCAGCAGTTGCACTTACTCTGTTGACTACAAGCAGCATGGAGAAAGAAAACAGGATGCAGAACTGTCACTAAAAGGATGCTGGTGGGGGTTGAATAGAGTTTATGCCAAGGCAAATATGTCAGAGTACATATCTGAACTGGCTGGGGAGGGGGCTGTGGGGCACATGGAAAGGGTGCTGCCCCACAGCTTAGGCTACCCACGCAGCCCCCCAAAAGTGGGGTTAACCTTCCTGAGGGGAGAAGCTGCTTAGAGGAAAAGTGAGGACAATTTTAAGAAGATTTTTTAGCTTGGTGATGTTTGAAGCAAGTGGATACTCCAAAGAAAATTTGGGAAGCTCACAATCACAGTGAAATCCTTACATACCTAAAGGCTTGTATCCAGCAAAAAAAAAGCTTTTAAAGTTTAGTTTAGACAGGTGCTCTTTATTTTTCTTTCTAAGAGCAGCCCCTCACTTTTCCAGCTTTTGTTCCCTGTCCCCCCTGTAGCCCTGTAGTTTGTTGTCCCTTTAGGCAACAGCTAACCCTCAAAGGCAAGGAATCTCATAGAAGAAGTGTAAATGAAAAGAACAACAGATAAACACCAAAGATTTTAATTTAATTATTCTTCATGACATTTTTCTGTCATGTGTAACAAAGTCATATGCATTCCTTGTCATCTAGACATGTTCCAGGGAAAAGCAAGTTGTCACAACAAATAGAATAATTGGGCAAGAAAATGGTCTTTCCAGGCCACTTCCTCTTGGGATATCTCATTCAGTCATTTCACAGTGTGTTCGCTTTCAGGTAGGTATGTGAAAATTTACTTTGCTTATCTTTTGCAAAAAAGAAGTGAAATATGACATTTACTATTGGTAAACTTTCTGCTTCTAAAACAGGATTAAGTACTTCATGGTAAGTGATGGATTTTAACCCATAAGAAGCTGAGAGATGACATCTGTGAAGCTGGGAAGCAGAGCAGACTTGAGTCTACAAGGTAAAGCAAGACAGATCCAGTTTCCAACTTTGATCCATTCTTGTGTGTGCTCCTGAGCAAGATACTTTGCTTTCCATGACCACAGCCTTCTTATAGTCCCTTTTCTGGGGGAAAACTCAAGCTCAGAGATAATCTATTTGCAGTGTTATTAATGTGTAGCATTTAGGTCCTCAGAGCTATTGGGGCCTCTTGACATTGTCATGGGACAAAACATTAACAATAAACTACATGGAGTAGATAGCAGTAATTAATTTAATGACTGAACAAGTTGGCATTGCACCTATTAGATAAAAATGTGGGTTTATGAACCTGAATTGGAAACGTGTTTCCTTATCCAGCTAAGAAGCTGGATGTCTTGAAGTTCTTTCTATGTTTCAGATGAAAGATTTTTTCCTGTGTGTGGTTACTTTGTGTTCTCTTATGAGCATTTATTGCCATTTGTTGGGCATTTCTGAGGTCCTCTGCAGTTTGTAACAGCCCACATCATGGAAATTAACATGCTTGTTCAGCCTGCATAACCACGAAACCATAGAATGAAAGAGGGAACCTGTCATTACAAAGTTTGAAGCTTGGAAGCACAGGTGGAAGCACTTACCATCTAAGGGAGCCCAAAATCAATATGTGTCATCAAGGCAGGCAAAGGTTTCAGTTCATCTTGCCTTTGAGAAAGAGAAGCTGACAGTGGCACTTTAAAAAGAATCATTGGTACCTAAGAACTTGTGCCAAGACCAGCCTTTTTATTTCCCCTCCCTTGCCTAGGAATCTACCCCTTCAAGAAGCCATGAGAAAGATTTTGTTTGAAGTTTTCTTTCTCTTTTTTACTTCAAATACTTTCATAGCCCACTCAGCCTTAAATAGACTGAGTGATCTTCCAACACACTAGCAAGACCATTGCCTCATAACAGACCCCCATTGCCCTACTTTTGCCATTCCAGATTTTGGTGGCTTGGAAAACCATCAAACCCAGAAACCCTCAAGCTGTGGTGAATATGAAATGCCTGAAGATCCAAATGCTGATATTGTTTGTCAGTCACTTAAGTGTTTCTCTGGCATGACTTTCAGTGGGCCTTGAGGTTGCCCTGACATTTTCCACAAACCAGGTATAACAACGAGGAGATGCATGTGCCTGCCATGAAAGCAGAGGCCAGGGAATATATTACTTCAGAGTGAAATGAAGTAAATTAAAACAATAGCAGTAACAGTGTTTAAGAAGAAGCTATTACGATTCCCTATTTTGACTTGCACAACACAAAACAGAGGCTGCAATATAACAGCCTCTGCACTGAGTTAATCTTTCATCTAATGCTTGTGGGAAGAGAAGCATTTAGGTGGAAGCCTGTTTAGATACCCTGCTAAGCCACATGTATAACTCAAGTCAGATCCACTGAAGAATTAACTTAGATGTGAACAAGGAGCTATAGACCACACCACTTTTCATGAGCTTGATAAGGAAGTCACTGAACTGGGATTTATAAACTGCAAAACCAAATAGAAGTTTTCTGGAATTAATGGCATTGAGATCTGCAACCTGTACAACCAAGACTGACAGTTTTAAGAGTAATAGCACCAGAAAAATCAGAGGATCATAGATAGTAAAATGTCTAAGTAAATTTTGGCTTATATGCTTAACTAAATAGACCTTTGATATTGTATGTTCTGATGAGGAGGGAAATCAAACATGGGAGAGAGATGAATACAATATAAATATAGGAGATAGAAAAACAAATCAAATTCAGAAAAAAAACAGTTGTTTTTTTTTTTGATGACATGCTCAGATGGCTAATTATCCAATATTCTATTATTTCCACTTTAATTGTATTGACATCAAATTTCAACTGTAAGCTACTGAGTTTTCCTTTTAGACAAAATACAGTATTTTTTCTTCTGTTAATTGTGAATAATGGTATTGCATGAAAACCTTTTTAGGGATACAAACTTTCCTGACAGTGACAGAAGAGACATTATGGTATTAAAAGCATGAACCTTCATTTTAAGCTTGACATAAATGATTTGGTAAAGTATCGGGGAAGAAACTGAATAACTCTGATATGTCCTTCAGAAGGGCAATAGAAATCAGATCTTATGGAAATATTGTTAAGAAAGAAGAACAAGCCCCTTTGGATTTACACAGGGGAGGTAATCATGCTCCAGACTTGATCAGCCCAGGAGCTGGGATGATGCTGCTGCAATGCTCCTCAGCAGGATCCTGCTGTTTTTCCTCAGGCTGCAGCGGGAGAACTCAGCTTCTCACCAATTAGTTGCAGATTTGCATTCCTAAAGCTGCCATCGTGTGAACCCTGCCTGTGCTCTGGTCCTGTGGTTGTTCAGGGCTAACCTATGGTCTAGGAGAGCCCAGGCACATCCAGGAAAGCTTCAGTTCAGAGCTGGAGAGGAGGCTGGGAGGAGGCACCAGACAGAAAATAGAGCTTCAGTGGACCTTCAGCTTCGAAGGTAGTGAAATTATAGAGACTTTGCAACATTGAGGTCTGGCTTAGGTACAAGAAGCTTGTGGATGCTGCCATATACTGCCCATCATGACCTGTGCTCCTATCCCTGTTTTCATTTCCTAGATACACCTCTACATCACCTGAAGTTTTATCTATCTTCAGCAAAGCTTAAAAGAAAAGCATTTCCCAGAAGCAAAAAAAAAAAAAAAGTTGATATTACAATTTGTCATTATTTGCATTCAGAAATAGAAAGGCTGTGACACTTCTTATTTCACACATAATCTTCTAATTTAAAATATGTTTTCCCCATAAAATTCAAGATTCTTCCACCAGACTGAAAGGGAAGCCCTTAAAGAATCACTGAGAAAATAAAAATGAACCTAACTAAGGCTTTTCAGTGATAGCCTATGATGCAAGTCCCACTGGATCAATTTAACAGAGCAAGTATGCTAAATTCATAAACTGGAGTGAAAAAACGAAACAAACCTCAACATACAGAGGAGGATAATGGGGGAAAGAGAAGATACTATTTAGGCTGTTGAGGCATATATTATGTGGGTGTGTAATGCAAAAATACAAGATTAATAAATTAATTGTCACAAAACCAATGGCATCTGACTTAGGAGAAAGCACTCAGTAATCCATGGCCTTTCTCCTCCCAGCAGACTGTAGAAGCTGGAGCTATATAGGGGCGATGTGGGCTTTGCCTGCCTGTTCATCATTCACAGCTTAGTGCTGGGTTCAGGTGCTAGTACACTGCCGCAGGTGCAGTGCTGTCTGTGCATGACAAGAACTATCTGAGAGAAGGGGGAATCGTGTTTTATGTTATTTAGAGTGGGTTAGCGGTTTCTGTCCCTCGGGGTCTTTGCTCCCGAGTTGTCGCTCCCCACCTAGTGACCTGCAGCAGAATTACATGAGCTTTCTGTTTTCCTGGAGGAGGGTGAGTGACCCCCAGCTACCTAAACCCTGTATTTTATTTAGGCACTTACTTTGCACCTATAAATACAGTAGGTAAATAGCTTATACCCTGAATTAATTACTCTATGCAAAAACTTTATCAAGCATTAATTAGACCTTGAGAAACAGCCTAAAGAGACATCCTGTATACTCCTGTTTATCCTCTGCTTTGACTGCCTATTTAAATGAAACACATCTTTCTTCTCTGCCAAGTGTAATACTTGAATAGTTATAGTTCCTACTGAATGGGGCCCAGCATTATGCTGTAATGGATCATAAAGTAGATATGGATGAAATTTCCAACTTGACTGCTACTCATCCTTCACTTTTGTCAAAACATCTGCGCAACAGAAAACGTATTTATTTAATTTGTTTTAAAGACATGATTAACCAACAAATCTGAAGCACAATGACAAATGGGATTTTCAGATGCCTAACTACTACATTCATAAAAAATGCTGTTAATGAGCAGGACCAATGTTGCAGCTGTCTGACTGTGCAAGTCACTTATGCATAAATGGAAGTTGCGCTTGAAAGCCTGAACCTCCATTTGGCACTTGTTGCTTCATAAGATTGTTGGCATACCTTAGATGTCTGCTTTACAGTTTTCAAGGTATAATAAGTATTATTTTTCAATCCATAAACAACTTGTGAGCCTAGGATACCCTCTCAAATCTTTTGACAGCTTACATAAGGCTTAGTTATGTTTTTATTAATTTTAAACTCATCTTACTAGTTCAGTTTAGTTTAACAGATAGTTATTCCCTATTCATCTATGTAGACAATTTTTCATTACTTCCTTTCTGCCCTCTCACCCTGAATCTCAAGTCACATATCGAAGCGAAGCTAAAGACATTATGAAGGAGGAAGGAGTTAGCAATAAATCTACATATCAGAAATATGTGTTGTAACAAGCATATGCTATGCCTTTTCTTTGCAAGGCATGACACTGGATATTCCAGAAGGTAAGCTGTATGGCTCAAGGGGTCATCAAGGCTCCATGAAGGCTGCATGTCTTCTAAGTATTCTTTTCTTTTGTCTAAGGATGGCCTTTGGCACTGCATTGAGGCAGTGCTCTATCTTCGTTTGTGAGCATTAACTACTTATATCCCAAGATCCATCAAAATCAATATTTTGGAATATGAACTACTCTTGATGTTAGAAAGGGAATGGGAAAAAGAAAGGTAAATGGAAAGGAAAAGGGAAAAGGAAAGGGAAAAAGAAAGGGAAAAGGAAAAGGAAAGGGAAGATAAAGGGAAAAGGAAACCTTAAAGACTTTCCAGGCAGCATGCTTTATTTTCTGATGTAATACAAAGCAAAAAAGGTCCTTTCTGGGGTTAGAATTACATGTCTTGTACACAAAGTGACAATTTCTTTAATAGTGTGAAAACTAAATTCACACTTTGAAGATCCTTGTTATATATTTTTCTGCCTCTGTGGTTTTCCAGACTTGGTAAATGAAATCAAGAAACATGAGGAATTAGCAAACCTAAGCCTACCAAAATATCTCTCACATGCTTAGGAAATGTGGATTATAAACCTAGTCCTACTAATAATAGCAGCAAAGCTATAAAACTGGCTTCAGCTACTTCAAGGACTAGGATTTTTCCTGACTTGTAGTAAAGGCATTTGAAATTAAATCTTTAAGATTTTAAATATATTGAAAAATAAAATGCAATTTAAACCTTGGAACCCTTAAACTAAGACAAACTAGGCCTAACTTCTCTGCTCTTTCAAGGACAACTGTTTTCTATATGCTGTCAGTTCAGACTTGCCCAGGTAGATCATTTTTTGACTGTTGTCAGTTTGACATCTGCACCACTAACAAGCAATATTTATAATTTAGAGACAGAACATTAGCATGTCTAGATATATGTTTGTTATGCTACATCAGGTTACCTTACATTACCTTACATTATGTTTTAAATAAACTCTATTGATCTTCTGCGACCCTAAGCCAAGATTTGCACACAGTATCTATAAAGCTTGATCTCAGTATGCCAATGAATTAGGACTCAGTCATCAGATACAGCTTTTGCAACTAATTTGCCCCACTTGCTTTTAGTTTTGAGATGAAGTTCTAAGCAACGAATTAGTTACAAGGCAACATTAGCACCTGCATAGATTTGCAAAAATACTCAGGAGCAAAATAGAGATCTGAAGTACTTAAAGAGATCTGTAAGTTACATTTCAGCTGAAATGGCAGCCTTGAAAATGTTAGTATTTTATTAGGTGTCTCATTAAGGATACAAACTTATGCCCAACTACTTAAAGAGGTGGGCCTCGGAAGCTGTAGTCGAGACAGGTTCTTTGTAGAAAAAAATAAAACATTAAAGAGGAAAAAAAGTATGTAATTTCAAAATATAAGTAAAAACTATAGGCCACAGATGACGGGGCTATAGGCAGCAGACCTATACTTTCTACTGTCTACATGCCAAGGAATTTAGGGGCTGGTATGGGCTCTGACAAAATAACCTTGACAAAACAGGAACAATATTCACTGACTTTCTATGGCACACATATTTTAGATACAATAATGTTACTTCTCCAAGTATCAGGACACTTTTAAAATTATAATGATATGTCACAGTAGGTTTTGAATATTCAAATGTGTCCAGTAATGTACATAATAGACATTTTTCAAGGTATATCTACTTTTTTTTACCAATTTTATTTTGTAAGACTCAGAAAAATATATAATCTTCTTTATGCAAAGAAGATTTTTAAATCATAGAAATAAAGCCAGCAGTTAAGAAAGTGAGGTAGACTGTCAAGGGTATTGGTAGAAAGTGAACATGTTGTCCACATTCTATATATTGATGTCACTAAAAACCTGAAATGTTTTTATTTCTACTACTAGAAGATCTTGAAAATAGGTGATATATTAAAAGATCCCAAAATGGAAACTGCATCAAAGAGGCTGGAGTATCATTTTGCAAAATGTGGGACTGAATGATGGAAGGCATTTTGAATGTTTAAAAGAGTTGCTGTAGATATCAGAACAGGTAACGATTTGCTTAATATTTTAAAAGGTTGTCTGCCCTCACTTCTACTTTGATATAGGATAAAGCAACATTTAACATTTAATTAGAAAAAAAGCAGCCACTGTATGTTGGCAAAGGGAAAATTATAAATATTGGAGAATCTTGCCTAACTGGAAGATTAAGTGGAAACAGATGAAACACTTGAGCTTCTTGGAAGTTTCTGACATTTGAACAAATCCGATCAGTCAGCAAAGTCAATAGGATAGGAGTATTACCAAGAAATTACCTGCTAACTGCCACTGTAGAGACAGAGAGCAAGTCTGCTCTGTAGTGTTCATCTGTGAAATCTACTTTCAAAACAAATTCACTAAGCATAGGCAGTGTAATTTCAGTTGATAGGGCTTCTAAGTGAGTACCTGATTTATGTAATTGTACAAAAGTGGGAAATAGGAAGTAGAAAGCCTAGGAGTCAAATAAAATAATGAAGTTACTGCAAGATTGAAGTGCAATGCAAAATGTCAGTGACAACTGGAATGTGTTATTTCATTTTGTTTTCTACTTTGGTGACAAAAATGTGTAGAAAAAAAAATCTGTTATAAAGACAGGTGACATCTAGTAATCCTGTATGCATGCGTTGATAGTTTGATGAAATACATTACTCATTGGGTACACTACATGAACAAAGAAATTGTAATTCATCTAGTTTAATATTCATATTAAATAAAATTATGAAGACTATATAAAAACACAAGCATGTTAAGTAATGATGACAAAGATCTTTTATCAGCTTGCCATGTAAATTAAGAAGAAGCAGGTGAAACCGGTAGTTGCAAATGATAAACTATAGTCTTTTACAAAGTGATAGATACTATTTCTCCTGGTTAAATTAGAAATAATATCTGAATGTCCTAAGAAGGTGAGAATGATCATTTTCATCCCTTCATTCACCTTTCATCAGGTTATGTAAAAATGCAAACCACTGCATTTAAAACTTCTGAGTTAATCAATATAGTCTACAGAGATTTCTGTCATGTCTTAGTTCAACATTTCTCTTGTAAAGTGATGTCTTTTCTGTTGAATTTCTGTCATAACCAGTAAGAGATCTTTAAAGGACTTCATGTCCTGTCACTTTTCTATTTTTAGGAAAGATGAAATTTTCCTTTTCACCTTTTGGCACTTATACAGAATCACAGAACGTTGAAAGGGGCTTCTGGAGGTCATCTTCTCTTGTCCAGCCCCCTTTCTTATCTCAAGCTAGGCCATCTACAGCCATTTTCCCAGGATCATATCCAGATGTCTTGA
This sequence comes from Melopsittacus undulatus, assembly GCF_012275295.1. Classification (NCBI taxonomy): domain Eukaryota; kingdom Metazoa; phylum Chordata; class Aves; order Psittaciformes; family Psittaculidae; genus Melopsittacus; species Melopsittacus undulatus. The sequence continues at coordinate 96,471,354 of NC_047529.1, read as the reverse complement.
ATATATGTCTCCAAGGATGGAGACTCCACAACGTCTCTGGGCAACCTGTTCCAGCACTGTGTCAACCTCACAGTGAAAGTCTTTCCTGATGTTCAGAGGGAACCTCCTGTGTTTCACTGTGCGCCCATTGCCTCCTGTCCTGCGACGGACACCACTGGAAAGTACCTGATTGCAGTCTTACACTCTCCCTTCAGGTATTTATATAGAATGATAAGATCCCCCTGAGGCTTTTCTTCTCCTGGTTGAAGTCTCAGCTCTCTCAGCCTTTCCTCAAAGGAGAGATGCTCCAGTCCACCATGTTTGTGGCCCTTCTTTGTACTCTCTCCAGTAAGTCCATATCTCTCCTTTTCTAGGAAGCCCAGGGCTGGCTAAGGGTTTTCATGGGCATGTGTTGCTAACCTTCTGTGGTGGGTTAGCCTTGGCCCACACAGCTGTTAACATATGCTCCCCCTCCTCAGGGTCACAGGAGCAGAAAGCTTCTGAGATGAGATAAAGGCAAAGAGATCATTTACCCAATAACATTAGAAAACAGACTCAGCATGGAGAAAATTAATTTAATTAATTGTCAGTTAATATAGATATGGGTAGTGAGAAACAAAAAAACCAAACATTTATAGAATGTCTTTCCTCCCCCCTTTTCCATGTTCAACTGCGCTCCTTCATTCTCGACTCCTTTCTCCTTTCCAAGTGGGGATGGGCTTGATCACCCATAACAGCTCCTCTCTGCCACTCTTTCCTCCATTATCCTTCAGGATAATCTGGCTCCAGAATAGGTCCTCCACAGGCTGTTTTCCCTGTCAGTAAAATCTGCTTCTGTGCTTGAAGCACTTACTCCTCTGATCTCATGGTTACCACTGCTGGTTTTCACTCTTGTTTTTCCTCTTCTCCTCTGCCTGTCCAGCACTTTTTGTCCTTTCTTGAATGTCTTCCCAAAGGCACCACTGGCTTGGCTGATGGGCTCAGCTTTGCCCTGAGGTGGGTCTGTTGTCTGGCATGGCTGTATCCTGCATGGGGCAGCTGAGACCTCTTCCCAAAGTGGCCACCCCTGCATCTCCCCATTGCCAGCACCTTGCCACAGACATACAATATACCTTTAATGGTCTTATGTAGCTGCCATGTCAAAGTTGTTGTCTCTGCTTTTCCACCTTCCCGTCTCATGGTTGGTGTGTAATGGGGATATTTCCTCGTGCTGAAGTCCTGAGGTTGGGGCACCCAGCCAGTCATGGAAAGCTTCCTCTGAGCAATTGCTGGCTTCCATTCCTAGTCACTGAATTTAGGCACTTAAATACTTCCTGAGGATTTGGCTCTGGATCATTTATGAAAACTTCACTCTTACTAAGAAATTACAAATTATACCCTCTAATGACTTTGGTTCACTCAGGCTTAGGGAGCTCTCCTTTTCATTTTAATAGGGGTTTGCTCAAGTAAAATGAGAAACCTCAATATATGACCCTGTGCTTCTGTTCTTTCAAAATTTCCAGTGAAATGTCCTTATTAGTAACTCTAGCAAAATATTTTATTGTCCCCCTGTTGTTAAACTGAGAGGAGAAGCTTCAGAAGTGTAATTCATTTACTTACCCATTTCCATTGCAGAGAATAGTGTAGACTTGGATGACTCAGGCTAGTATTAAGTTAAACATCTTTCATCTTCAGTGTTTCAGGTTTCTTTATTTTTTGCAATTAAAAAAATAAAAAGCCATACAGAACCAATCAGAAAAATGCATCCATTTCAGAGTCTGATGGTCAAATTATTTGAGAATAAAGTGAAAATATAACCAGAATTTTTTGAAATGACATGGAATGCAAAGCAAAAAACATTGGGATAATTCCCACTCTGGATCAAAAGCCAAGGCAAACTTGTTTTTCAGTGAATCCCCCTGTGATATTATGACTTCTCTTTATAGAAATGGAATATATAGCAAAGAATTATTTTATAGCAGCTCTACTATGTATAACCTTTTTTTTTCATTCCTTTGATCGATTCTACAGCACTGAGAGTAAGAATCATGACTCAGAAATCCTTAAATTCCAGGTGTTGGAGGGGTTATTCCTGTTGCATGAACACAATTACTGCAGAACTCACAGTGTGGAAGTGAAACATAAGGAGCTGCCAATGGTAAAGACCCAGAAGTACACAGTGATAAAAGCATACTATAGTCTAGGGCACTGTAGTATCAAAGAGAAGAATCAAGGACTCTGAATTAGGTGCCTGTATCCTTGTGATTAAGGCAGGCTTCTAGAGCACAGCAAGCATGGAGCTTAATCTCTTGTATTTCGTGGGGAAATATAACCCAGGCCTCCCACCTGCTGAGAGAGCATTTTAGATAAAACCAGGTTTTTCTATGCTGAGTTCTTTAAACTGGCTTCCAGATAGACAGAAGTATCTGCATGACGCCTCAAGAGAGATGTCAAAAGTCTAGGGACAAGAGAATGAAGGGAGGCTATGAAGTCTGTTTTCCATTAAGGTGGGGTTTGGGTTGGGGTTTTTTATGCTTATTTCTAGGTGTTTGCCTGCTCAATCTTGGACTTTGTGTGCATTTTACATGGAACACTAACTGGATAAAACAGTGTGTTTTTGAGAAGGTCCCATAGGAAACAAGGAAAAGTTCCTGTTCAGGAAGTAGAGTTTGGACTATATATCAGTCACTATTTAAAAAACATTGTTTTCACTTTTTCTTTCCTCACTCCTCTTATTATTCCATGAAACATGGCCTTTTTTTCATAGAAGGAAACCAATACTTCCCTCCCACACTCCCTTCTCTTCCATCTTGCAAATAGCTTTTCTGCTTAGGCGCTTTCATGGGAAATATGGTTAAAGCACTACTGAAGTTTGGAGAGAAATATCCCAAGCATTACTTCACAGCCTGAAGAAGTGATGTTGCCACCTCCTCCAGCAACTGCTGATGCACAGAACTGTGCCTATGTGTTTGTGTGGTAAGGTTTGGTATCAGGGGGCTACAGGGGTGGCTCCTGTGAGAAGCTGATAGAAGCTCCCTGTGTCAGACAAAGACAATGTCAGCTGGCTCCAAGACAGACCCTGTTCTTGACTCAATTCACAAACCTTTAATTATATTTTCTCTCGCCTTTCTAGCTGACAAGGGGAGTGAAGGCACAGCCAGGGTCAAGGAAAACAGCCCATCCAAGCACCCTAAGAGAAAGCAGTATGGGGAACACTTTGTGGGCTCCTGCATAAGACCTTGACAAGCCTAAGGGCACTCCAGATTATCTATCTGAAGATAAAGATGAAGAGTCAAAAAGAGGCAAGCCAAGGATAATAACATTAAAAATACAGGTGTCCACAGGCACTGAGTGACTCAAAAGATAGTTGGCAGATTTTGTGATGATTTCGAGTACTGAAGTTTTGGATTTAGGCATATAGACTCCACCTTGGACAAAGGGCACTAATTATGCAAACCATGTAGCTGACATTTGCCTTGGGGGTAACTGCAGAGAAAAGCATAAGAAAAAGGAAGCCTGAAATAAAGCTAAGTACCTGCTTTGAACGTTAAGATGAAGGAAATGAAAGCTTCACTGAGCTTTTTTATTTTTCTTAAAAAAAATCATTTTATTATCTCTTTCAAAATGTGGCAGTGAAAATAGTAAATATAGGAGTAAAAAAAAAAAGAGCCTAAATCAGAAGTGCCGAGTTACTGCTGTCTACAACTTTTAGATCTGCATGTATAAAAGGTAGCTAGATGCACAAGTGGACTGAATTAAATGCATTTGCAGAGTTATAAATACAGATGCATTTGTCAGAATTTGCACTTTAAATTTCCTAACTATGAAGCTGTTACTTTTGATTGTCGCCTGTTTAGCTAAGATTCGGGACTGTTTTTTGTATGTGTCATATTACCTGCTGGCCACCATTATCATGGTAATGATTCCATGGAATATTATAAAGGAAATGTGATAAAGGATGTAGGTCAATGTAAGCAGCACAGGTGCCCCAGCAGCTGAGTAGCAGCATGTTCATTAAGTCTCTGGGTTATATGCTCCCTGGTTCTTCAAATTAAAAGGAATAACTACCAAACACACATTTCTAACTCAGTCATGCCTCAGCCAGTACTAAAACCTGAGGTTCAACTGGACAGGCTGAGAAAGTAGCAGCTGTTCAGCCTGGAGAAGAAAAAGCTTCATGGAGACCTCATAGCAGCCTTCTAGTGTCTGAAAGGATGCTGGAGAGGGGGTCTTCATCAAGGGCTGTAGTGGTAGGACAAAGGGTAGTGGGTTTAAACTAAAACAGGGGAAGTTTAGGTTAGATATAAGGAAGCTCTTTATCATGAGGGTGGTGAAGCATTTGAACAGGTTGCCCAGGAAAGTGAAAAATGCTTCATCCCTGATACTGTTCAAGACCAGGTTGGACAGAGCCTTGGGCAACATGGTTTAAGGTAGGGCACACTTGCCCATGGCAGGTGGATTGGATCTTGATGATCTTATAGTACTTTCCAACCCTAACTATTCTATGATTCTATGAACACAATCACTTTACAAAGTCCATTTCTAGATCACTCAGATGACATCCTTCCAGTACATATGCAGTAGTGATCAGAAGACAAATCATTTAGCCAGGGCATAGCTAGAAGAAATCAAGAGCTTAGGGAAAGTCAGCATGCTGCCATAGTGAACAGGTAGTATGATGACTGGCGTCAGTCACACCAAAGCAAAACAATGACCAAAGAGCTAAGCATAGCTAAAGGTAATGGAGTTGAAAATAATACTGCAGAAGTAATAATGCCTTTGTGCTCAGGTGGACTGTTGTGTCCAGTTCTGGACAACAACAGCATGACAGATTCATAGGCAGGAAAATGAAATGCTGAGAGAAGAAAGATTTCTATATAAAAATATAAGTAAGTTTAGAAAAGAGAGACATTTTAGCAAATAAATCAATGACATGGGCACACTGAGTAGAACTGAGGTGCTTGATTTCTTTGCCCTTCCCAGAGCACAGCTCTGGAATTTTCCACATTGTCTGAAGGCACTGCATTGAGAGCAAACACTTGTTTTCATACAATGCATAATCAACTCCCTGTTGAAAAACAGCATTATGCCCAAGAGGTTTGTGAGAGTTAAAGCACATGTTGATATAGCTAATGAGAAACACCATCATATCTTAAAAAAAAAAAAAAGAATAAAAACCTTCATGCTCCAGTGCTTTGGCACTGGACAAAGACTAATGAGCAGAAATCAGGGAGAAACTTACTTTAACATATAAGGACAGAAACTTAGAGTTGATGCTAACCTGTAAGGATCAGTGCCCTAAGATCTTACATAAAAATGACCAGTGCTGTGAAGGTCTTTCTGTTTGAAGAAAGCACATAAGAAAGTAATCAGCCTGGACTTGATACACAATTAAGGTTCAGCAGTGTTTGAGCAATGGCTTTACCCCAGTAACAAGAAGGGAAAAGCTCTGGTGTTGGAACAAGGAAATGAGGAAATGAGGTCCTGATCATGGTTTGCATCGCCAGTATTGGCACTGGCTCCAAGTCAAGAGTGTCGGCAGCATTATATAGCTAAAAGATATTTTTTAAAAGCTGTGATTGATATTTTTTTTTCCCTCTTCCCAGTATTGCTGTCATTTTCATCAGATCTTCTAAACCTCAGCTAGAGGACTTAACCAGGTAATGTCATAATGCAGGAAGTAGACCAGTATATGTCTAAAATTTGTCTCCCAAAAGTCACCAAGCCAACATTATTAATGCTAATGCTCTTTTTCCCAAATTCACAACACTCAGGAAAAGCATAAAGTAAACAACATCTGGTGCATAACGTGTACGTTTCATATAACAAAAACTTCTATTATCTCTATTTGTTGGGTTTTTAAATTTCTTTCTACTGTCTTCTTACAATGTGAGTCACATATCAAGGATTTTTAAACATGATTATTTAGAAATAAAAATGCCAAGTTGCTTTTCTTAGCAGATCTAAACTAACAAGATTGTAATAATTTAAGCTGCAAAATTAAGTAAATTTAGTGGCAAAATACATGTTCTGTTTTATATTTAGAGAATAGATTTTCAATACGAAATAACATTCTACACTGCAGAGTTTAAAGTATTTCAAGGCAGGAGTTTAAGCCAGAAATCTCATTTCCATGGGCTGTTATCTCTCTCTTCGCTACTCATTGCTCATTCACATTCTCTGTAAAATTGTCCCTGACAGATCACAGAATCACAGTAACACAGAACAGTTTGTGTTGGAAAGGACCACGAAAGGTCATCTAGTCCAATCCCTAAGACATCCAGCCAAGATATCTAAGACATCCACCCTTCATGCAGTCCTAAAACAGTCCTTAATGACAATTTTCTTCACTCTCATGACACTATTTGTCTCCTCCTGGGCAATATATCCGGTTAGTCACAGAACTGTACATGTACTTAGATCCCTAGTACAGCCAGAATTTATGTGTCCATCAGACTGCTCTTTTCTACATACAGACTCATTTACTACTTGGAGAAAAGGCTTTTGTATATATTCCTGTGATTTTGGAGTGAACTTCCCATATTTTTTTCCTGAAAAAGAAAATGAGCAGCCTGACACTGAAGAACATCTTTATAAAACAACAGGTATTCAGAGTAACTTAAAATTAATAATTAACACATTAAAAAGTATTGACGCTTTCTCTTTTATTTCTTCTACTCCCCCTTGCTCAGTTTTATTACCTTTGAGAACTGTGTTGTTCATGAAATTGTCCCTTTTGAAACGTTATGGGTTCCTTTTGCCATCTAAGATTTTTATCATTTAATAACTCCCTGTGCATCCTTTCTAGCTACCTTCAAAGATTTTTCAGGGCTGAGCTGAATACAGGGTTTGGGAGATGCCAGTATTTAATATCTTCCTGAATGAACATGTGACTCTAAAGCAGTTCCATTTGTTGCCATTACAGGTTACATGTTTTCCTCTGTTGCAACCTTTTCTCAATTCTCTCTGTTGGCAGAAAGAAATGGGTACTTCATTTATTGCCACTTTATGTTTGGATGTTTTTTTCTTTCACTTTTTAAATATAGATTCCCCAAATCAATTTGCTTCAGCCTTTTCTCAGCATGTGAATAAAAGTAAAATCTAAATTGCTTTCCATCTAAATTAACTTCTTTTCTTTCTCAGTGCTTGTGCTTAAGCCTCAGGAACTAGTCTCCCATATTTTCATTTGCTTCGCACTTCATTCCATATGCTGTTCTGGTAGCCCCTCTATTGTTCTGGAATAAGCCAAAAGTTTCTCACATCAATAAAAATCACAGGAAGATTTTCCTTGCTTTTTGAGTGATGATTATGATCACTCATCTGCATCTGAAGCTTTTTAAATGACAGATATGTTCTTCAAACGAGTCATTTCTCTTTCAATGAGAATGTAAATCTCTGACAGAGCTTGTGCATCCTCCTCAGTGGGTGTGGGGGACTTGACCCTTTGAAATACTCTGTGTGGTTTGCAGGAGAAACCACAGGCCCTCCTGAGGCTGAAAAATGAATCAACAATTTATTTTATTGTAAAACTCCCCTAAGCTGTGTCAGGAGGAGCAAAAGTCTTGCCAAGTTCTGATTCTTATGAAAGATATAAAGTAGAAGGAGAAATGTAGAAGGAAAACAGAGAGAAAGGAAGGAAGGAAGGAAGGAAGGAAGGAAGGAAGGAAGGAAGGGAGGGAGGGAGGGAGGGAGGGAGGGAGGGAGGGAGGGAGGGAGGAAGGAAGGAAGGAAGGAAGGAAGGAAGGAAGGAAGGAAGGAAGGAAGGAAGGAAGGAAGGAAGGAAGGAAGGAAGGAAGGAAGGAAGGAAGGAAGGAAGGAAGGAAGGAAGGAAGGAAGGAAGGAAGGAAGGAAGAAAGGGAAAAAGAAAGAAAGAAAGAAAATGAAGGAAATAAAGCTTAACACCTCTTTGATCCAGTGATCTCTTCCTGGTCAACAAGTGGAAATTCTTTCATTTGTAGTCCTTTCAAGTTTTAGTCCTGTTATTCCTTGTGGCCCTTGTACTCAGTGGGTTCCTTGGAGTCCAGGATGGAGGGGTGCACGCACACGGTTGAAAGACGTTTGACTTTCTATAGTCAGGCACTTCTGGAACCCACCTACAAGTGGGGACTCATTTGCAGCAGTACCTGGTGAGCACCAAACCCAGTTCACGTTGTGCCCTGACAGGTGCCACTTTGTCTGTCGCACTGTCTCCAGGCAATTTGTTGCCTGTTCAGTTGATCTCGGCCTCAGGGCAGACAACACAAAAGCATCCCCACCTCGATGGAGCAGGATGGCTGCTCTGCCCCCCCCCCTGCTGTTTGCAGGAGCGATAACGGCCTGTCAGTTCTTGCTATCTTTTAGTTGTTGAGATAAACAAGAGTCTCTTGACCATCACACAGTTAGCCAGACTTTTCTGAGACAGGCAGTGATTTTTCTTAGTTATTTTTTTGTATGTTTGGTTGTTTTTTTATTATATGGTGATGACATTATTTCTCCTACTTTCCTTGAAACCCTCGGGGTGTTTAGTTTGGAAAAGAGAAGGCTTAGGTGGTGCCTTATTTCTCTCTACAACTACCTGAAAGGAGGTTGTAGTGAGATGGGGGTTGGTCTTTTCTCCCAAGTAACAAGAGGTGACGGCCCCAAGCTGTGCCAGGGGATATTTAGATTGGACATTACGAAAAAAAACTATACAGAGAGGGTGCTCAGGAACTGGAACATGATGCCCAGGGAAGTGGTGGAATCATCCCGGGACGTGTTCAAAAACTGTGTAGATGAGGCCCTCAGTGACATGGTTTAGTGGTGGACTTGGCAGTCCTCTGGGGGTAGAGGTTGGATCCTGAAGGTCTTTTCCAATGTGGTTGATTCTTTGATTCTATTATTTTAATAATAATTTTATATCACTACACTATTTACTGCTATATAGTGACACATATTTTGAGAATGTGTAAAGATCGGAATAGAAAAGTTGGTTAGGATGAATTGCTCTTCCAATCCAGTATCCTGTGTCTCAAAGCAGGCAAGCTATAAGGGATAGTCCTTGAGGAACAAAAGTACAAGAACATTCACAATGGACAATTATGAAAAAAACTTTCACACAGTGAGGGGTTTGTCCTCACTACTTAATAACTTAGTTTGTGATTGGAGACCGTGATTTTATAAATTACTGGGTTTACTCCAGTAGATGACATTGCTCAAATCTAAATGTACATGCTTGCAAACTGTTGTGTATCAGGTCAGAATGGTGCATTATCACAATAAATACAAACCTTATAACTTTGTGTGCTAAGCTTATTTTAACAGTAAATGATAAAATTTTAATTCCCTTCTTTTTCCTTGTCTCTACAATGTTTGCTTGCCTGTCTCTCATCTGAACCAAAGCACAACACTGAAACTGGGAGCTACATCTCACTGCCTGGGATAGTGGGGCCTGGGCTGCAGGTGGACCTGCTGCCCTGAAGACATAGAGTGGGTCCCAGACTCCACGTGTTGGGCACCGTGAGAATGGCAGCAAAGACAGCCACAGCCTCTCTGTAGTCTGAAAGATGCCTAAACCATCACAGAAATGGTATCTGCTCTCCTTGCCTATACATGTGCTTAAATGATTCCAGCATTGAGCAAAACTTTAAACATCACTGGTGGTGGGTTCTACTACTAAATTCTGCAAATTCTATCCTACCCTCCCTCCCCCCCCCCCCCAACCCCCGCCCCCTTCGGGTTATGTCTGTAGGCTTTCAGTTTCACTGAAGATTTGCAAATTCCTGTTTTAGGAAAAAGTGTAACTAAAGAAAAATACCTGTTTTGTCGGTTAGTATTTGTTGGGTTTGTTTTTTTTTTTTTTTTCATATAGCACTGGGGATCGTCTATGGCCTTATTATATCCTTTTAAATTTATCTCTTTCCCAAGCTAGACAACCTCAGTCTTGGCAATCTCCCAACACAGAAATTTCCCATACTGTTAGAGATTTTCATCACTTATTTCTACATCTCCTTTATTCTTTTTCAAAAAGATTGACCAGGACAGAGCACATACTGTAGCTAAGGGCACATCACTGATATCACAATGTTTCCTAAAAAACAGTCCCATCCTTTTATGTGGTAATATCTTATTTGTTGCTTTTGGTTTTTTTAATCACTCCTGTACAGATCTTCATTCCATGGAATTCACTGTAAATTAGAAAAGCAGAACCCATGTGACTTGTACAAATAGCTGCTTAGGATCTGCAGCATCACCTTATTGACAATACAGTATTTAATCTGTCACCATGTTGCTCACTTGACTCTGGGATTCCCTGCCCTTTCATTTATCTTAGGATTTATCTTGATTTACAAATTGCTATGTTAGAATCATAGAATCATAAAATCATAGAATAGATAGGGTTGGAAAGGACCTTAAGATCATCTAATTACAAGCCCCCTGCCATGGAAAGGAACACCTCACACTAAAGCACGTCACCCAAGGCTTTGTCCAGCCCAGCCTTGAACACCGCTAAGGATGCAGCATTCACAGCCTCCCTGGGCAGCCCATTCCAGTACCTCAACACCCTAACAGTAAAGAGGCACTCTCTACACTCCGAGCTCTGCACTGCAGCCTCCCCTCTTACTGGCTCTGTCTGGGTGCCTACGCTGGCCACCGCCATGGCAGCAAGAGCAGAGCTCCCAGACCAGTCCCTGGTCATAATGCGAGTGCTCACCATCCTGCTTACTGGCCAGCACAAACTACCTCGACCCACCCTGTTTGCCCATAAACTACCCCACAACACTCCTGATCGCTGGCACTCCCTGGGGCAGGATTTAACCTACTCAGGGCTGGTGCTGCTCCTCCTGGGCAAGTCCTGTCGAGCACTTGGGGCTCCCTCAGTTGCTCTTTGCCGCTCTGAGTTGAGACTCCTGGACACTGAGCTTCCCCCTGCTGCAGTGTTGAAGGCGCTCTCTCTCGAGCTACTAACCTCAGCACTTCTATTCTTCTCCTCCATTTCAGAAGTATACTCCATACCATTAATATAAAAAGCACCCTGCATCCAGACTGTTTGCTAAAGCTGATGGTCAACATAGACAGTTACCATGGGAATTTGTGATTCAATATTGCTCCTCATAAACTTGAGCTTATTTCAGTGGCTCAGGTGTGAAAATTTGATGTTATCCAGACACTTAGGAACTTGCCAGACCCTGTCAGCCTGGTAGAACACTTGTATACCCAGAGGAATAGCTTGGAGATACATGAAGATATAGGTGACAGTGTCAGCTGGAGCATCTGCTTTTCATGTTGCTGTGAGAAGGTATTCCTGGCTCACTGATAACCCAGGAAGGACCTCATGCAATATTTTTTTTTCTATTCAGTGTCTGATATGGTGTAACCTCTTTGATTCATACATTGCAACTTTTCAAAGCTACTATCAGCCTAGTTCTTACTTTTCAAACACTTTCTGAGCTGTCATTTCTTTTTCAAAAGCAATCAATTCTTAATAAAAATTATTTTCATAAGAAAACAAAATGAAAGTAACAAAATGTCTCTTTTTCATTAAAGAAATAAAAAAAGCATGTTTTTGCATGCATGAAATTTTTGGTGTTCCCCTTATTCATCTTGATCCTTTTTCAAAGAAATAAAAAAATATTTTCCTTTTTTTTTTTTGTAGGGACAGTTGGTATTAAGTGTTTTGCTATCCAGTGCTGAATGCTGTTAAAACGTGGCAATGTTTTGAGTTTCTAGAAAACATATTGTCATCTTCGTGCTCAGATATCTGAGGTTATATATTTTCTACATGTAGATGTTATCCATCCTAAGGGTACTTCTGTTGTTGGCTTTGACATCTCTCTTGTAAATGCAATTCTGAATCAATGGATTTTAACATTTTACCCATGTTGTAGGATGGTTTGCCATAGCTGATGATTTCTGTAGCCAAAACCAAAAATGAGTCTTCAGTCATGTGCTTTGTTGGACCCTACATATAAGCATCTTGTTTTGACATCCATATTTGCAAAAGACAAAGCATTCTGTTTCAAGTGTTTAGTTTTATTCTCATAATGAAACTAAATGCTTATCCTAAATCTGCCTTTTCATTTACTGGATTTCATTTAGATAGAGTTTTGTCATGCAGTAAATTTGAAGTTCTAAATTCAGCAAAGGAAGCAGAAAATTTTATATAAGATATTGAAGGAAACAAAAATAATTTCACTATTGATAAATAATACTAATTATTTTTCTATTGCCACCTTCAAACAAGAAGATTAAAAAGGAGTGCTACAGAGATGGTCTAGACCATGTAGACATCTTTTGTACTCCTTTAATTTGTAAAACATTGTTGTGAAACCAGAGTCTTCAGAATTTCTAAAAGAATCACTGTCAAAGATATTAGCAAAGTAATTTTAATAAAAATGTATAAATATGTAATTCAACAGAATTTGATGGCAAGGTCCCCTCTATTAAATACAAAAAGAGCTTGTGTCTGAAGTGACAATGATTTATACAGAATTGGGTTAAAATGATTTATACAGAATTTAATTGAACTGATGTATATAGAAACCAAAAATAGAAAGGAATAAGGGAGATTGTCCCTTGAATCACAAGACTCAAATTATACCCCCTTGCTTTCTAAACTCTCAATGGAGCCTAGATGCAGCTGGATCTAGTCATAGTCTCAGATTTGGGCAATGGTTAGTACCTAATAGAATTTAAAAGGAAATTGAGGTAGAGGAACTAGAGGTGAAAGGGATAAGGGAAGTACTCCCATTGAGCCACAGGGTTCAAATTGGATCCCCTTGTTTTCTAAAATTCCTCTTGGAGACAAGAGTGGCTGAATCCAATCTTAGTCAATGGTTTATATCTAAAGGGTTACAAATGTAACTTAGTAGCAGTTTGTATTGTTAAAAATTAATCACAGAACTTCTAACAATATTTGATTGTTGAAGCTAATGTACATACACTAACAAGTACCTAAATTATCACAACACACTAGGATACGATATATGGATTTATAGATGTATATACATATACACACATACATATGCTAAATATTTCCCTTGGGTGCAGTGAAAAGTAATACTGTCAGCTTTCTCAGTACTCCTCAGCAGGTGAGGGGTTGAGTGTCAGTGAGCAGCAGTTACAGCCTGGGCCGATGATTCCCCTATTTCATAAACTTTGAGAGTTTAATGGCTCCAAGAGGCATCCCACTCAGGGGAGATAACTGTTGCAGTTCACTTCAGTCCAGGAGTGCTCAAAGGGACTCCTTCTTGGGACCCCTATTTATAGGATCAAAAACATAATTAGTCAATCAATGAGTCAGTGTAGATTTTCATCCTGGCCTCCATTCTTCAGGGAATGATTTACCATCTCAAAAAATTCCTGATATGATAAAGGAGTATCAGACCTTGCTGTTATCTGTGTGGCCCTTCCTGTCTTTGTTAAGCAATTGGAGTTAATGGTCATGGAGTGCCCTATCATCCAACTACTTGGGTTTGTGAGAAGACTAATAGGAATTCTTGAGGCATCAAGAGGGGTCCAGGAAGGAGAAGGAAGGATGCACCACAACAGACATGCATTGGCTTTGCTAAGGCTGACAGTGGTACAGATTGTTCAGTCTTGGAACATATAACTCTGACATGCTGATAGAACCCTGGTTTCCCCTGTAAAGCTGTAAACTGCTTAAAGATATTCAACAACTAAATCCATAGCTTCTATGGTGCTTCCAAGATCTAGATTTCCCTTATTTCACCTGACAATGTTTTAGGATTGAAATAAAAGCAACCTTTAAAATGAAAAATTAGTGGTGCTGAAAATATCTTGAGAACAACTGGCATTTAGAATAGATAAAAACAGGTTTTACCTTCACTTGCAGTTGAATCAATGAATTTTTTTTTTCTCCTGTTTTGGGTTCTTGGTTTGTTGGTGCGGGTTTTTTGTTTGTTTGTGGTTTTTGCTTGTTTGGTTTATTGTTTTAGTTTGATTTTTCTTTTATTTTCTTTCCTTTCAAGAACCACTAAGAGGAGAACAAAATAAGGAAGGCACAAAGAATAGACAAAAGTGAATGATGGATACCAGAACTTCAAACCTTTTTATCTGTAAGTTTTAGTTAGGCAAATGCTGTAAGAGCTGGGGAGATAGGGGGGTCAGTCTAGTAGTTCTGCCATGACATTTCAGAACCAGTTCAATGGTTACTCTTCCATTTCATTTGGCTACAATTTTTATCAGCACCCAGAGCAGCACTGAATGTCTTTTCTGGTGCCATGGAGATAGCATCATAAGCATCCTTTCATTGATTCTAAAAATCAAATATAGTTATAGACCAGACGTTAAGAATTAAAGCCCTTTTTCTCTGAGTTTCATGGAGAGTTACGTGTTAAATGTGAAAACCCTTCTGGTATTTTTTTCAGTCAGGTTTAAAATTCAAGTGAAAGAATTAACCTATCTGCCTCTGTGCTCCACGGGGATTTTTATTATTCAGATTTATTCATTAGAAGACTTGCTATTCATGTTTGTTCTATTTGCTTTCATTAAGTGTTTGGCATTAAATGCCTTCCTGTTGCATTACTAACTAAAAAAATAAAAAAGCCAGAGTACTGTGATATAAAATTCATATATCCTGGCCAATATAAATGATGTATTCTTTTAATAGAAAATAGTCGCGAATAAACAATAGCAGGCAAATACAAATAAAAAAAACCTAACAAAAAACTCACAACAAAATCAAACAACAAAAAGCCCAAACAACCAATAGTGAAGAAGTTTATAGTCACTGAACTGTAAATTTCTTCTTAGGGAAACACTTGTGGTGCACCTGCACCAGGATTTGTGTTTTGAAATACTGCAATTCTAGTGTTTTTCATTCATTAAGCATATTTAATAAAAAAAACACAGTTAATTTGAAGAGATATAAATGCATTCTTCTTTCACAGGCAACAGATTAAATGTGGTTCCCAGCATGATATAACACCATCATACACAATGCTTCTATGCACCAATTAAAAACATCATGAAAAACGGTTGTTAGTGAAAAAAATCCCCCAGCTGTTTTTCTCAACATGAAACTAGTTCTCTGAAAGTCATTTGAACCTTTTGTGTTCTTTTCATTTGCACTAATTCCTGCCTGGAAAGGCAGCTCTCCTGTACTGTCACTGGCTTCTCCTGGGCTGCCTGCAGTGGTCAGTCAACCCGTGGGTTCTGGTGACCCCTCTTTTAACTGAGGATAATCCTTATCTAAACACTTAGGCTCTGATCTTGGAGGTTTGGGTCTGGCCATTGTATGGCATACACCTTAAGGCAGGCTTCACGGCTCCTTTTCTGCAGGGCTGGCCTGGATGCTGGCCTGAGTATCCCTGGTATCCCTATGGGAAGTCTTGGATAACTCCAAATTTTCAAATCTCTTTTACATGCCTTGTGGGCTGTTCCCAACATTCTGTACTCAACACTATCACCTTCATCAGAAGAACCCCATATTTTCCTGCATCATGGGAAGGCAGGACTTGCTGTTAGCAATATGGACACAAAGCTCCAGGTCTCAGAATCAATCAGTACTACCAGCCATTTCCATTGCAGCAGTCACAGGTGCAGCCTCTGACTTATCTTGCCTCATCCTGGACTTCATGGAGCAAAGCCACAGTCATGAAATAATAAATTGCAATAATCTAATTTCTGTGGCAGTGATCTCTCTGATCGTGTCTGACTCCCTGTTGTGGTTTAAGCCCAGCCAGTAACTCAAAACCCAGGATGGTTGCTCAGCCTAGGAGGTTCAGCAATTTCAGTAGTTATCTAACCCTGGATCACCACATCATCCTCCCCTCAGATTTTTCTCCTACATTGCACAGCCTCACAGTGCCATGCTTTCAGCATAATTAGAACTCTTCAGTCAATCACAGATGATGAACTCCAGTGGCCAGATGGTGCACTCAAACAACTCCTGGTCAGTGAATATATAGGGGGGCCAAGTTTAAAGTGCTATTCAGGAAGAAGAGACATATCAAGGTGAAGCTGCTTAACCCTCATTAACTCCCCAGCAATCTCCAGGCTGAATTTGCTCTCATAAAACATAGGTCAAACCATTTCTAAACAGCTTTGTAAGAACTAAGACTGTGTGTAGGGAGCAGCCAGCCCTTAGGGTGGAGCCCTGCTGGCACTGTGACAGGGGCAGCAGTTCACCAGGGCAGGACTGTGTGAGCTAGTACTCATCCTCCACCTCATCTTAATACACCGGTTTAAACAGCACTAAATTGAATGGTCTGTGAGTCTTTCTTTGGAGCTCCTATTTCCCTAACCCTTTGCCCTGGTGCTTTCTTATGTTTACTTGCTCTCCAGTGAGATATATGTAAGAGCAGCACTATCCAAAGATTTTAAATTGCTTTTCCAGGACAAAGAAGGCAGTAATGAGTCAAGCAGCATTAATGAAGGGCAGTGAAATGGCATAGCTCTTACCCTAGAGTAGTCATTAATATTAATAGGAATTTCCTCTCTGCCCCTTTCTTCGAAGTGCAGAGAACTAATATCATGGGAAACCTCAGGATAGCACTCCTCAGGGCACTTGCAGTCAGTTTCCATCCTTCTGACACATTCCCAGCAGAACAAAAGTTAGTGCAAATAGAAAATCTCTATTATTTACTTCTTAAGCATATATTCAAAAGTTATTGCTGCCTGTTTTGGTTCAGTAGCATGAATCCAGTGAGGCCAGCTGAAGTGAAGACCTCTTATTAAAAAAAAAAATAAAAAAAATAAAAAGAAAGCAACTCTAAATTGTTCTAAACCAATATGATCACAGCATATTTTCTTAAAATAAAATCAGTAGCGCTTTTCTATAATGAAATGAAAAAAATACAACTCACAAAACAACCAAACAATCCTCTAAGTATTCATATAAGAGAGGTCAGATATTTTTGTCATTTCATTTCTCTTATTTTGTCACCTTTTCTTTTTTCTACTTTAACCACGGTTGAGGAAATCACTAGTGATTACAGAAACAGAAGTCTGTTAGGCAAGAGACAATGATTCTGCTCACATGTTGAGCAGTTTTTTTCTAGGAACTTTTGCGCATGAAAATATGAGGTTATTTAAATGACAGGACAACCTCACTTGTTTTCTGTTGCTGTTCATCTGAATTATTGCCAGCTTTTGAAAAGAAAACCCCTCAGCCAAAGTCCAGACTGAGGAAAAAAAACCAAGGCACAGGCCAGGGCCATTCTTTCATGGAACTGATGTGACTCGGAGCCCAGTGCAGTTCCCAAGAGAAGCGAAGCAAACCTCTGTCCTGGAGCAGCCTATAGTGCTGACACAATTTTGCCTTACAGACCACATCTGTAAATTGGAAATGCTATCTAAAGGTAAAACTTTTATGTGAGGGGAACTAGATGATCTTAAGGTCCTTTCCAACCTTAAATATTCTATGATGTTATAATTCTATGATTATTACCTCACAACAGAGGAAATCTACAAGACCTGCTTGCATTTATGTATGCTTGGTCTTTGTACCAGAGGTAATCAGGAAGAAGGTGTTGGGATAAGTAAGAATAAGGTTCCCAAGGGGTTAGGAAGAAAGGAGAGAGGGCTTCTGGCAGTAAGTGCAAAATACAAATTGTGACCAGGAAACACAAAGTAGAAGCAAAGAATGGGAAAATTAGATACCAATGTTTGATGTAAGGAAACTAAGAGATGCGTTAGGGACTTGCAGGTGACATAACAGAAACACAGAAATAGGTGATACCACAACTTGGGGCTGTACAGGAAGGCAGGGGTACAAGCAGAGGAAGCTTAGATTAGAGGAAGGAAAATAAAATAAAAAGTTGAACAGGCATATGGAAACTGAAGACAAAACCAAAACCAAATCCAAAACCAAACCAAAAAAATCCCACATATGAGAATCACAGGGAGAAGGAAGAAAGCAAAAATAATGGTGGCAAATGGCCAATCAGTATCAGCAGAATCATGAATCACAGGATCTATAAACTGGTCTGGCATCAAATCTGCCAGGTGATTGCACAATCAGTAGGCATCTTAATAAAGGTACTGGCAGGAGATCAGTATGCCAGAGGAGCCAGGTTCATCTTTTACATGACTCCAATGAACTTGCTAGATTTGTACTCAGGATGAAATGTGCCCCAGGAGATCAGCTGCTCAGGAGATTTCAGATCAATAAGCAACAGGGTGGATAATTGATATGGCAGTTAATAAATGGGGATTGTATGGTAATAACAATGATCTCTAGGTAATGAAATCATCTGTATGGCAGCAAATCAACAACAATAGATGACTAACAAACCACAATGGATAATATTAGAATGAAATAGAAGAAAAAACATATTCTTTTCAAATTCTATTAGCCACAAACAATTAAAATGACCCCAGATAGAAACTGGACACAGATGCTTAAAACAAATTAAATGGTAGGGTAATTAAAAGTAAGTGGATCTAGCAGTTGCCAGGTTATCAAAAGTGACAGATAGGACAAATGGTGTAATAGGAAGCTTGAACAGTTTACAAAGGAGAGGTCAGAAGAGCAAGAGATGCAGCACAGCACATCCTGGAGAAGGGCGATCCCACAGCACAGTGTACCCAGCATGGCCCTACAGGCTTGTGTGCCAAGGGCATTAGGAAAAAAGATTTACCTTGTTGTCCTGTAGACTAACAAAAATCAGGTTGGGCCATTTTTTTTCACATCTCGTGTATAATAGTGGAGACTGCTGACTGCTTCCAAGTCACTTGGTTGGGTGCCAGAGGTGACCAGGGTGTAAGCGGTAAGGCAAAGTAGGGGGTTTTGGTGACTCCTGACTGGGCTGATGCAGTATTTGGCCCAAAAGTATTGCCAGGGCAGGTGATGAGGCTGGCAAGGGCCTGGGGTTCTTCTGCAGCTTCCCCTGCTGTGCCACCATCCAGCTTGGTTCTGGGTGCCACATAGTGCCACCACAGGCAAACCTAAAATAATTCCTGGGAGGGTGGGGAAAACACTGATCTCCTCCCTCCCATTTTTACTAAATTAAGCTACTGTTAAGTTAGATTTAACAACCTGTTGTTCCCAGTTAATGATTTCACTAAGAATATTTCCTGAGAGCCTTGTGCTCTACTTCCTTAGCACAGCTAACAATATATTATTGCATTCTTATGTGAGTGTATGCTTGTGTACAACCTGAAAGCTGATACAGTGGGAACTGCACAGTTGCCCGCAGTGAAGTTTCCACAACTCATTTTTAGGCTGCAGGCTGCCACAAGGAGGTACAGATGGGCTCTGAGGAAAGCAGATGCTCTCAGCACCAGCCCTGGATCCACACTGGAGCTGCCTGCACTCACCCTGAGGTACAACATAAGCAACCATTTTGCAGTGCCCTCCTCTCTCAAACAGTCAGGGTGTCATTTGCAGTTTCCTGTAAATGTGCCCAGTCACCAGCTTACAACTGTGACAGACGTGTTCGTTGTCCTAGTTAGTACCACTCCTTTGTGGGGTGGAGAGCCATTCCTAACACTCTTCTTCATCCTGGTAACTCCTGAAGGACATTAAAAGGCTGTCAGCACTGGACACCAGTGTTATCTCAGAGTGAAGTGTCAGAATAACACTCTGAGATAAAACTGGACACTAGTGTTATCTCAGAGTAAAGAGACTAATTTGAAATTTGTGGGGTAAAAGTTACTTTTGCCTCATTCAGAGCAGGGGCTTGATGAACATTTTACTATCATTTCAGTCAGGACAGTACCCTCACTACCTGTGCAGGGGGGGATATCGAACCTGCATTTTTGACATTCTCAGAAAAATTCAAATCACCAAGGGAATGGGTAGAAGAAGGACAGCTATTCCTTTTCTTCTGGCTAATATATGAACTGAATTATAACTGATTCAATAGAACTATATATAATCCAATTAATTAATTAAAGCTACCTGCAATGTTTTATGATTAATTAAATACTCATATTGCTTCTTTTTGAGATGACAGAAGGGGAAGGTCCAGGCTCGCGAGGAGGGAGTGAGAAGGGGGAGATAAACCCCTACAAACATCTACTATTGGTCTGATCCAAACAATATTCCAAAGAATGTTTTCTGAGGTAGCAGGCAAACCGAAAAATTTTCCTGTGTGTATGTTTTATTTCCAAAAGACAGGTTTAAATTGATAACCATGTTGATAAAAAGTGTAATAGTATTTTCATAAAATGGAGTGCCTAGCATTTTTCATGAAAAATAGAAACATCTTTAATGTTGGAAGTTTTTCCAACTTTTTTTTTTAAAAAAAGATCATTTTTCAATTCCCATTTTTTTGTCTTGCTCTAGTACTTTCCAGGGAACACTTCTGTATCTCTTTTAGCTTTTCCACAATCTGAACACAGAAAGAACCTCCTACAAGCTAAGGAACCATGGACCATCCACTGGCATGCTGCAGGGCTTCCCACATTTGGTGTGCTCCTGTTGCCAACCTGCAGACTGCTGGCTGCCTCTGTTGCCCATGTGTGTGGCAGGCATGTGCTCTGCCCTCAGTCATGAGGTATTTGTGGATGCAGACCGTCAGGTGTTTAACATGGTGCAGAGCCAAGGTCCTCCAGAGACTCAGGCTGGGACTCAAAAACAGGAATAAAGGGCAGTCAGATGGTGGATGCTACACTATTCCCATCCCACAGGGTGGTCCAGCTGCCCTACAGTCCTGAGGGCACATCGTTACCTCTCAGTCTAGAGTGTTTAGACACACTGTAACAGGACGTATTAGTAAAGATTATTTTTTAAGCCCATTCCATGTATTTCAGTCTTTTTCTGCTAAATACTCATGCAGTCCACTCATGTCAGGGGCCAGTCTCACTGCTGCTCTCACACCTTCATCGTCTGCTCCACAGGAAACTTCTGAGTCCAAATCCCCCAGTGTAACTGGGCATTTCCTGTATAGAGTGTTATCTTGATAGAAAGAAGTATACAAGCAGCACTATCTGGAAGAAATAAAGGCAAATAAACAACCCACATCAGCAATGAAGGTACCTTTTACTCAAATCTGAAGAAAACTCCAGTAGAGGCATATCAAAGGATGGGTCTGTCCTTGCCATAATAGCACACTGTATTTCACAAAGACAGCAAAGAAACAAGGCTGACAGGATAAATATTCCTCTAGTAACTTTAGTAGCTTTGAGTTTGATGGCACATTTTGATTTCAGATCCCTTGAACATAGCAAACTCTCTGCAATTGATTTTGGCGTGATAAAGGGAGAAGAATCAGCCAGTTTAGGTGCTTGTAATTAAGTGACCTGCTAGAACAAAACGCAGAAGTGTTACTCTAGTAAGACCCTCTGATAGGTTAAGTTTAAGAGTCAAACTTGAAAAGACAGGGTTTGAAATGTTCAATATTCAGGTGTAGCTTCAGTCTTGCCCAGAGATAGTTGGACTTTTCTCCCACTGAAGTCAGTGGAAATACACTGGCGTAGGAGCAATCCCAGGTACAGCAACAGGTTGAGCAGAGAAGAGATTCAGAGCAGCCCTGTGGAGAAGGACTTGGGGGTGTTGGTCGATGAGAAAATGAACATGAGCCAGCTGCAGTGTGCACTCACAGCCCAGAAAGCAAAATGTATCCTGGGCTGCATCAAGAGAAGCGTGACCAGCAGGTCAAAGGGTGTGATCCTGCCCCTCTAACCTGCTCTCAGGAGACCTCACTTGGAGTATTGTGTGCAGTTCTGGTGCCCTCAACATAAAAGCGACATGGAACTGTTGGAACAAGTCCAGAGGAGGGCCACGAGGATGATCACGGGACTGGAGCACCTCCTGTATGAAGACAGGCTGAGAAAGTTGGGGTTGTTAAGCCTGGAGAAGAGAAGGCTGCATGGAGACCTCATAGCAGCCTTCCAGTATCTGAAGGGGGCCTAAAGGGATGCTGGGGAGGGACTGTTCATTAGGGACTGTAGAGATAGTAGGAGGGGTAATGGGTAAAACTTAAACAGCAGAGGTTTAGATTGGATCTAAGGAAGAATTTCTTTACTGTTAGGGTGTTGAGGTACTAGAATGGGTTGCCCAGGGAGGCTGTGAATTCTCCGTCCTTAGTGGTGTTCAAGGCTGGGCTGGACAAAGCCTTGGGTGCCATGGTTTAGTGTGAGGTGTTCCTTTCCATGGCAGTGAGATTGGAACTAGATGATCTTAAGGTCCTTTCCAACCCTAACTATTCTATGATTCTATGGTTCTAAGTAATGATGTTGTGTAAGGCACCTCTGAATACTTGCAGCCCCCTTTCTGCTTTCCCAATAAAGGCAAGCAAATTTAAATTTGTTTTAAAAGTCATTCCCATTTAATTTGGTAGGAAAGGATGACCTTTTTGAAAGCAACCTAAAGAGTCCACAGGAGAAGCACAGTTCTGCAGGGCTCGTTGTAAAATTTCATAAGCAAGAATGTCATTATTTTTGTTTAATTAAACCCTACTGCTTTCCTCTAGTGGACACACAACACTAAAGAATACCCAGACTCCACAGCTGAGATTAATTTAATTCCTTCAGATAAAGGCTGTCTTTTCAGGATTTCCTTTGAAAGCTTAAGAATCACAGACACCATTAAAGCTGAAAGAAGGCTGTTGACATGCTCAGAGGAGGATTCACAGAAATCTGGGTGAAGTTGTACAGGTCTCCAAATCATACAGCTTTTCCTCCCTTATGCGACAGACACTCAGCACTACGCACTGTTAATGGGAAGGAAGGATCAAAATTTCATTTTGTCCTCCTTTGCTATTAAATCCATTCCTGTAGCTCCCATTGAATTTGCAAGTATTTGAAAATTGCATAATGGAGAATTCTAATAGTTTCAGCTCTGCTTGTTTAATCTATGTTCTCTTTCTAGGATTTATGGGTACAACAAAGTATGGAATAAAACTAATTATTAATAAATGGTCTCTTATTATTTGGTCTAATGGAGTCCATTTGGCTTAATCTTATTATTTTGAAAATGCCAAGTATAATTTTTGCACCTGAAGTGATTGAAAAATATTTTATAAACCTGGTATTAGAAGAAAACTACAGTATTTTATTATTATTATTTGCTTGCATCGCACTTGCACTTAGTGGATTCATCCAAGTTGGAGGTCACATTGTATGCTGTTCAAAAACATGAACACTAATTTAACCTCTTCTGGTCTTAGTAGAGAAGATGGCTAAACACATACTGTATAAATCAGCTGCACAAATATGATCAAGCGTGTCTATAATTGCACAGCAGATCACCAGTGTTGTGAGGAATACATCACAGGTTTTGTGAGTTTGAATTCAAGGGTCTTCCCAGGCTACTTGGTTTCCATTTTCACTTTAATGTACCTCTTTTGTTTTGAGATTTTTTCACGTGTCCCCCCACCCTGTATCTCCTCTTCAGTCTCAAATTATGGTTTTGCATTTATGTGTGTGTGTGTATATCTGTTTCCTTCTCCTATACTGTTACAGACTTTATACCTACCTTTCAAGGAAGAGTTGCTTTAACACCTCAGTGAAACACAGAAGACTTCTCCCTGGGTGCCATTTTTAAGCATGAATCTTTAGCTTGAATAGAACAACTTCTGAAATTATACATGCATTAATAGCAAGTAAGCTCCTCACCTAAAACCTGAAGACATGAATGAAGGAACAGTACCTGGCAGACACAAACGGTTTAAGATGGAGACCCAGTAAATTCCCTACACACATGCCCACACATTAGTTTTTATTATTATTATTATTATTAAAAATTATAAAAATAATAACAGTAATGATAACAAATTTGCTAAACATGAAATTTTCTCATTTATGATTCAGAACTCAGTCACTAAATGAATGTTACAGATGTCAAAAGACAAATCTCAGAGGAAGGATCTTGATAGGACTTACAGCCACGCTTACAGGCTGTGCATCCATGGTACACCAGAGGATTTAAACCTTCATAAAAATATTTGTGAAACTGAGGCTTCATTATGAAAGTTTGTGATTACCAGGATATTTATAGATGTTAAAAAGTCAGAGTTTAGCAATGTGGTATACTATTTCTGCTCATAATAAAAAACTGTGATTGCTTTTTGCAAAGCTACTTTATGTCTTAATGTGTCTTTAAACCCTTGGAGAAAGATCGAAATACCATATGCTATTCCCTCTTGAATTCAAGCTGGTTCTAAAGCTCCAGTCAGCTGGTGGGACTATTCCAGGAAGAAATTTCAGGCTATCTTTCTTTTATGAAAAATTAAGCTCAAAATGCTCCACTTTCAGAGAAGCACTGTGGAAAACTCCTTTACTGATTAACCATTCACATTATTAGGTCCCTCTACAAGAAAACTTTTAAATGCAAACTGGTCTTTTGTGGGAATTCAACATATACTTGAGGCTGATTGTACGGTTATGCAATTTCTTAAAGAATGTTTTCCTGAATAAAAACTTATAAAAGGACAAAAAAAAAATGCAGATGCAGCTTTCTCTAAGGTGCTTTTCTTCTTATGTCAATAGCATAAATATATTCTAATTGAATTGTTGATTAGCAACACAGTGCTGTGGAAGCAGAATGTGAGCAAACCAGCTTTACTGCTTGAAGGCATCTGTCCATCTTTCTATAGACAATTTATATAATTTTTACATTAAATTTAGTAACCAAACCATTGAAAATGTTAAGTACTTGTGTGGTATTTGCAGAATCCAAGCATGAGCTATGAATACTAGTTGACCTTATGCAGTACTATTATCTATATTGCTGAATGATTAATGATGCCCTCTAGATCTGTATGAACTTACCTGCATTAACAGCAATTTTCATTGCAAACTTGCTGCCAGGAGGAAAGATCTCAGAAAACTGAAAGATGAAAAAGGGACCCGTTCACATTCAATGCAAACTCAAAGCTAAGAAAAATACTAGAAAAAGTAAGTAAAGGCTATTTTAAAGCACCTGAAATGTAATAAAGTGATAAAAATAGTTACTATGATTTAAGACAATTAGTACCCGAGAAGTATTTTGGCAAAGTAACTGTCCTATTTGAAAGATGAGAAGGCAGATGCGATATATTTGTGCTCAATAAGGCCTTTGACGTAACCTGCTCTTCAGTCCAACAAATTAATTCCATAAATATTATCTAGATGCAATAGCATGTGTTAATGGTAGTTGAACCATAACTTATGAAACAGCCATCTATGGGCTGGTCACTTCTTTTGGGATTCCACAGGCGACTTACTCTTGTTTGGCATGGGTTTTTTTCTTAGTCTGAATGATATTTTTACATGATACCAGACTGCAGAAGAGAGTGAAATCCAATGGTCCTTTTGGACAATTGAGTCTGACTTTAAAACTGCCTTCATAAAGTAGAGACATTTTTCTAAATCAACAAGCTGACAAGACAAAATACTGCATGCAGGAGATAGAAACATGTAGAAATGCCCAACAGGGAAATATGGCATGACAGCACTACTTTGGAAAAAAAAAAAAAAAAAACATGGTTGTGCTATTGAAGCATCAAATGGGTGTGATTCAGGAATATAAATTTGTCACCAAAAAAAGTACCATATCTTGTTCTTGCACATATTAATGGCCAGTGTCATATGGAAGATAAAAGAAGGCATTATTTTATCTTGCAGCTGAAGGTGTAGTCTGACATCTAGTTCTGACTATCAGACTTCAGGAAAGAGGGAGCTGAATCAGAGATAATCTAGGGGAGAGACACAGGCACTACACAAGGTTTTTAATAATTCCAAGGAAATCCAGAAGGAGATGGTGTTTTTTAGTTGAAAAATAAGAAGGATCAAAGCAAACCATAAGATCAATTATCAGTCATCAGTCGTAAAAAAGAAGAGATTAATAGATGATTCTATTTGTATGTTCAGGACCAGAGAATAATCATTTGCAGGAGAGATAATTTTTGCATTCAAGAAAAGGGTTCATTGTAATGGGAACTGTGGGATCACCTGAACTGAGCATTTTCTTCAGTTGAAACCATTGATCAACCGCAATATACACGTACTTAATCTTTCCTAAGAGGGATGGACTAGCTGACCTTTCACAGTTCCTTACAATTATACTTTACAGTGAAATATTTCAGGTTTTGCAGTGTTAATTCTGACTCGTCTCCTTCTTTTTGTGTGTGTTTTATATTCCCTCTAGTCTGATTTCTTAATGAAATGAGGCTCAGGAGAACATGCTCCCTGTTTGTCCATCTACCTGTCTTACAGTTCCTTCCTTCTCAATGGCTTTCTGAACTCTGCTGATCACTTCAAAACAGATGAAAGAGGAGAAGAAATCAGTACCTGGACAGGAGACAAAGATCAAAGCCAGGCAGGATGCATCTGCTGATTGCTTCATATGACAACACCTGACTAACCAGTTACTTGTGTTTACTGGCCAACTAGTTACCATGCATGTTCCTCTAGGGCAGCTCTAGCATGTCCTCTTGTTTGGTAATGGCATCAAAGAGAAGAGAGAAGTGGGAGAGAATCAAGTGAGCCAAGCCACTGCAGGGTAAAAGATGAAATCTCAGCTGATCATCTCCAAGCACACAGGTTTCAGGGTTTCACATCATTCTTCCCACCCAAACACTCCAGAATTCTCAGATGTGACCCAAGGGGCTGGCATCTGACTCCCTGCCTGCTGGAGAAGCAGGTTCTTGGGGCAATGAACAGTGACACAGGCCAGCACAAGAAGGCTGAAACACACTGAGCAGTGCAGAAAGTGGCAAAAGATGTTCATTCTCTGGCCCACTTTAGTGAATAGCTGTGATCCAGCTGGCAAGAAATGCATTTGTGATTTAAAAAGTGTGATCTTTGCAGAAAATTACAAATTTTATTTCACAGAATTCAAACATATTAGCAGAGGTGAATTCTTGTATTTATGACGATAATGAGAATATTGAGTATCTGCTAAGGGAAATCAAAGAAAAAACTAAGTTTCAACAACATAATGATACAGGAAAACAACTGTATGCATAGAAACAGGCAAATTATTATAGCAGAGAGTTGTTTAGAGAAGCACTGTCTCAGCAGCTTAAATTATCACCTTGGAACAACTAGTTTTACAGTAAGAGGTAATTCTTCGCTCAGGCCAAAATGACACAGAAACATTGATTCAAGAAGCAATTACAGTTGAAATCAACAGTTTGCTTGAATTTGGTGGCAGAAAGGATAAGGTAAACTGTACCACTGATTGTGATTCTAGTCCTAGACACAGGGACGCAAAAAGAATGAAAAATGAATGCATAAAATAAAATATAAACCAGCAATTAACTATACTATTGAAATTTATTGTGGGAATTGTGTAAGCTGAAAAGTCTAGTCTAGATTTTTCTTGGGAAAAGCATAGAAAAAGCTGAAAAATATTCAAAACCTTTCAGAAATCCTGGAAAAAACTAGGCACAAGCTTGAAACTTGGTTAAACTAATTCAGAGAACCAGATTAGGAAGGGCCACAAAGAAGGAATGTAAACAGTAGTAAAATATAAGAGAAAATCAGGAACATTAGGAAGGAATTCGTAGAAAAGAGACTGACAGTGACAAAACAATTACAAAATAATTTAAAATATGAGAAATTGGTAGTCTGAGGGAGAGCAGATGGGGCTTATGAACTAGTCAAGATGCAGTGGAGAGGGTGAGGGCATAACAAAGAAACTAATTATTATTTTTGTATCAGTCTTTGCTTCAAATTATGTGGAGAAATTTCTTCTATTAACTTATTTTCTTAGGAAATAAGGTTAAACTGTTATTACAGTTTATATATACACAATATATAATACGTGTTTAACAATTTTAAAACAAGTTTTAATTGAGTGGTTCATCTACAAGTAAAATTTGCCAGACAAACATTTGAATCATCTACACTATTTTATTTGAAGCAAATTAAAAGATGCCATTTTTATATGGGTATCCTTAGAAACTTGTACTGCTCTGTGAAATTTTACAAACTACAATATTCCTTTCCACCCTTTATGTAAAAAGTAATTTGCTGTTTTACTTGCTCTAAGTAGATTAAAATATATTCCTTGAGAAGCATTTCAAAGAAAAAATTGGTATTTTCATGGACTTTCATTGTGCACATCTTTAAGATTTTGACCACACAGCATAGGGTATATGTTTGTGTAATAGAAATGAAGTTTTCAGCAGACTCTGTAAGTCTCTTATCTCTGTATTCCTATGAATGGTCTTGTATTCCACCAAAAAGTGACTTTTAATAAAAAAAAATAAAAAAGGAAAAAGAAAACAAAACATATCACAGTTCGACATTTCTACTCTTTTTACTCTTTCATTGTCTGTACAAAATAACTGACACATTTTTAACTCATCGTATAGTTCTGTAAACATAGGAAGTTACATGAGTGTCGTGAATATCAGATCACAGAGCTCTTTCACAGCCAAACTAAATTCATGGAAGTGTTCCAATTGACCTTAATTCACTCTGAAACAAGTCTTACTAATAGGTGTAAAAAATACATTCATTTTTGAGCTTCTCCATTCCCATGATGGGGCTAAAAGACTGATTCTGCATTTACTAATTGAGGACTCTTCTGAATAAACTTGAACACTAAGTATGCTGGGGCTGGGATGTTCTAAAAGGAATTTAACCACACAAAGTTGCTATTGTAGACAGTGTGAGTACCAAAGCATAACCCCTCCCACCCCCCGGCTATAAAGCAAATTGCCATGTAATATATTTTAAAGTGTACAATGCATAGAGGAATGGCTTCAGATTTCCCAGATTTCTTTTTCTGATACCCTATATGCTTGAGACTAGACCTCTTACATCATGTGTTGTTTCCATGATTCTCAAGGAATCAAGTGGATATAATTCCACAATCATAATTTTGACAGTTTTCCTTTTCCAGAGGTCCCTCCATGAAGCTTTTTCCACAACAGAAAATATGTCTGGGTCATATTATATAAAACTGATTCCTGTATTAAACCATTAATAAAAAAAAACCCTAAATCTCTGCACTAGGCTAGTGTTTCTAACAGGTAATTTACTGGCATGTAGTGACAACACCAAATTTAGGTTTAGCAGAAAACTAGCTATAATGGTAAGAAAATCCTTCACATGACAGCAGAATTATCAGTTTCCTTTAAAAACCTTGGTTCTGTATAAACAAATCCCTATATCACTGTGCAAAAAAGTGTTCTTTCAGTTTGATATCCAAAACCATATTATCACAATAGAATGAAAATATTTTGATTTTCTTACCAACAAAAATGCTTGAAGAAAATGGTTTTGAAACTCAAAAGCAAAAGATTAATTTTAAAAAATTTGTAAACCTCAATTTAAATTTTGGCAAATTTAATCTTAAAAGAAGAAATAAAAAATCAGAATGTTTCAGTTTTAGAATGTAGGAACAAACAGTTCCATACTAGGTCATAAAAATAATTCTTTATTTACGTGAGTTCTTATTGATTTAAAATATACTTTAAGGTGAGCAGAAATAATTAACAAAATAATAATTAATAAAAAAGAAATAATTAATTGAAATAATAAATTGAAATAATTAAAAATAAAAAATCACCTACAGTTACTACTATCCTTGATGAAAACTTCTGCATAGGCTAGTTTTTTTAAGAAATGCTCATTGAATCTTTTGAAGAGCTTCCACATAATGATTAGGTGATAATATGCATGGATATTTTCCCAATGCAGGAATTGAAGTGACAGTTTTTCCAGCTCAAAAGTCATAACTTATTTTAAAACAACTGAAGTATAATTGCACTAAATAAACTTCATACAAATACTTGCATGCAATTTTTTCAAACAAATGGATGTATTGTTTATAATTAAATTCAATGCAGAGTAAATTGGAGATAAAAATCAGTAAGTGACTCTGAAATCTTGTCACTTATTGATTGATGAGCCATTTATCTCCTTCTGTATTCCACATCAAAAGCAATTATCAGTTCATGAAATCACACAGATGCAAATCAGAAATAAGAAAAATTAACAGTGCCCCAGACCTGCTGCAAATATATTTCTTTACAATCTCCACATATTAACTTAGAAGAAACATTACCTTCTTGTGACTAGCTCTGGTTAGGAATTTTTTGATTAAATATTTTAAGTGTTTTTCCTGTTTAAAAATAAATAAATAAATAAAGATTTAACTTGGTTAGCCAAAGCCTGTTTTGTAAGAGCAGAGAGACTTCAATCACTGCTTGAGAAAGACCTCTCTACACTATCAGTGATTTTCTGGCCAATGTCGTAGAAATGTATAACCCACAAAAACCAGCCAGGCAGAGCAGGAGCTGCTCTGGTTACCTCTAGCCTCCTCCCTGTAAGAGCGCAGGTCAATGGTGAGCAGCGTCAGTTCAGCAGGCTGCCAGATGAGCCTCTTTCTCCTGTCTTGATGTAGAACAGAAGCACTTCCTGAAGTCTTGAACCTGTTGAGGTAAACCCAGCACCAGTAGCAGCAGATGCTGGTGGCAGTCCTAGAAGCAAAGTCTGAAAAGTAAAAAAATGGATAACATTTTTTTTGCCCAGGAGGAATATAATATAATGGCTTCTCCATTTCTATATGAATGGTACAGCCCTGAGACTGTTAGTGAGAAGTAAGTGTATTTCTAGTCCCAGCTGAATCCTGAAAGTGATGTAAAGTGTATGCTTTCTGCTGCATTCAGAGTGAGTTTGTAGACAGTCTGCATACCTCACAAGGTACCTCACTTCCATGGCTGAGACCTTGAGGATATTTCTGACCTGAGTGCCCATCTAGTGCTTGTTGCCTTTCTCAGGCAAGACAGCAGATCTGTGGGCTCATCACCACACTCAACAGGTTGTTCAAATCCATTTTTATTATGTGTATAGTGACCTATGTGCATGTACATATGCATAGAGGTATAAGAGCTATATAATGTAAAACGTTTTCCAGTTCTAGAGTCAATATTACTTACTTGCTTATGATTGTGTTTCGAAACTTGTTCTTTTGCAGACAGAAATTAAAGCAAGGACCTAAATATATGTTCAATCAGAATGAATTTAGTGATCACATTTACATCTGTTTTCTAGGGTTTATAGCATCTAAGAAGTTGTTACTGTAATTACAAAAAACAAACCCAGCAAAACTTCAACATGATTAAGCTTTTACACATCTTTAAACTTGGAAGGAAAGCATTTTTTGTGTATTGTTGCATGCCTTCTAGAGCAGAAAGAGGGAACTTAACCCTGATATTTACAGTGTAGTCTTCAGATATTCCAGATATATGCATGACAAGAATAGGAGGAAAAAAAAAAAAACCCTCACAAAAGTCTTGATCTTCATTCCATGTCAGTGTTTGTGTCTTGTCTAAACATACGCAGATTGTGGGTTCGTTTTTCTTTCACATTCAAATCCTGCATTGTTACTTTTTTTGAGAAAAACAACCCAAAATTTATCTTGTAACTAGTCAGGTTCAGCTAGTGTCTGTCATATGATAGCATGAATTAGTAGTACAGATTAAAAAAAAAATCTAGATTTCAATCAATTTGAAAAATCACAGCTTTATAATTAATATTTGTAAGGTGCCTGTATGTCACATGAAGACTGTAATATAGTTTTAGCTTGCATCAAAAGCTAACATTACACATCATGGGTAGGTGTGTGTGGCATATAACATAATGCAGTGAAGTCAAGAGATATTAAAAAAGAAGGTTTGGGTGGGAGACAGAATTGGACAGCTTATGTCTAACAATGGCCCTGAAATAAGAAGCATAACTAGAGCTGTTCTCTGTGGTCTAACTTAAAGATACAAGGTTACCCCTGCAAAAGCTGCCACACAGGTAAAACTTTGAAAAAATAGATGCATCTTATACAAATATTTATTGGCATGTGCTCCTCTGGCCTTGGCTTCACAGCTGTTTATAGCACAGGATAGCAGCATCATGCAGAAAAGGGAGCTTTTCAGAGCAAGCTGTGAATGGTGCTCATTTGTAGGAAATAAGTATGGAGCATACTACTCCCAAGAAGTAAAGAGAAGGTGTGAGTCTATCTCCTTGAGACAGCTCCATGCCATTTTCAGTTACATCTTGCTGAAGTAAATGTAGGAAAATGTCAAATCATGTAGACGAGGTTCAATATCAGCTCCAGGACAAACATCGTCGATCTATCCTGGCTATGGGATCCCCAGCCCAAAGTCAAGACAACAATATACGCAGTTTTTGATAGTAATCAACACATTACCAAGGGTGAGGATAAAAAAATAGTGAAAATGTTACATTTGTGTCAATCTGGAGTAACTCCAGTGCAAATGACAGAGAATCAGTCAAATATCCCATGCATCTAAATAAGGCCAGGTACTATATGTGATTGCATTTATGCATGTGGCATTTCAAAACAAGTGATTACTATTATCATTCCTGCTTCCAGACAAAAAGGAGAAACAGGTAGTTATGTCAGGTTAGGAGTCCACAATAGAATGATAAACCAACATGGGAGATCAATCAGGTTTCTGTTTAACTAATTTTATTTATTTTTTTTTTCTGCCTTCAAAAAGCTACAGTCCTGAGATAAAAAAAGGAAAGAAAGAACAGAGGTGACTGGATGTCAGTGGAGAGGTGAGGCAAGGTTCTGAGGTGCCTGGACTTCTAGACCTAGGGTTTTACCTGGTGCTGCTGCCACATGGACTGCTCCTATAATATAAAGGAGCACTCAGGCCCAGTCTGAACCTTTAGAGGCCAGCAAGGGGGAGGTCTTCCTTCAGGAGCTTGTAAAGGACCATATGCCAAAATGCTTAAAAAGCAGACCCAAAAGAAGGAAGACTTCAGGGGAAAATTGTAAAAGACAATAAAAATATATTCTCTATTCACATGTATTTCTCTCAAATTTTACACATTCTGCCACCATTAACAAAGACCTATGACAAAAATACTTTCTTTGGGAAATGTACTCTAATCTAGTTTGAAAAAACAACCTCAAACATTTACACATGTCACCAGGCATGGAATACTATTGTCACTAACAGGGTTCAGGGGGCAGAGAAACATTTTGCTATTGCAGCATTGAAACAGTCTGATCTGAACTTGTGCTGAACTGAGAGATTCAAACATTTCTAAAACCCCTCTTAATTTCACAGCATGGAAACTTCCCCTGGTCCTACCCCACTCAAAAGTAATTTTTGGCTGGGTTTTACTTTTTCACAGCTGGCATTTGATAAGTAAGGATATAAGAGAAAGTAAATCAAACTAGTTTTCACTTCAATGTTTTGG
Organism: Melopsittacus undulatus; assembly: GCF_012275295.1. Lineage (NCBI taxonomy): Eukaryota > Metazoa > Chordata > Aves > Psittaciformes > Psittaculidae > Melopsittacus > Melopsittacus undulatus. The sequence continues at coordinate 96,438,366 of NC_047529.1, read as the reverse complement.
TATTATAAAATCAAAAAATAGTAAAGCCCCACCACATGAAAGTGTGAAATTTCTTGTCTGAAATATCTGCTTAGTTTCTTGAGTTCACACCAATGATATCTAATTAAGGCCTTGACTTCAGCAAGATTTATAAAAAAATTTATTATCCATATAGTTATTCATCATACAGACTTCTCAACACTTTCTTGTGAAACACCTGGCATTGGTCAGACCCTTAGACAGTCTACTTGGCCAGACATGTTGCTGATCGGATCTGGTATGGCAATTCTTCTATTACTACACTATCTTTCTGATATAAACTGAAAGGTAAGAACTTCACAATATTTGGTCTCCAAGGCAAAAGGTATCTCCAGCGGAGGAAGCAGCTGCCCCTCCCTTTGGTTCCTTTTCCGTTTTCCACACACCCTGAGCCAACAGCTTGTACAGAAAGAGAGGTGTTAGATTTAACTGACAAGCCAACAGGGACAGGAGTACATTTCTTGTGAAACTTGAAAGTTTTTGCTCACAGTTTCTGATACATTTTAAATCCTTCTCTGTATCTAATGTAAATTCATTGTTAACATCTCCATACTGCAAAATGTGACATTTGTAAACTGTTCTGTCTCTTGATGTCTTTGTTACACATTTTATATTTAAAAAAGAAATCATTCAGAGCATACTTTTGATAACAGAATTGCAGAAACAATAGTATCCAAAGCCCTATTAAAAAGACATTCTAAGTATGCCGTATGAGAATGAATTTAATGTCAAAGAATAATTAGAACAACTTCATTACTTTTAGTATATCAGCTGTCAGAAATGTTGTTGGTATGCCTAACCCTTAATTAGGAATGAGTTATGATTGATTAATGGACCCAAAAGAGGTTTAATCTCAGGCTAAGTAAAGTGTATTAAAAAAATGAAAGGGGCCTGTACTTTCACATACTAGTTAACCTTTCAGAGACACAGCTTTCATTTTGATGTCCTCAGAGGTCAAAGTACATCCCAGCTGTTTTGCAGCACAGCTCTTCATTTAGACAGCCAACAAGAAGCAAAGATTAGGGAAAAGTTTTATTAGAACCTAGTAATTAACAAACCCTGCATATATGCATTCTCATTAGACTAAAAATTAACATGTTGCTGTGTCACGTTACCATAATTAGCATTAGATAAAATTTCAGATGCTTTTTAGATTTTTTTTCCCACTGCTCTTTCATTTGGAGTCAGATTTCTGAAGCATTTTTTCATAGGTTCACAAATATAAATTACAAGGTTCCCACATAAAGCTAAATTTGAGTGTTGAGCCACTGATGTTAGTAGGCTGTGCTGCCAAGCCATTTGCCCCAACCTGGCTGTTTTCATTCTTCAAGGCCACAAGAGGATATAGAACAGTGCTGGAGCTGGTCTATCTGCCTCAGAAAGAAGGTGTCAGCAACAAAATGAGGTGTACAAGCAAGCAACAGAAATGAACAGAGACACTAATACAGCTTTTGTTTAAATTAAAAATGCCTTGGTCTTTCAGCAAGATACCAACGGCCTGGTAGAGTCAATCAAACTGAGTCTGCTAAACTGATTCTGCTGCACTCAGTTTTAGGATTTACAGATAATTTCATAAACAGGTTTTCACATATAAATCCAGGACACCGTCTCTTTGGGTGTTCCAAGGAATGAACAAACAAATGTCATTTTTGACATTTCTTGCAAATTCTTCTGTTCATTACCTGTAAGTGGAAGACCATTTTTTGGCCTCTGATGGGTGAATACTTTTTAGTGAGAAAATATTTTATCACTATATTTCTGTGGGATATTTCAAAGTCATTTAGGCTTTGAGAATACCATCCACTAGAAACAAAGATCAACAATTTTCGTGTTCCCAAGTGACTTGGGCAAGTTGGCAAAACTAGTTTTGTTTAATAATTTGGGAAATTTCTATTCCATTCTGATTCAGGTAAGGTATAGAGTTATGAAGAAAATTATCTTGTCACTGATCATCTGTGTTTGATAGAAATGGGAAAAGATATATCTGGTAAATGCACAGAACTGTTGAAATAGGTCCAGTCTCAGAAGAAAAATGTTCAAGTACAAAGTTTTGTTTTTATTTTACAGTGGTTGTAAAAGAAAATTACAAATGCTTTAGAAAATGCACCACAGAAGAATGTAAAGAAATCTCGTTGGTTTATCTAATGAGGAAATCAGAGTGCATAAGGTTATATTACGTTTATTTATAGTTGCTAAAATACAGTTAGCAAACCATGAAGACATATCAATCACTCAGTCAATCAATCAGTCCTAAGTTGAGGTGTTCTTAAGTCCTGAATATATTTTTAAATTCGAATTTTACAAGATACCAAAAAAAGAAATAGAGCCATTGTCTTTCACCTTACATTTTGCTAGAGAGTGGCAGCATTTACATGACACTCAACAAGGATGGGCACTAACTTTTTGTAGTATAAGAGACATAAGTCTTAGGTTGGCCAACCTCACCTTTGCAGAAAACTTAAACTCCAGCTTCTGTCCCTCAGAACTGCTATTTACTAATTTTTAAGATGACGAGTAAAAATAAGGAGGCTAAACAATAACATACAAGCCATGTAGCCAAATTAGAATTTTCACAGGAAAGCAAAAACTTTAATTTTTGTTTTAAACCTGGTTTTCCCAGCGTTATGGGCTATAACTGCGGACATATGTGGAAAATAAATACGGCCAAATTCTAACCTCAGTTACACTTGTACAGTCCCATTAAACTTAATAGTTCTCTATGGGTATAACTGATGGCAGGGCCTAGATTGTAACCAGAAACGTTGTCCTCAGCTGGCAGAGAATGAAGTAGGGAAAGTCTTGATGCTAGTTTCCTGTGCTCAGTGAAAACTTTATGGAATAATTTTATGGAACAATGCATGTCTGGAAAAACAAATCCCACAGATCATTTATAATCCATACCTTGCATGTGTTTAAGCATGTCATTCACTTCTCCATCTGCAGCCCTGCGGAGCTGAGGAGTAGTGTCCTGGGACCACTGCTGGATTCACATTGGTGCTCAGGCATAGCCACTATTCACAGAACATTTTAAAATCACATTTTCAAAAACAGTTCTTTCCCTTTGTCAGAGCAGTGTGTGAATTACATCTCTATAAAGCACATTAAGCTATGGATATCCTGTGGGGTTTGGGAGTGTTTCTCAAATCTAAGGTCTGGACAGTCAGTTGTTTCAGTGTGGGAAAAGACATGGGTATTCATGTCACCTCCTATCACTCCCTGACTTACATGGGCAGAAACGCAACATATATGAGCCATAGCATACTCCAAGCAGGCCTTTTCTCAATCTTCTATAAGTCAGGAGTGCAAAACAAAATTAACTCACAGAAGAGACTAAGCTGAACTTCTGTCATATGTTTGGTGCCAGAGCTCTTACTTGCAAGCTTTTGTCATCTGTGCCCGTAATTCATTTTAACAGTGCAGATATCACAAGGTATGGTAGTACAGGCAGAAAAGTACCCCACTCCAGCAATTACAGCATGCCTTTGGGTGAGATACCCCTACAGCAGCAGCAGTCAATCTGGTTTCCTTCAGATCCTTATTGGCTTGCTTGTCTTTGGTGAAATCTATGCAACTGTGTCAGTTCTGATTTCTGGTTGGTAATTCTGGATGACATCTGATCCAGGTGGCATCAGTCCCCCCTGTCAGCTTGAAAAATAACAAGATAGCATGGAGGTTCCCCACTGTCATTCAAGAAAAAAAAGTGACACCTGCTCTTGTTTATACTCCTAGTTTTGTTTGATATTTGTATACTCATTGGTTTCTGCAAAATGTTGACATTTTGTCTTCTAGTACAATTCTGGTACTGATCCCCCATTCTATATCTGACCTCTTAATGTGTGTATTTTTTGCAGAAATGGCATGATGTGTCATCTATGCGTGCTGTAGCTACATAAACATGTTGAGGTGGTGCAGTTGTATCTTAACAGTTATATCTTAACTGACTCTTTCAACTGGACTAAGGTTGACTACATAATCCTCTCAACCTAGGTTGAATTAAAGCAAAACTGAAAATACGGTATTAGATAAAATTTCAAATTTTACCAAATTTGAAAATATCCAAGGTTTGTCCTGCTCCAAAAAGCAGTGTAGATTTTCAAAATCTTGTCTTTTAAAAGCTCAGGAGGTCATATCTCCCTGACATATTTTGAGTACAACAGCGGAAAAATTATGCCTTTGTTTACTCAGAAACTTAGATATTTTTGCTTTGTTTTCTTCTTTTTATATACATTTATTCTCATATTATGTCATACTGTATTTATTTGTTTTTCTATTTTAAAAACAAAAATATTCAAACATGCTTTTTGTCTACAAGAAGAAAAGCAGTTTCTTTGAAACTTGCTTTGAATCCAGTCTTCCCTATGGATGACCTTTCTGTCTTGTTGAGCCTCTTAATTTCTCAGTTCTTTACAGCTAAATAAGGCTGACATATCTTTCTTCCTGTGCCTTGTTTTTCAAAAATCTCAGGGTCATTTTATTAGGGATTTGTACAGTCTGTGTCTCAAGGGGATACAACATTGGTTATGACCTAAAGGCAGTCTTATAATATAATATTTAAGTAATAAATAAAATTTATACTGTTTGTTATAAAGTGTTCTAGGTTTTCAGTACTGTACAGCTCAGGAGACCAATACAAAAACTGGAGACTGCTGAAAAGCAATATGCCAGAGGAAAAAGGTGTTCAGCAAAAATTGGGAGAGGATTCTCTGAGGGCATCAGTTTTTCCATTTTGGGAGGGGAGACACATTTCAGCTCTGCCTTTATTGTTATAATTCCCAATTAAAGAGAAAGAACACTGGGATGACTGCATATTTAAGTATATATACACACATTTGGTGACCTGAACTATATTTAAAGAGGGTAATTTTTATGTCGAGTACTCCTAAGTCCCTTTGTATATCTGTAAGGTTAATGTGAACAGACCATTCAGTGGTTGGATCAGGCTGCTGTTATTGATAATTTGTTTGGTGATGTCCCACTGCCAAAGGGATGGATTTCACCCACCTTCTGTTTCTTTTACTTTGGAGTAGGAGGAGGAAGGGAGAGTGGCAGTGCATGTGAGTTTTTTCATGCTGTGCTGAAAATCAGTCCTCTGAGAGCTTGAATATAGCAACGGGAATGTCAGAGAAAAGAGATATATACCACAGAAACTGAAGGGAATGTGTAATTGAAAGTAGGATGAAGAATGATAAGAAAGACTATTCAGTGCGTATGTAGAATACAGCCATAAAACTCATAGGAAAAGATGGGGAGAAACAGAAAATCAAGGGATAAGATATATTTGAGCCTCAAGAGTTCATGTATGATTAGATACTGAGGGTCCTGGGCACCAAAAAAGAAGTAGGAGTGATAGGAAGAAAGGTATTCAGCAGCTATTTATCCCTCTAGCCATTTTAGGGACTGAGATGTCAAGAAAAAAAGGAATATGGTAGAGGCATTGAGAGCCCTGCTCCCCTACCTTCCTCCAGAAACCTCAAGATAGATTCTGCAGTTGCAGGGGCAAGAGGCAGCAGAGCTGCATGGGCTCACTCTTCAGCAAAACAAAGTGATATAGAGCAATTCAAAGGGGGCAGTAAAAATGCTATTTACAGCTATTTAACAAACTGCTCCCCAAATGATATTTCTTTCATAGAGATGTAAATAAAATGCTGACTTTTATTATGCCACACTGAAGAAGGCAATGAGAACAATCCCATTTAATAGCAAACTGTGAGTTGAAACACCCTCTGCCATAAATTCTGCCCATTTTTACTGCAGTTTTGGGTGTACTGATGCTGACCACAACATTTTCCAGGGTTCTGTTTGTATTAAGGATCCTCCATGGATTTCATTGTGTTATGCAGCTAACACAGCTTTGAGTGTACCATTACTGGAATGCTTGGAGGCATCAGTTAATTTTTGAAGGCTGTTGTAGGGATAAAATCAACTACTAAATAACCACAGGAATATTTGTTTTAAGAAGGTATTTTTTCCCTTCTGTGACACTATCTGCTTGTCTTCCTCTCTTTTTAAAACAAATAAACCACTTACCCCAGGTTGATGCTCATTATATTTCTTTAATATTCACAGTAAAATCTCTGATGCCATACTACTTAACTTCTCAGCAGTTCCATGGTTTTTAACAACCAGGCCTCCTGGTACCAGTACTGAGGAAATTTTGCCCATCAGCATCAAGATGCAGCCCTGGGAGCTGCTGGGCTGATTCTGAAATGCTTTGAGCATTCTTAGCTCCTGGGGGCTCTCATGAGCCTCACGGAAGATGCCTGCTGCACCTAACCCCCTAGATTCAGGGTCTTATTCTGCAAAACAAAATTCCCACTGATGTCAGTCTGAGCTACTAGCAGACACAGTGAATGCCTGTTTCTCTACTTAATTACCAGATGATAAAATTATAAGGCACAACACTGGAATCTTGAGTTACATGAGCTTAAAATTAGTCTGAGAGGTGAAGAGTGGTGTCTGGGGCCATTACTGAGAAGAAATGATCATTCTGATTAAAACTGGACTTCCAGTATTTAGGTACTTATTTATGGTCAAATGTAAAACAAAGCAGGAAAAGTGAGTTCTGCTGTTATGGAAGAAATATTCTCAAGTGCTGTATCTTCTTCAGTATATCTGATAAGAGTGCCAGTCTTCTGATTTTTATTTGCTTCCAGCACTTCATACAGTTATATTAAGTCATGTCTCTGATTTGGCAGTGATGTGTGAAATTGTTGATGATGATTAACCTCTGCAGGGACTTTAGAGAACAGAACTACTGCATCTTGCAGGATTCTCTTGAGTTCCCAGGGAAATTTACTGCCTCCAAAGAAATTTTGCTGAGGTATTTTGCCTGATGAAAGATGTATCTTTTACAGTATGCTCCCAATCCCAGTCATCTTTTTCATCACAACAATGGGAGATAAAAATTTCTGTACATGCTGTAGTCAATATAATTCATTTATGTCACAAAATGATGTTGATTTATAGCTGTTGAGTATCTGACATTTTTCTTTTATACAAACATTCTGGAATTTCAAGTAACTTGATTAATTCTCTGGTTGCTTCCCCTGTTTCACTTTCTTTGGTGTCTTTCCTCTTCATTCTCCCCTGTGGAATGCAAGCAAACATATCAACAAACAAAAACTTACTTGTTGGACATGGAATGTAGACTTCTGTATCACAGAGCTCTGATACATCCAATAAATGTTCTCCAGTAGCTATTTATGTCCGGAATGTTCCCTTCTTAAGAGCACATGTACGTAAGTGAGGGGTTTTGTGTCAGAATAATGTAGAACAGTATTTACATTAAAATAAAAGACATGAAAAAAAAAAGAGCATTATAGACTTACAGAAAAAAAGGATACTGTTATCAGATATATTTAAGCTTAATCAGGGCTATTACCACAGCAAGATTTTAGTGTGTTTATTAACATCCCTGCATCTTTTCATGGACGAAATTTATGACAAGTAAATATTTTCATAAGTCAGTGTCAAAGAGTGCTTTCTGCAAACCACCTCCCCTTTTTCACTGTCACCTGCAACAAAATATAAAGGCTATTTTCACAATGCAAACTAACATTCCAACAAAATGTCAGTATTAAGAACATACCTGCAGTCTAAAAATAACTAGACTGACTGGTATAAAAACACCAATCTCAGAACAACATGGCTGTTATTCTTGTTATGTGCCATAGCAACTGGCTTTTGATGATCATTTCCCTAAGAGTAAGTCTGAAGTAGATAATTAGATAAGCAACTTCTTAATGAGTTCCTGGAAGTGGGACATAAGCAAATGCCTCTGTACAAATATCCAGCGACTCCTTCCTCCCCTCCTAATAACTCAAACAATAGAAACAAAAAGTCTACCTAGATGCTATTTTGAAGGATATTTTGTTTGTTCAAAGACTTCTTGCAGAATCTTTCCTTTCATCTGTAAGAAAGCATGAAGATGGTGTAAAAGTCTATCAAAATATTTTCTTAAGTGTTTTGAATTGTAACAAATTCCTACAGAAGATTAATTTTACTATAGCAAGGAGAGCATTGTTCCGCTGTGCCTGCCTTCTTTGCACCATCAGGGAGAGGGCCTATACCCTCTCTGCAACACTTGCAAATTGATAAGTTGTTTCCAGAAAGTGCCTGGGTATACAACTTAGAAAGATACTTTTCCATTCCTTTTAATGCATCTGAGCATAATAATCTGATAGTTGTTTGAATTTTATCGGACCAAATCCTTCATCTATTATTGATGCCAGAATAATTTCTTCCATTTGTACATTTCTTTTTTCTTCTTTAGAATTTGAAAGAATATTTGTCTGACTTGCAACAGGACAAATTCTTACATAATACTAATTAGGTAATATTAGTATTGCCAGAATGCTGCAATATTGCTCTGGCCAAAGGTACAGAAATAAGAACTGCAGTGCTTGGTTTCTGATGATAATTACAAACAGGAAAAATAAAACTACTACTACTGAAAAAATTTACAATAGTTCATTTGAAAGATACTTGATGGGAAGGAGTTTTAAATATATTCCTTTATCTATTTTTACTGGAGTTTCTGAAGCTTGTGATCTCTTTTGGGCACCACTGTATGAAGTTTGCCCAGCAAGACAAACAGACATTAACTATAGGGGTTTTTTTGAGTAGGGGCAGAAAAGAACACAGTAAAATTACTTTTACTGAAAATATAATTGACTACACAGTTTTCAATTTCATTTTACTTATCAACAACCTTTTGTTTAAAAAACACATCTATCAAAATTTTTTAATCCTATTTGTTGAGATGTTAGACTAGCTCATTTATAGATATGAAATAAAATACTTCAAAACACTACTATGTCTAATTTCTTTCATCTCTTTTGAGACTGCATATCATGGATGTGATAAGAAAGATGGATATCTTAGGAAAAATAATGGGTATCTTGGATAATGAATAAAAGATATGTGATAAGAAAGATGGATATCTTAAGAAAGATATTGCACTGCTAGAATACTTTGTGATCATATCCTGCCCAGGTCAAACATGGAGTTACTGATGGCAACAAAAGAAATGCTTAGTGGCACAGTGTATGGTTCCATTATTAGAAAAAATATAGGGAAAACTATTCTCTGCAGGAAGGTAATTTACTTTATTCCCTGCATTATATTACAAATATATGAATCGTTCATCACAAAGAATTCCTCCTTACAGGTGATTTTACTGTATACTTAGATCTCTACTCTTTGTGCAGAGAAATTGAAAGTACCTTTCTACCTACCTCAGGACAAATATTTAAATTCCTCAGCTTTTTTTCAGTTCTTGCTCAGGCATATCTTCCATTTCAGTTTATTTTTTTGAGTGAATTACTAGAATTGACTAAAGAGTTTAAGATATTTCTATCACAGAGCAAGTTTCAGCTTGGAATACTGTTAAATTACAGATAAATTGCTTAAATAACATCACATCACATCCTAAAGGATTTCAGTAACACCCCCCCCCACACACACACACAGGAAAAAGCTATAACTTGACTTTACATGGTAAGAACACACTACGTCAGATTATATGTAAGTTCTAAAGGAGGTCTGTCTAAAGCTCTGGATTTAGGCTGAGCCGTATTTTGCAAAAGAGGTAGGCCTACTCACTTCTTTAAGTTTACTTTTAATTGGTTTATCTCCTAGCAATTAAGATATGAAGCCTTTGTTAATTTTGATTAGTAAAGGTTAACTGAAACCTTCACCTAATTTATTTGCCATTTTTATATTAAGCAGCATTAAATAAGCAACATTCAGAAGTCATTTACTCTGTTGCTCCATTTGAAATGTAAAATAACAATAAAATAAAAAAAAAACCTTATTGCTTTTAACTTCTGTTTTTTTTGCTTAATAGAAGTTTCTGATGGAAAAAAAAAATACCTAAACTGAAAACACCACCTGTGCTTTGGAAGCAATTACTTCTCCTCAGTATATTGGCAAAGCTGTACAGGACCAAAAGATTTAATGTAGTCTTGTCAGGGATGCACTAGTTTTTCTTAAAATTTTATGGTTGGGGAGGGGAGAGGGAAGCCAAAAAGCTTTTATTGAAGTTAGCAGAAATATTCCCACTAGTTTTAAGCTGGACTACATACTTCAAGCTCTACAGGGTGTCTAAGGCAGACTTAGTCCATGAGTCATATTTGATTGAAGACTAGGAAGCAATTCAGAACTCACTGCTGAACTAAAGAAACTATATATTATGCATTTAGGACTTAAAATTGGAGCAAGAGGATTCTAGACGTCAAAGAGGAAAAAGAATCCAGTTATCTATCTAATAATCTAAAAGATGAATCTGTGTCTTGCATGTCAAGCATGTTAGAAACATGTCAGTGAAATAGCTCAGAAGTGTATTTTTGCTTTATTCTCATGTGACATTGCCTGAAAAATTACTGTAGTGTGAAATATTAATGAAGTTGCCTTCATGATGTCCGTTTCAGACAAGATTGCAAGAAAGGGATAGAATGCATTATTCTGCTGCTTCTGATCAGGAATTTAGGAACAGCTATTTTACATGTTCCTTCAGCCCTCCAATCTTGGAGGCTTAAGAAGAGTTTGAGATTAATTGTTTGTTATTCACAAGCAGAAGGAGTAGCCTGAAGACAGTCTGGGGTCAGATCTTGTGTATGTGTTATGGAAGGCAGAATAAAGAAGACTCTCCCTGTGCCACTATACAGAGCCCTAGCAGGTATCGTATGTACCCCTTTGCAAAAGGGCTATATGCGTGGCCATTGCCTCTATTTGTGCTCATGGCTGGGAGAGACTTAGAATAAGAGACATGGTGGCAGGCTAACACGAATGCCTGGGGATAGGAAAGACATAGACTTTACACTCTTTAAAGCTAATGCTCTGGCTCTGTATTTTGGGAAATCTGGAAAACCCGATTTTTTTAAGACTGTACTGAGTCTAACATAAGGATGTTGGAAAAAGTGTTTTCACAGAGCTTAAAGCTTAATTTATTTAAGTTTAAATAAAGTTTTAAAGCATCAGATAGCCTTTGCATTCAGACCCTGGCAGAGCATGTAAGAATGCCAGCCTAACACCCTTCCACTCATTTCCAGTAGTTTCAAACAATTTTGCTTTCCTCGGTCTAATTCTCCCCCATGCACAGTTCAAAGACATTTAAAATGCCTTAGAACAAATCTTTTATATTCCAGATGAGGTTATTTACCTCCCTGTGAATATTCCTCAGGAATTACAGTAGTTATTACCCTGTTTACCTTTCCTTAACTTTCACTGCGGTCAGCTTTCCAAAGCATAATTTCATATATTGTAAACTGAAGGGACACAAGCAGATTTCCAGTTCTTCCAGTCAATAACCTTACTATTGCTGAATGGGACTTTTTTTGTTCATCTAACTCCTTCAATTTAGTTCTGAAGAATGTGCCTCTCTTGTCTTGAATCTGTGCAATTCTTTGCAAACAAGCGTATTACACAGATTCATGAAATCTCAGGCTTGTGGCCTACAGACAGGGGAAATAAGACTAACAGAGAGTCAAGCTGAGATAAAAGCCCCACAGGGTAGCAACTTGGAAAGACTGCCTCTTTATTTCCCATTTCCCATAGCTCTAGCTAACCAGACAAGTAGAAACAGCCTCCATGGTGGCTTAAAAGCAAGAGAAAATGGTTGGATGGTAATGAGGATGAAGAATATTGTGGAGCAATTTCAGGCCTATAGAAGCAGTAGCGTTGCTGGTCATCCGAAAGCAGTTTGTGGCATCCAGAAAGAAATGTATTCTGAAAACCAAAAGGTGAGCTGAGACCTCATTTTCTTACAAGGGAGAGGTGCATGAAAAAGTCCTGACAATGAGGAAGCCCAGCCTGAAGCTGGACACTGGCTCACTTGATAAAGGAATTTGAGCTGCTAACTCTGAGGGGAGCCAAGTGCATGGAAAGAGAGGGTAAGCTTGATTAAAAGCACCATTTCACAAATAGTACTCCAAGGTCAGTGAAAAGCAACAAACCGCCTGGCTGAGCCCCTGTGCAGGGTGGCTATCAGTGCAGGATCTTCCTGAAGGAGTTCGTCCCAGGGCTGGACAAGAAAAGATGTGGAAGAAGCCCATGCCATTGCAGATACATCATTACTGTCTTGTGTCTTTCAGCAGTCTGTCATGCTATTTTTTTTTCTCTGGTTTCAGGACATCTGTGGATAGGAAATAAGCCACCATTTTCACACAGGGCGGATCCTTTCTCTCACTGGGACAATTGTAAGAACTTGGAACTGTAATTTCTGCCTTTGTCCCAGAGATTTGTTTTGATTTGGTTTTGTTTTAGTTTTTGCTTGTTTTGTTGTTTCGGGGGTTTGTTTTTGTTGCTGTTGTTGTTGGTTGGTTATTTTTTGCAGCTTTTTTGTTGTTGTTCTAGTACCCATTTTAACATTTCCTGATTTCTGAATTCCAGGGCTCTGAACATTAGGTCTGTTTAGAAAGGAAGGAGAGCTACTGCCAACAGATGGATCACAAAAGCTTATGTGCTTTCTAATGAAACCAATCTTTCTAATTTACTTTTCCCTGCAGAATTTTTTTATGCTTTCCTCATTTCTTTAGAGTGCAACTCTCAAAATCATCTGTTTGACCACGTTCCCAGGGTAGTATTTGTGATATAATAAAATATAAACATAAAAAAGATACCTATGCTTAGTTTAAGTCAGGCAGGTTTCACAGGTGTTGCTGAAGAGCCTTTAATTATTTAGAAGTGACACAATAACATCACAATTACTATTACCTTAGATGAATATTCATGAATGGATTAGATATTGTGGTACTGCTGAGTGAACTTCAAAAGGTTTAGAATTAAGTTCTGATGCAGAGAAGCATTCAAAGGTTTGGAAACAGCTGAAACAGCTAATTTGCCTCTAGGTATGAAGTGTCATGTGTGAAATTGAGAGGTTTGAAATCAGTGCAAGTTAGAACTCTGACACCAAGACCTAGGTGCCATTGAGTAATTCAGTAAAAAAAACAAAACAACCAAAATGGCTGTAAGGTGTAAATCCCCTAAACCAAGAAATCCCTGTAAAACATATTACATGCATTTTAAAGCCTTCACTGTGCTATAATTCAAAACCTGTCTAGGCTCTTCAAGCTTAATGAAAATTTTCCCTCCATGGTGACTGAGCTTTCTAGGTATCCTCTCTCCTGTCTCTTCTCAGGAACTTGTGGATATGTTCCTTCTCTGTCATCTTGAAGAGTCAAGACATTTCTTCATCTATAAGCAGCATTGGATTGCTTGTCTGGAGGTAGTGAAACTGAACATCTGTTTTGGCCAGAAAAATCAGTTCAGGAAAATAGTTGAAATAGGATGACTAGAAAACAATTAAGTAGAAGTCCATCTGTTTGAAGTAACTTAGTTGCAATTGCAAAAAAAAAAAAACAGCTCTTATTTGTCTTTGAAGCAACAGCAATAATGTAACCCCCTTTCTCATCTCAGACCTGCCTGGAAAGTATATATGAATGGGTCCTGGCTGTGATTAGTGTATCTGAATGTCAATGGGGTCAGTAGGATGTTGTATTCCTCTTCAATGCAAGCCATTTCCGCTGCAAACAGGAAGGCAGATGTTCTTCCACTAAAAGTATATCACTCTTTAGGTTTCATAATAGGAAACTATAGGAGATAAAATAGCTCCATGGAACTAAGTCTTCGTTGATGTTTCCTGTATTATTCAAACTTGGTCCATGACAGATTATCTTGAACCTATGTAATTAATTCTGTAAAGTGTGGTGACTGAACCAAAATTTTTATCTCTAGTCTTTTGTATTGGCCATATTTCTTTGATTGTGTCCAGAGGTTGCAGCCATTCCTTATTTGTCCTGGATGTATTTTAAAGAGACATCAACCTCTTCTGATACTTTTTTGTTTTGTGGGGGTTTTTTTTGTTTTGTTTTGGGGTTTTTTTGGTTTTGGTTTGGTTGGGGTTTTTTTGTTGTTTTTTTTTTTTTTGTTTTCCCAAAGAGAAGACAGATTTCTTTTGTTAGGCAGAACTTCGATGTTCATGAATGTTCATGTTTCCATTTTACCCCACGAAATAAGTCAACCGTAGAATTTACCTTACTTGATTAAAATTGTTGGTGTGGTATCCTACTTCAGAAGATGGCTAGGAACTGATACCTCTTCAAAGAGATGTGGAATGAAAACAAAGAAAATAATGTAATTATCTCAGATTAGCACCTTAGGAAAAGAGAAAGTTTAGAATAATTTCCTATCTTTAAGTAATTGATTAACATAATAAAAAATTATTTATATCTTTAGTTTCAAAAGTACCATCTGAAATCTCTTCTCCACTGGCTACATGTAGGATTTGACATATAAAAGAGAGTTCATTACTAAAAGGAGTGCCTTAGGCTTTCCAAAAACACACTGAAGGAATGGAGAACTGGTTAGGGCTTTTTTGCTATGTGAATACTGAAGTGCATTCACTCAACAACAAGAAAAACAACAAAGTGCTGTTCTTGGGTTTTAATATATTAAAAAAAAGAAAGTAAAATGAAATGTCAGGCTTTCTTTCATGCATAGACAGGCAAAAAAAAAAATAGCCTGTTAAAAATGTTGAATATAGAGCCTGAATTTCCTTCCAGAACTGCAGTGTCACAGTGGCTTCACCGTAGTCAAAGGAACAGCTCTGAACTGACACACAGGGAAAGAAAGATCAGGTTCTCACCAGTGATGAATGGTGCATTTTTAACATGGAAAGCTACAATATGAACTGACAGCGGTTTTCCCAGATGAAAATAGATAAACTCATTGAACCTTCTGGCAAGGGTCCTCTGTTTCATCAGTTACGCAAATCATTATGTTATTCTTCAGAAAACAATGAGATGCACCAAAAAGAAAAAATGCCAGCTCCCCAGTGAAAATTTAATATGCTACACATACATTCATAAGCAGCAGAATCATTATTAGGTTTTAGTGTTTTTTTCCAATAGCTTTTGCTGTTTTGGTAAGGTACTACACTGACAAGAACTGTCTGAAATTTGTGGATCACAAGTCCAGTGAGGAATTTGAAACTTGCATCTGCTGGAGTTCCTGGACTCCTTGTGAGAATCTTTCAGCTAAGGAGGGGTAATATATGTGAATCCCTTAGGAGTCTTGAACTAAAGGAACTTCCTTACAACTTCCAGCCTACATAATACACTTTCTACTGAATCTGCCTTCAAATGAGACCTTCTCACGCCCCGCTCTAACTTCTTTTTGTAGCTGTATATTTCACTCGAATGCTCCATTTTGCAGTTCCTTGGATGCAGCAACACTGATTTTTACACATTTACAGTGTTATAATTGTTTGGGCATTTTTTATACTGCTAGGAATAAGCGCTTCCACCCTATTCAACCTTTTCACTGCAGTCTCTCTCAAGCTGAACCACTGCTTCCTACTGTTCTTTACATTTCACTGTCTTCCCACACACTGTCTTGGCCTTTGCACATGTAGCACAGCACTGCCAGAGTACCTGGTAAATGCAGAGATTCTCCTGTAGGATGTAAAATGGCGCATCTCCTCTGGGGCTAAGGGAGAAACCTCACAGCTCACATTTCTGCACTGCATTCACTGGAGTCACTGTGACAGGGCTCAGCTTGAAAGCATTTTGATGTTTCACAAGATATTGAAGTCTCACCGCATCCTGTCAGATAAAACAGCAGAGGAGTCACACCTGCAGACTGATGTTTTGCTTCCTTAAGAGCATTCAGTTTGAAGAGGGCTGCAAAAAAAGATTTGTGAGGTGCAGGCCACTGCAGGAAATCAGAATTAGAAGAAATGGGAGAGAGAGGCAGAGGAAAAAGAGAATGCTAAATTAAAAAGAAAATAACTAGAAGGTAAAGCCGAAATGAAAGTACCATCTCAGTTACAGAGTAAGAAAGATAGAAAATACTTTGCATGTAATCTTTAAGAACTGAGGATCAATGTTTGCTTTATAACCATGATTTTCATTTGTAAACCATGTTTTTTGGCCCTAGAAGGTTCATAAGCTACTTCTAAGAAAAATGAAGAAAAAGAAACCCAAATCTGTGACCTTAAATTTACTATAAAGAAGTCTGCAACCCACCCTGAACACTGTGCCTCATGGACAAGGGTGCTGACGAAGATTCTCTTTGGCCTTCATCCAGTAAGTATATCAAAGCGTATTCTTTCAGAGGAAAGCAATGCAAATCACAGAGTGTTGTAGGGTTTTGTGTGCTGTGAGGTTTTTTTGTGGAGTTATTTGCTTTGTTTTGTTTGTGGGATTTTTTCTTGAACAATTTATAAGGTAGGTGGAAATACTGTTTGGCTTAATTCATGGTTATCCGTGAAAAAGACATAATGGTTGCCAAGAAAAGTCACTAGAAACATGTCTGGTTTATTTCAGCTGGAGTAATTTTAAAGTGATTTACAAGTACTTTGAACCTGAAATTTCCTGGTTAAATTATAGATCTGTCTGCAGTGACTAGCAAAGTGTGCTCCTCTGAAATCAGGAAATACGTGGTCCTTCTTTGGCATTCAAAATCCTGCTGAAAATTCCAATTTTGATGAAGCAGTAAGTGAGGAATCTGGGCGTTTCCTAGAGCCCAGTTCCCAGCCATGGACAATCAGCATAATTACCCAGAGAACCAGCCTTTCTGTCATGAGATACACCAACAGTTAGATACCAGCTGAAATTCAGGAAGCAACTCTTCAACACACAGCTTTGGAGCAACCACCATCCCATGCTTCATAATGCATGATTCTAACAAGGGACAGAAAAGCAAATTTTACAGAGCACTTAAATTAATTAGATTTCATAGTCCTTTTAGAAAGCTATGAGAGGGAGACTTTGGGTCACTTAAGTCTGTTTTAAATCTCAACTCTATGCCTAATGTTCTCTAAATATATAGCCATAGCATGTTCATACATATATAGACATGCACCCTTATACGTACTTTAAGAGCAATGAAAAAGAGTATAACAAGTGATAATAAGCCTTCAACTTTGAGGTTAAATATTCATTTTATGTTCAAGTGAGAACAAATATGGCCTTTGAATATTTGTCTCTGCACTTTTGTTTCCTCAACCTGACACTGCTATGAAATGCTTATGTAAGTACATTATATTTTAATGGTAATTGAACACTATTTTTCCTTGGTTACATGCTTTAAATTAATATGTAATTTCATTGGAGACTAAAAACAGATGTCTCTTCATGTACCTTGGTGAACCCAGGCTGAGAGGTAGGGCACACTAAACACTAGCTGGGACAAATTTTCAGGAATTTAGACTATTCATCAGAGTCCGATATTCAGGTGCAATTCAAGTTAATTCTTCGTAATAAATATCACATTTAACACAGAATTAAATCAGGAAAGAAACTGAGTTTGGAAAATAATATACATATTTTCTGCATTTAGCTTTTTAAAAAAAATTTAATTTCCAAACACATAATTAAAAAATCCTGAAAGAGAAATGCCAAAATACTGCCAGGCAGGCACAGAGTAAAGGGAAGGGAATGAGAGACGAGAGCAAAAAAATGGTTGGAGATGGGAACTTTTTCAAGTCTTACAATTGGGATTCAGAGAAATTTCAAAAAAGAAGGCACTTTTGGGAGCACTTCTATGCAGATAAAGCTCACATACAGAGCTTCATTAATACGATGTTTGTTTGCATGCTTAAATCATGCAGCACACATACCAAAACATGGCTTATTTTGGTACTGGATCGAAGATATCAAGAGAGGGAGTTAATATACAGAAGCATTTCTAACATTAGCATCTGCTGATTTCTAAAATTTTTGTCTTTAAAATTTTAGTATCTCCTGCATCTGGTTTCTTTTTTTCTCACAGAGCAGGGGGAAAAGGAATGCATACTTCAAATTTAGCAATAATTTATAGGCATAAATCAAAATGTTTGTGATAGGTGAGGTAAGTCCCTTCCCACCAGATCCCTCCTCACTGTAAGTCATTTGTTTCAGACATACATATACCTGGAAATACAGCATCTATATTAATAACCAAATAGACATCTGTTTTGACACTGATTGAACATCTTGCTGCTAATTTTTTAGGGCAAGCATTGCCTAATAGAGTGCATTGTCACTTCTTCTACAGGGATAGGGAACCCTCTTAACAGATGGACAGAGTTCAGTCTGTCAGTGACTTGATTACATACAATTTAATGGTTTAACAGATGTGTAGAGGCTTTTGTGAGTATTTGAATAAGAAATTCATCAGCAAGGTAGCCTAGAAGCTATCCTGAAAACGTCTCAAAGTTATTTTTAGGAAGGTTATTAGTAATGCCTGCTTGTGTCACAACAACACAAGCAACAAGCTGGACTGTTTATGTCACATATTTATCCAGCATCTGCACAAGCAAAGCCTGGCAAGAGAAGTCTGTCTTTGTTTTAGGCTGCTCTATGGAAGGCTATCCCTAAAGGAAGAAAGGAGCCTGTTCAGGAAGCTACCTACAGCTTGTTGAGAAGGATCTCCTCAGAATACAAGAGATCAAATCCTCGCTCCATTGAAATAAATTATAATATTTCCAGTGACAACAGTGCTGTCAGAATTTCATTCAAAATATTTTCTCACACGTATAAAACCATGGGAGGTTCCCTAGTGCTTGCTAGTGAAAAGCAAGTGCTTAGACCAGACTGGTGTCTTTCATGGATAGATGGTGGATGCTTTACTCCTGGTGGCCTTGTGTTACAAATTTTGCAACATACTGAAAAACAGAGTTTAATATCAGCAATTTCTGGAAATTTTGTTTGATGATAAACTTAACATGAGCCAGCTTCAGTGTGCCCTCACAGCCCAGAAAGCCAACTGTATTCTGGGCTGCATCAAAAGGAGAGTGACCAGCAGGTCGAAGGAGGTGATCCTGCCCCTCTACTCTGCTCCTGTGAGAGCTCACTTGGAGTATTGTGTGCAGTTCTGGTGTCCTCAACATAAAAAGGACATGGAACTGTTGGAACAAGTCCAGAGGAGGGCCATGAGGATGATCAGGGGAGTGGAGCACCTCCTGTATGAAGACAGGCTGAGAAAGTTGGGGCTGTTCAGCCTGGAGAAGAGAAGGCTGCATGGAAACCTCATAGCAGCCTTCCAGTATCTGAAGGGGGCCTACAGGGTTGCTGGTGAGGGACTCTTCATTAGGGACTGCAGTGATAGGACAAGGGGTAACGGGTTCAAACTTAAGCAGGGGAAGTTTAGATTGGATATGAGGAGGAAGTTCTTTACTGTGAGGGTGGTGAAGCACTGGAATGGGTTGCCCAGTGAAGTTGTGAATGCTCCATCCCTGGCAGTGTTCAAGGCCAGGTTGGATGAAGCCTTGGGTGACATGGTTTAGTGTGAGGTGTCCCTGCCCATGGCAGGAGGATTGGAACTAGGTGATCTTAAGTTCCTTTCCAACCCTAACTATTCTATGATTGATTCTATGAAATCAAAGGATAGCATCTGACTTCTCACCATAAAACTGCAGGTTTGTTATTTTGTCGATTTTATTTTTTGTTTTCATTTAGCCCATTGAGAACACAATAATTAAACTCAGCTTTTATATTCACTTTATAATATTTTATATTTTTAAATTCTAAGAAACCTTTGCAGCCTGACATAGGGCAATGTGTTGCAATCTGACACAGTAAATATCCTCAAGGACTAATCTTTTCCTTGTCTTAAAAGAAAGACTTGCTGACAGCCAGATAGAACAATCTGCCACATGACACATTATTAATTCTGGAGTTCATTCAGACAAAACACCATCTCATTTTTGTAAAGTGAGATAAAAAACACATCCACAAAAATCAGATTATGTGTCTCACCAAGAGACACCACTGATCTATGCCACAGGGATTATTCTGTAGATTACCCTAAATCAGCATCTTCTCACAGTGATGTTGGAAAATGCAGGAGGAAATGTAATACTGTGCAGTCCCTCTCCACACCCAACAACCTACCACAGCCTCACCCATACTTCAGGGGTATTGGAATGAAGGCAATGTATGCTAAAACCCAGATATTACTGTTTCTTGAAAGCCAAACAAAATAAAGGAATGGTTGGTGTTCCCAAGCCATCCTGATGTTTTAGAAAAATACAAACGGTCTTGATGGTATGACTCATGATACCAGAGCTCCTCTTGGCTCTCACTGGGTGGAAGTACCTAAGAGGAAAATGGTAACACCTTCTACAGCATCATGGTCATCAGTGTGGTGGAGATTTATGAGACAATCCTTGGTGCAGCCACCGCTGCCAAAGTGTTACCCACAGCACTTCCAGAAACTGCTGATTTTATTTCCAGTTCATCACTCAGCTTGACAGCTGTTTTCTTGGTGCTGTCTGGTTATGTTTTACTCAGATGGACACCCAGGTGTGTAAGTGGGGCAGCACTGAACACTTCTTTAGCCAGGGACTCAGGATAAGCTTCATGACCTAGCAGTGTCCTTAACAATACATTTACAATATTCAGCACCATCTCTCACCTGGATTATTTTGGTTTACTGAACACTTTTCCAAAGCTTGGGTTTGCTTTTTCTCTGCCTTGTATTCCACAAAGGTTGTTCCATTTGACTTTTATTTCTGTTTTCTCAGCTATCTTTTCTTTTCCAGCTATACCCTCTGTCCCCCTTCACCATGTGAACCCTCCTGCCTCGTCACCTTCCCTTTCTGCTGAGCTACTGCCTCTTACTTCCATTCTTCTTCACTTACTCTTCTCGCCTCACAGACCAAACGAAAGCTTTAGAAACAGACAAAAGTACCACCCAGGAACTCAGCTCTCCATTTCATTCCAGTCCCTTCAGAATGTCTACATGGAATTTTGGGGGCAGGAGACTATCAGGAATAAGAATCTTACTTGGGACTGCTGTGCCCCTGCAGCACCTCCAGGCACAGCAGCCCCTGCTTTCATGTCACTTGGAGAGGGTCAGTCAGGGCTGGGAGACCTCCCTGGTCCCAGACAACCTGCAGCACTCTCAGATGTCTCCCATACTTGTTCTGCATGGGGAAAACTCTCACCAAAAGAAGAAATGGGGAGAAGCTGGAACAATTTCTGGAAGCAAGCGCACATAACCTTCTCTCAGAAGTTTTCCACATGAGAAAATCAGGAATGTCCAACCTTTCATTCCTCCTTCCCCAGATACCATGCCAGTGTGGTTAATGAGCTAGATCAGAGGTAACTGGTAGTAGACTTCAGTCTATTGTTTTTTCTAACATTGAACATAATGAACAGTGTTTTCATGTGTTGCATTAGAGTTGCTTTTGTTTCTGCTGACACTCAATATCCATAGGTATCAGACAGCAGAGCTAGGATAATCTCCTGGGTAATCTATCTGCCTGAGCTGCTAAAATTTGATATTCATAGATTCCTACAGAATCCCCATTAGTTTACCCTGATTACATTCAATGATAGTGATCCTGTACCTTCCTTCATCTGACTTTATTATAATTTATTATTTATCAGACTGCTTCAGTATCAATGGTATGGTATAATCAAAGTGGGGACACAGCACTGCCATTGAAACACCTAACAAACACAGCAGGTACAAGTGGTGCCACAGCTCAGCAGGAGAAATACAAGGTGTTCGAATGCTATGCCAGTTTGAGCCCACTTCTGTCGCAAGCTGTGAAGTGTATCTGAACACAGTTTTAGGGTTTTAGATTGAAATTTGATCAATTAAACATTACTTTATTGTATTTCCCCCTGTCCCCATCTGCCTAATTTTTACCCCCAAAATGTCTTTTTTAATTCTGGGTTCAAACACAGGCCACAGCCCAAAACCAAAACCTACTGACAGACAAATCACAGGTGCACACAAGTCTGAAGATTACATAAAGATGTCTGGTGATAGACTTTATCTTGAAACAGTCGGTTAGGAACCCCCCATCAGATCCAAAACTCTCTGTCTCCATAGAGGCATTTTGAAGCCCAGCTTGCCTCCTTTCTCAAGATGCTGGGTCTTAGGCTGAGCCTCAGGCTGGAGCTTGCTCAAGTTTGGCCAAGGTGTCTCTCCAAGGCTGGGATCCTGTTTCTGATACTGAGCCAAGTGTCATGTTCTCAGTAAAGCACAAAGACCCAATGTATGTTTTGTACAGCTGTGTTGTATGCCGGGTTGATTCCCTGGTGACAAAAACAAAATTCAGGGAATTCCCCTCTCAACCAAATTGAGAATGAATTTCCCTACATATATCACTATCACATTTTTCCACCTATTGCCTCTGTGAAAAGGCTAAAATTTTTTTCTTTACCTTGTATACAGCAGTAAGAAGTCCTATCACAATGGAAGTATGATGAAGGGCTGTTGACAAGGGCAGAAACTTTTTTAACTTGAAGACTGTTTGCTCAAGAATCAGCTAAAGAGACACGTGGAGGCTTGCTGAACATGTAAGTTATGTGTTTCAAACTCAAGCAGCCCTAAGGCAGGCATTAAGATGTACCTGTAGTAGAGAATAAAACAAAAGGGACAGAAAGACAATTAGACTTAATAGCAAGAGGTAAGAAAAACACAGTCATATACTTGGCTCCTGACCTAGGACTAACTTTATCATTGAGGCTAGATTTCAGATTAAGGTCTTGATTCTTCAGAGGAGTTACATTCACTAACTGCAACTAGGAATTTGCGCTTCCAGGCACTGATTTAAATATGCATTGTGTACTACTCATGAAGCCAATGCTGATAGATTAAAACTGGCTAAAAACCTCATAGCCATTATGAGACATGTCTAGATTAACATAAGGAAAAACCTGCTCCCAATTGCTTTGCAGAATTCTTCATTATTTTACTGAATCAGCAATTTCAAATGTAACATTAATTAACTTTTAATTAACTGGTTTAAAAAAAATGTAACATGTAAGCAACAAGATTAGATCATGATTCCTTGTTTCTGACACCTCCCTCTGGCATTTCTTACCTTTTTCTAAGTGCTTTGCAGCTGCAACTAGTAATTACTCCAAATGCCTAAGAGTTTTGAAATGCCCGGGCTCAGCATTCTCCCAATTTATTTGCTCATCCAGACCTCACAAGCTGTATGTTTTGTAAGCATTTAAATAATTAAATTTTGAACCTTTGGGGCTTTTCCTTGCTGATTTTTGTAAAGGGGGGAATTTAATGGGAGATCAACTTTAATTGTATTGTCTTAAGTAGAAAAATGATTTGTCAATGTACATTACCAGATTTTATTTGGCCACATAAATTCTTTCAGTGAAAAAATTGTGTTGACTGATTTAACTAGGCATACTGCAGCAAACATTAATAACGTCTGAAGCAGATAACGTAAGCAACTTGTGTTATTGACACAACAGCTTTTCGTGTTTTGTTGATACTAAAGAGGCAGATGTAAACCCAGGACTCTCAACTATCATTAATTTGTGAGATTTTTCTCAGACAGAATTGCATTGTTATTTTGGTATCATCTATATCAACCTAGCAACCCAGGTAATTAGGCTTCTAATGTGTTTTCACTGAAGTCTCAGCTGAAAATCTAATCCTGTGGGCTTTGGTAAAAGTATATTGCATTTTTTAATTTCATTGCTCTGTTTAGCTAACGTCTTATTATTGTACTTATGATAGAATGTAACAATTGCAGGGTTTGGTCTACCACATTGCTGAAAGAGAACAGTTGAACAGGTACTATATATCCTAGCACACATTAACTTCTAGAAAATTAATAACAAATGAGTTTTCCTGGGTCTCTGTCATTGCAATGAAGGAGAACCCAAGTATTTCTGCCCCAAGGTATAAGGCAATATAAAAGCAGAAAAAGATGCACTTCTATAAAAGCATATGCTGGGAATTAGAAGAAGTCATGATTAAAAAAACAAATCAAAACAGCAAAGCTGTAAGAAAATAAAATATTAAGGTAAGTTGGTTTAAGCAAAGACAGGCATAGTCATGTTAATTCCTCATATATACCATATATAGGAAATTGCCACAAGCTACTCTCCATTGTTAGTTTCTGTAAGTGAGGCACTTCACTGCAAAATAATCAACAAGGCTACACTGATGTCACACACACTCTGATTTATGTCATCCAACAACATGGACATGTTTATAACTCTTACCATCTCCTGTTGAAGTACTTTATTGTCTTTGATGAAATTATACAACCTAAGTATATGCAATATCTCTTATAATCGTGCAATTTTCAAACTAAACCCAATATTTAGAATATAACTGGCATATATAGTTTTATAAAGAATGCATTTCCCATCTAAAAATTCAATTTCAGTGTTAATGAAGGCAGGATGTGTTTTACACTAACACAGCAGAAGCAGAGATTTCACCAATTTAAATTAGCAGAAATCATCATGTCTATCAATTTTTTTTTTTCATTTAATTTTTAAAAGAAATGAAAAAAGAAGAGAAAATTTATGAAGATAAAATTCAAGAAATGTGTGTTTTTAAATTGCAGTCTGTCCCAGAAGAGTACTTTTGTATCAAAGTGGGATTGCAGTTATAGAAAAAACACTACTTTTCCTCACTAATGTTTCTGAACTTCTACTTTAGTTGTAAATCACATCTGCTGCCATGGAATCTGTTTTTAATGGTGTCTAAATGATTCACTTAAGTGCTTATGCTAGAAGATAACTTTCCTTCAGCTTGCAAATTGCCTGAAAGCTGTATTATGAAGTGGGTTTTGTCAGCATATATACTTAGAAAATATGTAGCTATAAAATACAGTGGCAGACCTGATTTTGTATGAACACTTTATATAAAATTACATCTAGCACAAATCATATCTCAACCACATCAGAAGGACACTCGCCCTGTCAATGACACAAACACAAAACAACAGAGACATAGAGAATGGGTGTCCTTGCTTCTCTGTGCAGTAGGAAGAGGTGATTAGGGAAATTTATTGTAAGATTTTACTCTTGCCATTGCTGTCAAAAATATAGTGAACATAAACATGATGTGAAGGGACTTCAGACCATCCTAAAGTGCTAACATGCAGCTGTAGAAGTACTTTTATCAAAAGATGCTTGATTCACTTTTAGTTAAACATTTTTCTCTCTGGAATAGAAATTCTTAGGAAAGAATCAAGAGCTTTGATTCATTTTCCCTTTCAGAATCATTTGCATAAAAAATTTGGAGAAAGCTGGCTCCCAAAATCCAAATGTGATATATTTTTTATCTCCAAGATACTGATACAGGAAACTGACCTGCTAACGCTGTCACTCTTAATGCTTGAGAAGGGGCACATGACTTTTCTCAACACCTACTTGTAGCTAGCTTTGCATGGACTCAATAATACTCTGTCTGTGACACGTAGGCCCTACATTCAAGCCAAGCTTTGACATCATCTGGAGTTCAGGTATCCCTCTAAATTCTTTGAGGGTCCCAATCTGGGTCCTATATTATATTTGTTTATTCACAGACTATGACATGATGGTGATTTCTTGCTCTCTCATATGCATGCAAGCAAAAGACTGGTACTAGATGTCTGTCTGCTCAGCACACAAACTTCTAGGATTACCTTTCAGGGAAATCTTACTGTATCTGCTAAATGCAATGGAAATCAAAATGATCAGCTCAGCAGCCCAGACTGGCTCAGTGAGACCAGGTATCTGTATTTTAGACTTTGTTACAACTAAACAGTGAGCTACTGACATACGTTGTGTTAGACTGAAAAAGAAAAGATGTCTTATTTACTAGTGCAGCTCAGAGGAGGAACTGTGAAGACAGATTTTTAATTCAACATATTTTCACTGTTGCGCACTCCTTCTCCTAGGAAGAGCAAGACTTTATTGCAAACATGCAGTTAACCTAGCTTCAGCCTATTAACTTCTATTTAACACTAGTCATGCTCAGATGCATACTGCAAGCACTCATTTCCCAGGACTTTTGGGGCATTTGTTTATAGGGGGCAGAATTCCAGGACAACAGATTAAGGTGGATGCACCACTTATTTTAGAACAATGTCTTCTGCACTCTGTGTAAAACACAGCACTATTCCCTAAAACCGGAAGGTGCTAAATAGTGCTCACTATAAAACTCATGTGAAAAAGGATCAAACTAAATAATTCAGTTCAGCTACTCAGTTCCCTCTGGCCCTGGGCAGTGTTTCAAAGATCTGTTTGATCTTCAGGCATGTACTCAGGTACCTATGTATCTCCTAAAGGTTTGAGCAGCCAAATAAGGTCGTGAACTGTATATAGCATGATGAAAAAGTCACTAAAGAAAATTCAGAAATATTTTTATTTTTCTTTCAAAGAAAGGTCACTAATATGACTTTAATGATGTTTATTACTACACTGTTTAGATGAATGCGATCAGCAAATTCAGTCCTCCACTAGTTCATATAAACATATTAATAGCTTTGATTTAGCCTATAACTGTGGGTCCCGAAACAGTTTCATGTTAAGTATAAGTTGCAAATGTCTAATACTTTGGAAAATACAAAATGTATACAAGAAGCCAATTTTTAAAAGGACACACTGTCTATTGTTTAATCTTCATCTCCTGTCAAATTTGCTAAACTATACAACTTTAATCTTCAACACAGTTTTCCACTGCCTTGATGTTAACCTTCAAAAACCAGGTGGCAATGAGGAAGACATAAGAATTTTATAAATGGAGAATTTTCAGCTGTCTTGTTTTCTGTGTTGTGGAAATTCTCTGTTCAGGAACTCATAAAACACTTTTGCTATCTTATTCCACCTCTCTGGGAAATGCAAGTAAAGAATCCAGGTGGCCTGGTATGACTTTCTATTTCCTTTCCCTGCCAAATTCATTGCTATGCTGTACTAATTTTTTGATACTTTAAGTGGAACAAAACACTAATTTAACATAGATTTCCAAAATAAGCAAAGAAGAGCAGAGTTATCCTTATATCCAAAAAATAACAGTAATCATGAGTTTTCTTTCTGCCACCTGTTCAAGAGCATTTAATGTGACAATGCAAGGGACAGAAGATTTTCCTGAAGGAAAGAGGTTTTGTGCACCTCTTTCAACTGCCTCAAGCTCTGAAGTGCAGTTTGGGATCTTGCACAGGGACATGAGGTACTTGAGAAGTTTGTACTGACAGTTCAAGCTACCGGCCATGTTTGGTTCTCAGTGATGCCTCATTAAAATCCACTGAGGCTCTCAAAGTGTTTTTTACTCCACATTTAAATAGTGATCTCATAGCAGCAGTGGAGGTTACATAGTACTTGCAACAGCTCTAAGCCAAGTGGTGACAGGAGAAGAAGAGATGATGAACATTATCTTGACAACTCTGCCAATTCTTAGGCTTAGATTTTATTGATAGTTCCTCTTTGCAAGACTCCTCCTGAATTGTGAAAACCAACTCTTGTTGTCATTTACACTTCTGCAGCTTCCCTGAAGCCAGCAACCTGAAACTGGTTTACTCCATATTTAGTCTCAATGTCACAGCAGTGGCAGGGGTTATGCTCTCCTTGATTACAAATGGGCTTGTCTGTTGAGGGGTGACAGGAGCAGAAGGACTGTGGAGTAGCACCTTGACACCCCTCAATATGGAGCTAAACAAGAGCTGACAACTTTTTGCCCCAAGATTTCTTTCAAGTCTTTCAAGACTTCAAATTCTGCCCTTGCATATACCTCTTCACCCAGTGAAGGTAAACAGAGCAGAGTACAGTTCTTAATACACAGAACAAGTGACTCAAAATGGAACTGTCAACTCTGTTTTGCCAGATGGAGTTAAAACTATTCAGCCAACAGAGTTATCATCTGGCTCACCTAAGAAGACAAGGAGATGGGGTCTGATTGCTAATGAAGCACAATAGTCATTCAGAGCACATAAAGAAATGGCAGCAAAGCTAGGCTGGTGTTGTGTGGGATGAACTGTGAGCCTGAGGCAGCACATTTTCCAACTGGAAATAGAAACAATAAGTATTAAATTGCTACGACAGAATTATAAGGTAGTTAAGACACACATCATTAAAGTAGTCCTTTTGTCTTCTGCTTTTAGAAAAATCATAAGGAAAGTTGTCTAGGGAAGATACCTACATCAGTGTTAAGGGCTTAGTTTTATCCCTGGTGGTTTAAGACATTTCAAGTGAAATCGTCTATAACCTTGCATCCGTAGGGATTTGAAGATAGAAGGAGAAGGTTGCATTTTTAAATTAAGTAGCAGATATTTAACTAAACTGTTTTCACCAGGTTCCTTTATCTACTAATGTAATAGTCACTCCCCTGAATTTTTTGAATAATTTCTTCAGAATGTATCCCACATATTTAAGGTGGATGAATTTAAACTTGATACTGCCATAGCAGCCACCATCCTTCTACAGCCATATATACCTAAACAAACACTAATGGGAACAGGCCATTTTTCCAATCAAATTATATAAAGAAGCAGAGCTTGAAAGAGTAACCAAATGTACTCTTGAGAAAACAACAAAATTAGACTAGAATTTTATATATATGTACACCATGTTCTGGCCTTATCCACTTTCTGAAATTTGTATTTCACAGTAATAGGTTTAATATTCACAGTCACAAAGCCCACTTTTAACTATCAATCAGTAGTTAATAAAGCATCATGTAAGACACAGCAGACCTACATTACGTTGTTTAAGAAATTAAGTTTAATTATTTTTAATTATTTTTTTCTATTTTTTCCATGTTAAAAACAAGTCAAAAGAAAGCTAGAAAATGTATTTTTGGAAAGAAATAAAGAAATAACTGATAAGCTCTTTGAATGTTAAAGTCAAATCTCAGAACCCATTGTCCAAATGATTCTAAGTTTTTTTGGATGTTTTTTGGCTTTGGCTGTTTTTTGTTTTTGGGTTTTTTTTTAATCTTGAATGAGGCAACGATCAGATTATTTCTAATTATAGAAATTAACTAAGAATTTAATTTTATTTTGTAGCACCCATTCTACGAACTATGCAATTTTAATATAACATTTGAATTTTAGTTTGGTTGCACATAAGAGCACAATGTTGGACTGGATGGCAAAGGGTCCCCCTCTAGTACAGGATTTTAATGAGATATATATTTTTTTCATACATGTACATCAGCCTGAGAGTTCAAGAGAGACATGGAGCTTAATTTATTCACATTGTTGCTTCATGGCCATATGCATTCTCTGTTGCTGGGGAATATTACAATAGTGTATCTCTTTTTCTAAAACATATGCAAATTACTCATTCTGGCCTTTACCAATTCTCTCACTAATGGAGCTAAAACTGTCAATGACTTTATCTCTTGACCTCTGCTAACAATATTAACGTGTTTTGGCATGCTGTATACACTACAACTTACTAGTGACTATCAGTCTCTGCTACCTTAAAAGAGGTTTTAATTTAAAATGAGTAGTCCATTCCATGCAAAAGCAATTAAGTCAACCACATTGCATTTCATTCCTTCTCCATGTTACCATGATCGTAGAAAGGATCATGATCATTGGAAAGGACTGTAAGATCATCTAGCTCCAACCCCACTCTCATGGACAGGAACACCTCACACTAAACCACGTCACCCAAGGCTTTGTCCAGACTGGCCTTGAACAACGCCCGGGATGGAGTTGTTGTATCAACCATCAAGATGGTTGCCAGCTTTCCTGGGCAAACCATTCTAGTGCCTCACCACCCTCACAGTAAAGAACTTCCTCCTCATATCCAATCTAAACTTACCCTGTTTAAGTTTGAACTATTTACCCCTTGTCCTATCACTGCAGTCCCTAATGAAGAGTCCCTCACCAGCAACCCTGTAGGCCCCCTTCAGATACTGGAAGGCTGCTATGAGGTCTCCACACAGCCTTCTCTTCTCCAGGCTGAACAGCCCCAACTTTCTCAGCCTGTCTTCATATGGGAGGTGCTCCAGTCCCCTGATCATCCTCGTGGCCCTCCTCTGGACTTGTTCCAACAGTTCCATGCCCTTTTTCTGTTGAGGACACCAGAACTGCACACAATACTCCAAGTGAGGTCTCACAAGAGCAGATTAGATGGGCAAGATCACCTCTTTCAACCTGCTGGTCATCCTCCTTTTGATGCAGCGCAGGATACAGTTGGCTTTCTGGGCTGCAAGGGCACACTGAAGCTGGCTCACATTCAGTTTCTCATCGAGTTTCTCATCCCTTCTCCGCAGGACTGCTCTGAATCTCTTCTCTGCACAACCTGTAGCTGTGCTTTGAATTGCCCCAAACCAGTTGTAAGACCTTGCACTTGTCATGGTTAAACTTCACAAGGTTGGCATCAGCTCATCTCACAAGTGTGTCAAGGTCCCTCTGGATGGCATTCTTTCCCTCCAGCGTATCAACCAAACCACACGGCTTGGTGTCATCTGCAAACTTGTTGAGGGCACACGCAATCCCACTGTCCATGTCAGTGACAAAGATGTTGAACAAGACTGATCCCAATACAGATCCCTGAGGGACACCACTAGATACTGGTCTTCAGCTGGGCATTGAGTCATTGACCACAACTCTTTGTGTGTGGCCATCCTGCCAGCTCTTTATCCACTGAGTGGTCCACCTATCAAGTTGATGTCTCTCCAATTTAGAGACAAGGATGTTGTGTGGGACAGTGTCGAATGCTTTGCATAAATCAAAGTAGATTATGTCAACTGCTCTACCCCTGTCCATCAGTTCCGTAACCCCATCACAGAAGGCCACCAAATTGGCCAGGCAGGATTTCCCCTTAGTGAAGCCATGCTGGCTGTCACCAAGCACCTTGTTGTTTTTCATGTGCCCTAGCATGCCTTCCAGAGTCTGCTCCAAGATTTTGCCAGGCACAGAGGTGACACTGACTGGTCTGTTGTTCCCTAGGTCATCCATTTTCCCCTTCTTGAAAATGGGGGTTAAATTTCCCTTTTTCCAGTCATTGTGAACTTCACCTGATTGCCATGATTTTTCAAGTATGATGGACAGTGGCTTAGCAACTTCATTTGCCAGCTCCTTCAGGACCCACGGACGGATTTCATCAGGTCCCATAGACTTGTGTACATTCAGGTTCTTAAGATGGTCTCAAACCTGATCCTCTCCACAGTGGGCCTAAGGTCTTCATTCTCACAGTCCCAAAAGATGCATAAAAGGTGAGTCCCAAAAGATGACATGCCCAAAAGAAGATACCCAAAAGATGCCTATACTTTGCTGTACATAATTCACACCAGGATGTGATTTCAGATGCTGAATATACCTTGCATTTGTAATTAAAGTGAAGTTACTTGTTCTTTGACATTTTCATATGTTCTGTTTTGCTCCCTCAAAAGAGGCTGTCAAGTTTTTTTCTGTGCTGCACAAGCCAGCACAATTGTCCTGTTCATCAAGTGCAATATGAGCAGAAGAGTGATCAGTATGACCCAGTGTCTGGTCCCATTTATACCGCGGAGAAGTTCCCCCAAATTCACTGCAACTTCTTACTAGGAACAAAATCTGGCTTTTTGCTGCGCAGTGGGATGGTCCCTGTCATACTTTCTCCTTAGCAGATTAATTTAAAAACACATACACTGTAAGCACACTCATTTCTGTTTCCTTATAGGGGATTACAGGCTAATCTTCCTGCAAATGCTCACTGAAATTCTACCCTATATTTTCTGGGGACAAAATTATGGCACAGGTAATGCAAAAGTGGGTTTTATCATAGTGTTTGGTGAGCAGTGTTTTCTAACTTCATAGAATCATAGAATCATAGAATCATAGAATAGTTAGGATTGGAAAGGACCTCAAGATCATCTAGTTCCAACCCCCCTGCCATGGGCAGCGACACCTCACACTAAACCATATCACCCAAGGCTTCATCCAACCTGGCCTTGAACACTGCCACGGATGGAGCATTCACAACCTCCCTGCACAACCCATTCCAGTACCTCACCACCCTAACAGTAAGAATTTCTTCCTTATATCCAATCTAAACTTCCCCTGTTTAAGTTTCAACACATTACCCCTTGTCCTGTCACTACAGTCCCTAATGAAGAGTCCCTCCCCAGCATCCCTGTAGGCCCCCTTCAGATGCTGGAAGGCTGCTATGAGGTCTCCATGCAACCTTCTCTTCTCCAGGCTGAACAGCCCCAACTTTCTCAGCCTGTCTTCATACAGGAGGTGCTCCAGTCCCCTGATCATCCTCGTGGCCCTCCTCTGGACTTGTTCTAACTTACCCTACTCACAGTACTGCCGTAAAGTCTCATGAGTAATTCCAAAGACGGATTGCACTGATCTGTGAGGATAACTGGAACAATGTGGCTTTTCTGGTGCAGAAGATTTATACTGGAAACACCTAAAAGCAGACAGATTCTGTAAGGAAGAATAGACAAACATTCTCACGTGAGAGAGAAAAGGCAAAGCTCCATAGATAACAAAATTTACGGGTTTCAAGGTGCTTATTGCTATCAAGACAGTACCAAAGTTTAGGGTAGTATCAGATGCTTCCCACATATGTCACTTGCACCTTGTGTCCTTTCCTCAGGTAGTTTTCCACAAACTTATGAATAGCTTTAGGATCTAGCTACTGTATAAAATTTGGTTAACCCTAACAGCTTCAAAAGTGCTTTGATTTTCCTGTCCACCTCACCTTCAAATACACACACCAAGAAATGATCATGTAAGCTTTACTCTTTTAAAAACCATCTTACAAAACCCTTGAAAAAAATAATTTTAATTCTAATGTGTCTAGTTAAAACTTTAGAACTTTAGAAAACCACTCAGACAAGAAAGGTAAACTATGTACTGCAATGAATAAAAAAAAATAATGCTTCAAACCGCATAAGAGAAAAATAAGACTAATTTATTTCAGTACATGTTTGAAAACAGCCAATGTTGTAAACCCAGTCTGGTATGTGTAACACAATATTTATAATGGTTTCAGAGTTCTGCAAAGAGACAAGGAAACAACAGAGACTGAAATATATTGTAAGCCTAGGTCATAATCATCATATAATTCTTCTTGCCTCTGAAATTTAACTCAGCTAATCCCCTGTCCCTAGGTGAATTAGCAATTTCACTGAAATACAAAATATCTCTTAAACAGAGAGATCCAACTCCTTCTCTCAGTCACATAGATAAAACACAGCAAATCCAGTTTTTTGGGGATAAGGACTTGTAGGGGAGTTGATCTTTACTGATGAAGAAAAGAATAGAACATTACCCTAAATTTACTCTAAAGAAAGATGAATCAGGAAAGTATTTGTTCTGCTGTCTGTTTTCCTGTTTTTCCTTTTTTTCCCTTAACATAGTTTGTGTTTGGTGGATACAATCAATAGCAAGGCTGCCCATTGCCTAGAGGTACATCGAGAGGTATAATCCCTCTAACGCTTCTGACAAGTCCTGAGATTGTACATATTAACTGCCCAATTAACTGCACTTTCATGGCCTCACCTCATCCTGACTAGGAGCTGGAAAGGAAATCACAGAGTGCATGGGCTGCAGTTATATCTGTTCTTTGAAAAGAATAAAGCTCATCATCTCCTTCATGCCAATCTACATGTCAATTTAAGAACCAGGCAAGAAATAGCCCTTGTTTGGAAAAAAAACCACTATTAAATTTTCTGGAGCAGAACTAGGTATGAGTACTGAAGAAGGTACTTGGAAAAGAGTGTTATTTAGCAATCCAAAGGCCAATCTGAACCTAAATTTTACATCTTGATTGTGAACTGTGTGCCACATCTGGGATCCAACACTGCAGCAGGCAGCATCTTCCTTCTCCATAGATTCTGGGCTACCTGAAGCTTTATAGCTGACCTCAAACAGTAATTCCCATGGTTGGATATAAATTATACACCTCAGACTCATATGTAATGTAGGGTCTGACAGTAGCATATCAGGCAATCATGAAATCTGGACAAAATGTTTTGAACAAAGGAAGATTTGTTTGGAAATAAAGTTTCTTCCATGTGGAAATACTCTTGTGGGAAAATGTCAAATATCACACTTTCGTTGCTCCCTACACCCCCATTAAATCAGGAAAGCTAATTTGTTTTCATGAGAAACTTCAGAATTATATTTTAAAATGTTTATAAATAGCTCAAGAAGTTTCACAAGACCAGAGACACCCCAGCTGTGCCTCCTCTGATACCAGTGTTGCTAAGCTCTGCAGGCTTGCTTTCCCAGCTGTAGGGCCCTCATCACCATGCGCAGCTTGAGAAAAGCGACAGGGATGTGCTGGTACAAGTGGAGACAGTGACAAATTGGTTCTTTCTTTTGTTTTACTGACATTCTTGCAGTTCTCAGGTTTGACAGAAATGAAGAGTAAGTGGAAACATTGATGAGACCTAATGCCAGGGTTCTTTAAAAGACAACCTGCTTTCACAAAATCCACAGCACATCAGCATAGTAAGTCAGGGAGCTGTTTGTTTCTTATCAATACTTTTTCTACATTTGTTAGTAACTTTTTTTGGATTATCATTTTCTTGCTTATCAGATCTAGATCTTGGAACATAATTGCCCAAATGAAATCTCCCTGTTGGTCCTGGTAAATACAGAATCTCAGAGACAAAAGCAAAATAAACAAACTTCCTCAGAATAACATGGAGAAACGTATTCCAATGTACCAATTGGTCTGATTCTTCTAAATAGTGAATAGCCTGAAGAAGCTATGTCCAGAGGTGTTTCGGGCTTTCATAACCCAAACTCAAAAAAAAGAGAATATACTGCATTTCTAATAATCTGAAAAATAAATGAGTACTAGATATTTAAGTATTCAAGAAGCTGGATCCTGTTGCTTAGTTCCTTCATGATAAAATGCAGTATCAGAGAAATATGCTTTTCCACAATATATGATTAAGAGAAAAGGAGGGAGAAGAAAGGCAGATAGAGCATTTAGAGCTGTGCTTCTTATTAGCAAATATTCTTAGTCTGGGAAAATAATACTTCTACAGGTATTAGACCAAACTCACACATAATCAAAAAATAGAAAGATCATTGCTGAATGAATAAATTATAGATCGTCAAAAATAATTTGTGTTACCTGACTGGAAGAGAT
Organism: Melopsittacus undulatus; assembly: GCF_012275295.1. Taxonomy (NCBI): domain Eukaryota; kingdom Metazoa; phylum Chordata; class Aves; order Psittaciformes; family Psittaculidae; genus Melopsittacus; species Melopsittacus undulatus. The sequence goes on along the minus strand of NC_047529.1, from coordinate 96,403,558 downwards.
TTTTTTTGTTTCCTTATATAATGTTCTTTCTTAAATAAAAGATTATTTTAAACTAAGTTAATATTTTAAAGCAGCAGACTATCCCTTTCCTCTGGAGTAAATACATACATTGCTTACCAACCTTTTGTGATCCAAAGACTAAAATGTCTTAATATATAAAATATCACCATAAAAAATGGTCAGCATGAGAAAAGAGACAGCAGCCAAGTGGCTGGATATTTTGAATGATTCATTAGATTAAGAATTAGTAACGGGCTTTCTCTCTTGAAATCCAACTGTAAAATGAGTAATGAAGCAGAGCGAGTATATAGGGGTCATATATGCAAATAGGCAATGATAGTTGTCTCTAAAAAGAGGAGGAGTCAGAACTACTCTTCTAAGGGGGTTTATGTACAGGAGATCAGAAGAAATTGCTCTTTAACTAATATTTGACAGTGGTGTTAATTGCAGCTGAAACAGCCCTGGAAAGAACTATAAATGGAGATGAAGTACAAAGGAGCTCTCACTTTCAACCATGAAGACCACAGCCATCTCAACGTCTGGCTGGATGGGGCCAGGCATGGATGTGGTCAACTCCACTGGCTGTTGAAAACAGAACATTTCCATTTTCATTAACAGGCAGTGTCCAGAGGACTAAAAAGGATGGAAAAAGAGAGATTAAACTGCTTCTTGTTTTCTGGATGGATAACAAGGAGCCAGGCAGGTATGGCAAGGGAAGAAGCCTTGTTTCTTTTGTCTGCTGGGAGGTATTAGGTATCTAACCCTAAGCCTAGATAACATGATTCATGCTATGACTTAACACTTGGAGAGATGCATAAATTTTCATCAAGACAATCCAGGTACTTGCACATGTGTAAATGTACCTTTATATTTGGAAAACCACTTCCATTTATATGTTGATTTTTGCATTCGAGTTGTTTTGTATAAAAGACATTCATGTTTCTAATTTCCTGGAAGACATTTGTAAAAGCCCTGGAGCCAAAATGTTAAGGTGTGAGTGAAAGCATAGACCTAAGTACTGAGAAGTGTTCTAAAACTGTTCCAGACCGAGGAGAGCTTCACCACACACCAAACACTGCAACCATGCTCTCAGAGTACACTGTGAGATACTTGCTGTAGAAGTAGATCTGCCATGTTAAAGATCTTATTTGTTTTCTTCTAAAGATTGCTGCCCACAGACCTAAGCTGATTGCCCAGCCTTATGCTCTTGAGCTCCATGAACTTTCTGAATGGACTTGCCATCCTATTCCCCACTCATCTCCTTAAACAGGCAGGGGGAGCAGTATGCAATACACAGGGTTATCTCACAAAATAGCATATTTTTTTTCTCTTGATTTTCTTCAGGGGATGAAACAATCAGGTAAATATTCACCCATAAAACATTCAGACATTACAATAGTACTTTGATTGCTTCTTTTTATATGTGAAAAAATATCCTTACAACACCTTAAATAAGCCCTCAGATCATGAGTACATTGGCAGTACCCCCTAGTAACACTTCTGCCTGACAAAAAACCTGGATACTTACTTGAGAAATTTTCAGATTCATCTTATGAAAATTAAATTCTGTATGGTTGCTAGGGACTGCTATGATGTTTCCAGATTGGTATTTGGGGCAGGAAGAGGGTAATCATGGGATAGGTATAAGCAGCACAGTACAAAGACTGATAGCACAGTTAGGGTTTCAATTTACTTTCTGAGCAGCTTCGTCACTTCTCCACCCATGTGCCTGGCCTCCCCAGGGAAGTCACTGCAGGGAACAAAAGCAAGCCCAAGAATTCATTGAAAGGAATCCTTCGTGTTCTTCCTTTTCCTCTGAAGACTGTTGAAAAGGTAGAGTTTGGTGTTGAATTATAAAAACAATGTAAGACTAGGTATAGCAGAGGAGATTGCAGAGGCAGGTTGAGTTTCGTGAGATTTTAGAATTAATTTTAAATATGTTACTAGAGCTTTTTCTTATGTCAGTGAGAGCTAAATAGTCTTGCCATAGTGCAGAATGAGCTTCCAGAGAAGTACTCTGTCAAAAGGGAACTCTGAAGGGAGAATTAGAGTGTCTCATTCCTTGCCTCCGCTGATGTGCCTTCACTATGGGCCCAGCTCAAGTGCAGATCCTAGACTTAATATATTCACAGTATGTGCAGTTTTAATTGTATAACAAGGATCTGTTATCTGAAATGTGTTAATTGGAACATGTTATTCTTAAAATGTCAGGGTGCAGTTTCTTAGTTCTTGTGGTAAATATGTTAAATTCTAACAATAATATACTCTGGCAGGCCTTCCCATCTACTTCAATCTTTCATTGAAAAGACGTCTGAAGGACACACAGAAATGTTTTAACATTGCTCAAATTAGTAACACCTAACTTGTTTGGTGCATATGAAGTTAATGTTTTTAAAAACAAAGTGTATCAGACATGATTAGCATCCCATATTGAAAAATTCTCTAAATTACTTTGTGTTACAAACTCAAACAATTTCTCCAATGTGTACAGAAATCAGTAATACCCTCTTGATTTTGATGTTTTCTGGTAGGCTTTCTATTTAATAGCAGACCTATCTTTTTTTTCCCCTGTTGTTTTTTTGTTAAATCCATTTTCATTTTTGACATCAACAGCAAGCGAGACTTGTAAAATCAGAACTGCTCTGTGTATTATTTCAAGTACAAGATATCAAATAAATGGGCAGATAACATATTTATTTTTTAGGAACGACTAGTGTTAGAATCAGAACCTTTTAAAACAAAACCAACCATTTTCTCTGAACTAATAGGAGTATATAAACAGAGCACAAAACAAAACATAATTATTAACTTTTGGATTAATTTCTGATGCAAACTTAGATCAAAGGTAATTTTGGTATACCCTGAAATACATTGTATACACATTGAGAAATATATTAAACCTTGAAATTAAGAGTTTAATCATACTTTTGATTTACACTTCCAGCAGTATAAAACACTAACACAAGGAGGTCCTCACAGCTTTTCTTTTGTGAGTGATGAAACTGAGAGTCTCATCAAGTGTCTTAGGAAAAACAGAAGGGTTTAAGAGTAGGTGTGAAAGGGAGATCACTAAACAGAAAAGCCTTTATGACTCAAAAGTGTGATGACTGGGTTTTCAGGTGGTCTCTTAAAGTCTGCCTGGCATTATTTCTCTTTCCAATAGCATTTTCAGATTTGTGAGGCCTTATTGTAGGTTATAAAGACCCTTATCAAACCTCTAGTGAGAGGTGAAGAAGGAGGTACAGCAGAGGCATCACACACCAGTTTCTTTGCAGAAAAACAACCAGATAGAGATGTGCTAGACCCTGACTTGCTCTGCTGGCGGTCAGGTGCCTTTCAGAAAGGCAACAGTCTTCCTTTCCTCTTCCCTTTTTCCAAGGAGAAGAAAATTATTTATCAGTCAAATAAACCCTTTAAATAAAGATGTTTAATGCAGTGTGTGTATGTGGGGACTTAATATCAACAGCACCATCTTCTGGGACACAGTATTGGTAAGGCTGGCATTGTTACAGCTGTGGAGGCGTAGCTGCACGAAGCTGGAAAGATGCCACCCTAGCAGAAAAATAAGCACTAAACCACACATTTTCATAAGGTTGGTTTTAAGTGACAGAGATAGCAGAGCTGAGTAGCCTTGTGACAAGTATTAATTAATAGCCTATAGTACCAGATGATAACAGATATGGAGATGGAGTGGACTAGAGACGTTTGCATATTCAATACTTGATTTTTTTTCAGTGTAATAAGTAAATAATTCAATAAATAAAGTGAGGCCGCATCTGGAATATTGCATCCAGTTCTGGGCTCCTCAATTCAAGGACAGGGAATTGCTTGAAAGAGTCCAGCACAGAGCCACAAAGATGATGAAGGGAGTGCAACACCTCCCTTATGAGGAGAGGCTGAGGGAGCTGGGTCTCTTTAGCTTGGAGGAGACTGAGGGGTGACCTCATCAGTGTTTACAAATATGTAAAGGGTGGGTGTCAGGATGATGGAGCCAGGATTTTTTCAGTAATATCCAGTGACAGGACAAGGGGCAATGGGTGTAAACTGGAGCATAGGAGGTTCCACATTAACATCAGGAAGAACTTCTTTACTGTAAGAGTGACAGAGCACTGGAACAGGCTGCCCAGGGAGGTTGTGGAGTCTCCTACATTGGAGATATTCAAGGCCCTCCTGGACAAGTTCCTGTGTGATGTACTCTAGATTACCCTGCTCTTGCAGGGGGGTTGGACTAGATAATCTTTTGAGGTCCCTTCCAACCCTCGGGATTCTGTGATTTCAATGTCATCACTGCAGAATCATGGAATGAACATAAGTGTCATTTTGAGTTAGGACTTTGATTTACCAAGATGCTGGTTCAAATCACCCACAAGGAAAGTGTTGAAAATGTTACCTTTGTAATAATATGTGAATTAGATGAAAAGGCCTTCTTACAGAACCACTTAGGCTGGAAAGACCCTTAAGGTCACTGCATCCTACCATACACCTTACATTGCCAAGTCCACCACTAAACCATGCCCTTAATGCCACATCTGCATGTCTTTTAAATGCCTCCATAATTCAATCACTTCCCTCGGCAGCCTGTTCCAATTTTTCGTAATATCCAATCTAAACCTCTGCTGGCACAACCCTCTACCTGGTGAGTAGTAACTGAACATTAGGAAAACATAGAAATAGCTCTGGTATAAATGTTTTCTCTTCAGGTATTACTGCCTCCCCCTAAAAAAAAAAGAAAAGGCAAAAAGCTGATTACTTAAGTATTTCTAAACTTCCCTGGGGAATTATACTCTTCCTATTTCATTTCAATATGGTCTTTTGATATCTGCACAGATTTGCACTACTGCTCTAGTGAAGGTGGTGGTAAAGGCACCTACAGATCCATCATTTTCTTGCCTTATGTTTTAATCTCAAAATATATACCCAAGAGTGCTCATGCTGGGCAACTTCTTTTTCTCTTTAGGTCTTTGTTAACTACTGAGTCCAAGACCTAAGGATCTACAATTATTAATTGCCTATGTCTGCATTTGATCTATTACAGTGACTGGATGATCCACGAAGAATCAGATTTTCTAAACAAAAATATATCTGGTAGTTTATTCCATCTAGATATGGAACTGTGTAATTTCTTTTCCCCCACATCAGCAAAAGCAAATAGGTTAGGTGCTTGTCTGTATAAAAAAAGAACTCTTCTTATTGCCGAAGCTGGTTTTGAATATTAGTCATTGAATTGTCTACATGCATTTCCACATACATTGTTTTATAAGAGAACCTCATCTTTGAGTGTCAGAATACCTAATTCTGTAGGTATTCTGTAAAAACAACTTAATAAATGTTCCTTTAAATATGTGTATGCATATATACCTTTATATAAGCAGTAGGCTAAGAAAATTTTTTTTCTTCTTTCATTTAATTTTGTCTGGTTTTTCTGGTTTTTAATCTAATAAGTGAGTGCAAAAGAGTGAAAGACAGGATATTTAACTAACAAACCCATTGGTTTCATCAGAGAGACCTGCACTTCACAACTGTTTTTCAGAAGAGCGAACTCTTAATTCTTTTCTTGTCATTTTACTCTAATGAAAACAACAGTGATCCTCATGTCACCGTCCACAAGAAAGAATCTTCTGTAATGAAAAATAATGCAATAAAATCTGCTGTGAAAAGGTAAATAACAACAGTGTAGGAAAAAACCTGGCCCTGTGGTTAATCATGTAGGACAACAACTCTGCCTCTGTTCTCCCACGTGGCTTAACATGCTTGCAAATATCTAAAGCATGCGAATCAGAATATCCATATGTTCAGTTCCATTTAACAACAGCAACAAAAAAATGGCACCGGCTGGCTTTTCGCTATTCCATATGTGCATGACTTCTTATTGCCTTTAGCTTTTATATCAATCTCTTGCAAATACAGCTGATGAAAGTTGCCAGGTGTTCTCTCTATGAGCTACATGATCATGATAAGAAAATAGATGTATGGTGTAGATATTTGCATATGAAATATTCAGCAAATATATCTTATTTCTGTTTAAAGAAAATTGGCCCAGGAAACACAAGTCTGAACAAAACTGAAAAAAAAAAAATAACACAGCAAGACTATAATTTCTCTGTCTTGCTTATTTACCAATTTTCCTTCAGACTGCTGACACACCATGCATTTAACAAAATTCTTGACTGGGTCCTTGAGCCCACTTCCATTGTAGTCAAATGGGAAGACTTCTGCTCCCTTAGTGATGCCTTAATTGGGTTTTTTGAGATGTATTAATTCAAGCAGAATTCCCCTGCATTACTTATGTTAATAAAGACAAAGCAAAACTAGTATCAAAACAAATTCTAGCACAAGAAACAGACTTGGACTTGTCAGTGACCACACCTTTAAGAATAAAACCTCTTTCAATATCAATTTACCAAACTAGAATACAATATTTCAAAGAAGTCATAATGTATCATAGATAAAAAAAAAAGCTTCATATGTAAGCAGAAATCTTTCTAAAGCCAGCATGCATCAGAAGGAAAAAAACCCCAAATGGTCAGGTCTGGCAAATAAGTTATAACTTTGAATATAAGTGTAAATAGCAAGCAGCAGTAAGAAAACTTAAAGTACTAAGTACTATAATGAGTCCACACACATAAAATAGCACAGCCTCTAAGGCTATCATTCTACAAGTTATTTGAATAAGCATTGTGCTACAAGAAAACTAAAGTCCCACAGAGCTAAGAGAAAGCCAATATTTTTACATGCATTATGAATACCTGAATAGCAAATTATCTTTCTCTTGTTTCTGTTTTGGCTTGGGTTTTTTTTTTTTTTGTTTTGGGGTTGTTTGGTTGGGGTTTTTTTTCTGTCTTGATTGAATGCCTGGGGAAAAAAAATAATCAAGCTATGTCTCCTTCCTGGATTTTGTAGCAAGAGACATTTAATGGGCATCATGAAATTTGTAAACACACTGTATTAGTGCAGGAAGGGAATTTTCTGTTTTTAGAGCGTAGATTTTTATTGATGTAAAACCAGAGAAGGAATGTGTGAATACTTGTGAATAGTCTTAGAATCTAACAGGCATTTGTAAGAGTTAATGAACAGAGACATATCCACAAGAGTTCACAGATCAGCTTTATCCCTTCTTTAATGTAATTACCTTAATTTTTCTAATTTCAGTCTAGATGAGACATGCCTTGTGTACTTAACTGGGGTCAAACCATGGTATTACACATGGATCATTTCCAACATGAATCTTTATGCTGGCATCCCCTTCATAAATCTGGCACTGATTAAATAGAGCTCCTCCCTTCATCCAAACACTCTGAACCAGCCAGGTTTCCTCTTCCTTCTCAGACTGCTCAACTATCAAAAAAGGTCTTAAAAATAAATATTCACCTGTATTCCATGATAAAGGATCAGATCAGATGATTAGCTAGTCTAAATGCACTCCACTGTGATGAGTGATAACTCTACCATGAAAAGTAACTAATAAATATTAAATTAGTTCCATCTAAAATTCAAGGCACAAAGTTATGTACTATACTTTCTGGACCTTTAGCAAAGTGGAAAAGGCTGTAGGTCAGCTTTTAATGTGTGCATAAAATGAAAATTGGTTTTGGCCTTTATACTGCTTTTATTATGGCCAAATGGCAAATCAAGTTATGCTGATGCACTTACTAACTAAAGTTAACTTCTCATAAAAATAACATTCTTTTCTATAGACAAGAAAACAAGCACAATTAACAAAAAAATTGCATGACTTAATCTGATTATTAAGATACTCATTCCTGGCTATTCAGAGCTAGGTTTTTTAACACTAGCTGTAATCATTTGAGAAAATGGCTTTGAAAATGTGTCCTTAAGTCTGGCAAAGTACACAACCACAGCATGAAGCTGAAAGTTTTACAGCTACATGGAAACTTAGAAATGAATACATGCATCAGTACAGAGATTGAAACATGAACAAAAAAACAATCAGAACTTTAAGTCCCCACTGTGCCACATTAAGTTCCAGTTCTTGGAGAGCTGTGTATTCAGCTTAATTTAAATTGCCTAGAAGTGCTTTCCATATACAAATGCACCTTTTATTTTAACTTTAATAATTCATGAATATATTAATTAGTAACTCTACATGTTGCAGAGATGAGAGGTAAGCAGACAAAGAACCACTACTGAGTGATAAAATTCTTTCATATTACTTTCCTACTGCAAATTGTTCACTTGTTCAAAGGACCAAACTGACTTGATCTTCCTTCAAATCTCACTGTTTCAGGGGTATGCCTAGTCTCTTCACACATCGTGACATCCTCAGCCTTTTGAGAAGTCTCTGAGGTGCCATTAGACACATTTAGACTAAATGATAATTTTCAGTCCCTTCCAAAGGAAATATTCAATTATTTTCCATTCCATTTCAGTCTGTTTTATTTTTTTGCATATTCCCGATTTCCTTCACAAAGAAAACTACCATAGGGAGTAGGCTACATAGTGTCTAAAAAGATAGGCAGGTCACATGTCTACTGCTTGTGGGATCTTCCTCCATCAAGGGAGGAACAGAACAAGAAAATTCACCAGACTCAGGAGAGCTATGCAAGCTTTGTTCCCCATTGATTCCCTGAAAACAGGACAGAACCTGACTGCAGGCTCTGCAAAGGCCACTACATGATGGAAAATATTACTTTACAGAACTGATGGAATTTTTTTTCTGGACCATTAAACAGTACCATCCTCTGTACTCGTTTTCATTAACAAATCCTGATGAATATGTTCATTAGAAAGAAATGTTTATTCTATATCATACAAGTGAAAGACCTAAGGATGGCAGGTGAAATAATTATTTCAATGTCTGTTCTTTCTGGGAACAAAGCTTTCAGATAACAGCCTATCACTGAATGGAAGAAAACGTCTTTTCTGAGCTTTCTGTTTTTCAGGCTAAGCCAGTAAATATGATCAGCACCATTTTTAAAAGAGAAAAAAATTTTTTTTTCTTTTCCTTCAGCAATTAATCATATTCTAGCTGAAGGAAAACTTAAAAACAAAACAAAACAAAAAAAGCAACCCCAAAAAACACCCACCGCCCTGGAGCAGTCATTCTAAAGGAAGCAAACACATCTTTCAGAATCATAAGCTTCTTTGTTCAGGCTTGTTTTGCCTTAGCGAAATCTGGAGAAACATGCATTTTCCCCCAGATATGAAATAATTCCTTCACACTTCCTGATTTCGTTCATAATGTGGTCCTTATCACCATCTGAGAAAAACAGAAAAATCAGAAAATAACAAAGCCTGCTTCTTTGGAAAAAATCTACAAGCAATAAAGATGGAAGAAAGCTCTGTAAGCAATTCTAAATTCCTCTGCTATCTGAAGTGGCAGATCAAAGTTTTTCTGGTGAAACTTCTTCATATTGAAAGTGAAATATTGCCTTTCTAACCCCTTCAGGAAAGCTCAATATTCAACTATTATATCTCTTAATATTTTATTTTCTCCTTATCATTAATAAGATCTGTGCCAGGAGTTTTGAAGAGTCCTACTTAAAGCTATACTTTTCTCTCCTCAAATTATTTTCATATCCAGCTGCAGAAATTAGTTTCTCTATACTTCTCAATGAGAAACCTGCTGCATGTGCTAATCTTACTGGATTGCTCAAATATTGCTTTTGTTTGTTTGAAGCATGGTAACACAGAAGCAGAGTGGTGAATTGGGGCTTTAAAGGAGAAGACAATCATATTTAATACAGTCTGTTACCAAGAACTGACTTGGGAAATCTAACTTTATGAAAACCCATCTGCTACTGCAGAGCTGTCATCCGAGTAGAGTAAAAAAGCTTTCTATTTTTTAAAGTCCAAGTTGAGAAGTTAATCAAGACTGGTGAAAATTCTATGCTAAACAAAATTTAGCGTACAGGATTAATTTTAATAGGTTTTTTTATGTTCCTGGGGTAAATAAGTAGGGATTAAAATGAGATATGATTTACACACTGGGGTACAAATACAAATAGTAAAGTCATATACTACACACTGCTCAGGGTATTCATGGGTTACCCAAAGCAAGTATAGTTAATGCATGACAGACATGTTTTATCACTCCACTACTTTTGCATTTATGTCCGTATATTATAACAGAGTTAGACACAGTAGAAAGCTAGAGTAACATGGTGGAAAGCCAGTACTAAGGGTAATTAGATAGTGAGACAGAACAGAAATAGTTTAAATACCATCAGTGTGAGAGATTAATAGCTAAGAGAAATCATTTGGATAAAATATATAATGAAGTGAAGCACCGGACATAAGAGTACACACCTAGCTCATACATCCCAAGGAACATTCACCCCCATTTGAATCGGTCAGCCATGTTGCAAAGAGAACTTTGAATTAGAAAAAATTACAGCATTTTAAAATACATTTGAGAACAACCCTAAATATTTACCCATTTATACCTTGAAGAAACAGATTGTGGCTCTGTTTCCTATGCCAGCATGGTATTGGTGCAACTGCACCAAAAGAATAGCCAGTGCTGTAAAGCTGATGTATACTGCAGAGTTTCACCAATCCAATGAACTTCAGCCAAAAACTTGCTAACTGGTTTTTAATTGTTCTTAATGACTACTGCTATGGTTTGGCATTAATTTACATTTATGTAAGTGTTGAAAAGGATGAATCCTACCAAATCCAGGTCATGGGGAAGGAATATAATGTCATTTTTTAATGCTAAATCTATGTAAGTGTTTTTGCCTGAAGGTAAAGTTCGTCATATTCACATCTACAAAGGCTTCAACCTCCATACAAAATATTCACTTCTGTATTTGTAAATCTATCAAGACCGCCTCTGAAAATAAGATTTCATGTTGAAATATACCACTGGGCAAGCATTATAAGAAAGTTTGTCTTGCCTTATATGTTTATTAGAAGTATTACCAAAGACTTTCACTTGTCCTCCACTTCCACACAGCTATAAAACTTCTCAGAAGTCACATGGCTTTAAATTGCAGTTTCTGCTGGTTTAATGTTCAAAGGTATGCTTTGTTTGACTGGAAATGGCCAAAAGGTAATAACTTGTCTGATTATGGATGCAATACATTTACAAGTTCTTCTCTTTTTTTTTTCAATTTTTTTCTTCCAAAAAAAGTATTTATTAAACACTCCCAGACAAAAGGTAATTTATTTATTGATCTTAGACAGTTCCAAAGTGGCCAGATTGAAGGAGGCTAAGTTATTAAGGGTTAAAACTCCTATAAGGGTGTGATAATTTCCACAAGTATCTGAATAGAAATTTAAGTATCTAACTTGAGTTAAGGGTTGGTGTTTTTAAAGTATTATTGAAAAAATCTTGTGCAAAGTAGCTGTTTCTCAGAAACAAATGTGAAAATCACTTTATTACATGAAGAAAAAATGCCTGCTGCATACTTTGCAAAATACTTCAAGGACAGGTTGGATGGAGCCTTGAGTAACCTGGTCTAGTGGAAAGTGACCCTGCCTGTGGGAAGGGGCTTGAAACAAGATGATCTTTAAGGTCCTTTCCAACCCAAATCATGCGATGATTCTGTGATTCTATGCCTACTTGGAGACTCATCTTGACTCTCTCTGTATTAAAAAAATACCTCAACCTTCTGCTTTCTGTCTAGTGCCCCTCATTCCCTTCCTCTTTTTGAAGGATACCTGACAAGATGGCCATGTTATTTTCATTCCAGAATAGGAAAATATACAATGCTTGTGTTTTTTACAGCTGAATTCTCTTCTACAGACAATTTGCCTGATTCTCAGTGATTCCCCTTTGCCATGGCATGCTGTATCTAATGTCACATCTAGCCATACCTAATAAATACCTTATAAAATAACACAGAAGCCCATTTGCCTTCTTGAATATTCCGAAATATTCAGCTTCCAGAAGGCAGACTACTCAGCCAGGCATTCCTCTGCTCTTCCCCAGACCTGTCATTTCTGCCAGTATTAGGCAAGTCTGTTACAAATATTAAGGACATAGGACTACCCTTTCTATCGTGCTTACACTTACAGTTAATTCTTCAAGAATTCATTGCCCATAATAAACTAGGACTTGTTGAAATCTTTTAATAATTTGGTTTAGCATTTATCAGCAAAGTATTTGTGTTGTATTGGAAACACCAGGCTGGATGTTTACATTCTGTTTCTGTCTTTCCGGGGGTCTTCTCTGTGCATAGGCTTTCTCCTTCCTCACTTGAGTAACATGAATAACACAATGACTATTTATGGTGACTGCTTGGCCTTGTGCTTTGTGCTAACCCATTAGTAGCTGACCTCTGCCAGAAGCTCCTCTGGTTACTTAGAAATCTTAGAATCAATTAAAACTGTGGGCAAACACATTGGCAGTACGTAGCAGAACCAATTATAACTGTTTGCTTCTGTACAAACAGCAGAGTTGGTGTCCAGAAATAGTCTTCCGTACTGGAAAAACAATAAGTGATCATGCACACATTATGCAAGTAGCTGCTAGAAAGAGTGCAGAAATAAATTAATTCTGTTTAGGATAATCTTATTCATAACAGTTACATGTAATTTAGATATGTTAAAGGGGAAGGTGATCTCCTGAGTTAGTCCCTGAATAGCTGACATCAGTCAGGTTTGTGCAATTCTCCTTGCAGGTGAGGATAGCCATGGGTATACAGGACTTTACGCCAAAAAGCCTTTCATAAATTACAGTTAAAGAAAAGAAAACATGGGTTTGAGGGAAAGGTCTGTGAGGAAATCTCAGCTTTTACCCAGAGTTTATTATCTACTCTAATTTTTCTCCTTTTTTTAAAATATTTAATTTCAGAATAGTTCCTAGAAGATCAATTAATATGCTCTTTTGATTTTGTGTATCCATGTCTTTTATACCAACAGAATTATTTGATCCTTTAAACAGATTTTGTTCTCAGTCAGTTGACAAAATGAAAGTCCGCTGTAAGAGATGATACAGTAATGTCTTCCTCATCACAACAGGCTACAGAGAAAATGCAGACAAGCAGTTGCCCTGCTGCCTTAGATAAATCAGGCTCACCAGAAAAATTAAACAATACACTAAATAAGTCAGAAATTATGCTGTAACGATCTGTATCTGCGTGTGTGTGGATAATAGAATCAATAGTGTTTGGAAAAAAGCCTTTCATGTTGGAAAAACAATGACTATTTATACATAAATTCTGAAACAAAACCACAGGAAGAAGCACAGAAGAAAATTACTTCCAGTTAAGATAATCATATTGATATAAATTATGTCTAATTTGCTTAGTCTAAAAATAAGAAGGTAAGAAACAAGAAGAGGAGTTATTTTTTCCCATTTAATTGCCTTAATGAAGTCCCTGAAGGTATATGAGACATATAGATTGGACTATGTAATTCATTTAAATTAAAAGCTCTACCTTTTATGAAGAGAATATTCACTGTTTGTTACTTGTGTCTCCTTCTAGACAGCCACTGTGATGAAAAGATTTTGTCTGTACTGAGGTATGCATTTTATGAATCTAAAGCCTGTTGGTATCCCTCAATTTTGACAACTTGTCAAGATGCTGGTCAGGCATTTGCAATTTAGAATGAGAAACTTCAGCAGAAATGCAGAAGCAACATGCATTAAAGAATATATTCCATAAAACAAGAAAAAGAAAAAGAAGAAGAAGAAATAGAAGAAAAAAAAAAGAAAAATATAATAGAAAAAGAAGGGAAAATTTTTTAAAAACTGCTTACCCGGCTTGATGTTCACAAGTGCTGGAGAACATTAACCTGCATGAGGCATCTCAGGTGAGGTGCTGACCCACAGCAGTGGGAGGGAAACAGGAGGCGCAGACAATACTTCCATTCATGAGCAGAAGTTATTGGATTATTTTTGTTCTAAGGAAGAGTTTGAAAAATAATTAAATAATTTTTAAGGTTATTGTCCTGGTTTGAACAGTAGCAGTCATTTTTTCTCCTTCTTGGTAGCTGGTGCAGTGCTGTGTTTTGACTTTTGGGCTGGGAACTGTTGCTGATAGCAAGTATGTTTTGAGTTACTGCTCAAATGTTTGGTTTGTCCAAGGCCTTTTCTGAGCTCATGCTCTGCCAAGGAGGAGGGGAGGCCGGGAGGAAGGAGAGACAGGACACCTGACCCAGGCTAGCCAAAGAGGTATTCCATACCATAGCACGTCATACACAGGAGGTAACCGGGAGAGACCCGGAAGGGCTGGAGCTCTGGGGGGATGGAGGAGGTATCTGTCGATGCTCGGTCGGGCAGGGTGGGGTGAGTTATGGGTTGGTGGTTAGTGAGGTGTTGTATTCTCTTAACTTGTTGTTTGCTTTATCATTATTATTTGTAGTAGTAGTAGCAGTAGTGATTTGTGCTATACTTTAGCTATTAAACCGTTCTTATCTCAACCCATGGGGGCTACATTCTTTGGATTCTCCTTCATAACTCTCCAGGAGTTGGGGGAGCAAAGGGGGGGGAGTGAGTGAACTAGCTGTGCGGACTTGGTTTAAACCACAACATTTATTTATGACAAATGGACAATCTACAGAACAACTGACGCTCCAATACATCCCTGAGCTTAATATAAATTGCCCACTTGGAGTATTTTTGGTATTAAAACATTAAGAAACTGTGAGAGGGAAACAAACACAATTTTAGAACTTTGGAATCTGAATGACAGAATGACTGTGTTTAATTATTTTGCAGAGCATTTCCACTGAAATGTATTATTAGAGCTAGGAAATATGTTCATAGAATCCAGCCTCTGGCAAAGTGTTTGACACTGTCCCACATGACATCCTTGTCTCTGAATTAGAGAGACATAGAATCATAGAATAGTTAGGGTTGGAAAGGACCTTAAGATCATCTCATTCTAACCCCCCTGCCATGGTCAGGGACACCTCATAATAAACCATACCACCAAGGCTTCATCCAACCTAGCCTTGAACACCACCAGGGATGGAGCATTCACAACTTCACTGGGCAATAAATTCCAGTACCTCACCACCCTAACAGTCAATAATTTCTTCCTTATATGCAATCTAAACCTCTACTGTTTAAGTTTCAACCCATTACCCCTTCTCCTATCACTACAGTTCCTAAAGAGGAGTCCCTCCCCAGAATCCTTATAGGCCCCCTTCAGATACTGGAAGGCTGCTATGAGGTCTCCACGCAGCCTTCTCTTCTCCAGCCTGAACAGCCCCAACTTTCTCAGCCTGTCTTCATACAGGAGGTGCTCCAGTCCCCTGATCATCCTTGTGGCCTCCTCTGGACTTGTTCTAACAGTTCCATGTCCTTTTTATGTTGAGGACACGAGAACTGCACACAATACTCCAGGTGAGGTCTCACGAGAGCAGAGTAGAGGGGCAGGATCACCTCCTTCGACCTGCTGGTCACGCTCCATTTGATGCAGCCCAGAATACAGTTGGCTTTCTGGGCTGTGAGGGCACACTGAAGCTGGCTCATGTTCATTTTCTCATCGACCAACACCCTCAATTCCTTCTCCACAGGGCTGTACTGAATTTCCTTTTTGCCCAACCTGTAGCTATGACTGGGATTGCTCCAACCCAGGTGTAGGACCTTGCACTTCTCATGGTTAAACTTCATGAGGTTGGCATCACCCCACCTCACTAGTGTGTCAAGGTCCCTCTGGATGGCATTCCTTCCTTCAACGGGATAGATGGACCACGCAGTGGATAAAGTACTGGCTGGATGGCCGCACACAAAGAGTTGTGGTCAATGACTCAATGTCCAGCTGAAGACCAGTATCTAGTGGTGTCCCTCAGGGATCTGTGTTGGGATCAGTCTTGTTCAACATCTTTGTCACTGACATGGACAGTGGGATTGCGTGTGCCCTCAACAAGTTTGCAGATGACACCAAGCTGTGTGGTTCGGTCGATACGCTGGAGGGCAGGAATGCCATCCAGAGGGACCTTGACACACTTGTGAGGTGAGTTGATGCCAACCTTGTGAAGTTTAACCATGACAAGTGCAAGGTCCTACAGCAATCTTAGGCACAGCTACAGGTTGGACAGAGAAGAGATTCAGAGCAGCCCTGTAGAGAAGGACTTGGGCGGTGTTGGTCGATGAGAAAATGAACATGAGCCAGCTTCAGTGTGCCCTCACAGCCCAGAAAGTCAGCTGTATCCTGGGCTGCATCAAATAGAGCGTGACCAGCAGGTCAAAGGAGGTGATCCTGCCCCTCTACTCTGCTCTCGTGAGACCTCACCTGGAGTATTGTGTGCAGTTCTGGTGTCCTCAACATAAAAAGGACATGGAACTGTTGGAACAAGTCCAGAGGAGGGCCACGAGGGTGATCAGGGGACTGGAGCACCTTCCATGTGAAGATAGGCTGAGAAATTTGGGGCTGTTCAGCCTAAAAAGGGAAGGCTGTGTGGAGACCTCATGGCGGCCTTCCAGTATCTGAAGGGGGCCTATAAGGATGTTGTGGAAGGACTCTTCATTAAGGACTGTAGTGATAGGACAAGGGGCAATGGGTTCTAACTTAAACAGGGGAAGTTTTTATCAGATATAAGGAGGAAGTTCATCCTTGTGAGGATGGTGAGGCACTGGAATGTATTGCCCAAAAAAGCTGTGAATGCTCCGTCCCTGGTGGTGTTCAAGGCTGGGTTGAACAGAGGATGTTGGGTGATGCGATTTAGTGTGAGATGTCCTTGCCCATGGCAGGCAGGTTGAAAGAGATCATCTTAAGGTCCTTTCCAACCCTAACTATTCTATGATTGATTCTAACAGCACGTCTTTGTAGAAATTAATTTCATATCACATACTTTGGCGTTGTTATTCTACCGTCAGAATTAGACATCCAGTTTCTGGAGTTGTTTGGTTGATTATTGTTTGGTTTAATCCTACTTCCTGGGTCTTTCTTGCTCTTTTTTGTTTTAGTTCTCCCATCTTACCTGAACTGTGATAAACCACAGCATTTGTTAGAATTTTACTGACCAGAATTTAACAGTTTAAATATCTGTTTTCATCTGAAGAAAATGTTTTGCCTGATATTAAGAACGGATGTGTTAACCTGTGATGTTCCATCCAGCAATAGAGTCTTCCCCAGGAGAATGATTAACTGGAGAATGGGCCAACGTTGAATATTTAACAGATTTCCTGAGTGAATTAATAAACTCTGACTTACAAGCAGCTATTACTAAATTAGAAGAAATTAAAAGAAATTAAATTAATGTCACAGATGAATGAGTAACAGAAATAGATGACTGGTTTGACCAACACAAAAAGCATTATGAGCTGACTATTGAAAAGCTGAAATTCATTGAAAGCAAAGAAAAAATGTTTAAGGTATCATAGTCTCAAAACTGTGAGAAAAAATAAGCAACACAGCACTAAGTGGCTGATGAAGAATGAGAGAAAACACAGGGAAGACTTCAAGTAGTATTTCAGAGATGTTTATTTTGGGATAAATTTTGGGCTGTTGCTCCAGTGGGAGTGTAGCACAGGGAACCAGCAGAAAAGTTATCTTCATATATGCTCATGCCCTCTTGCTTCACTCCTAAAAAGCTTTGCTTAGAGATACAGTTGGCTTACAGAAGTGAAACCTGCTTTATCAAAACCTTTCTGGCAATTAACTTTCAGCTTTCTGAGTTTCAGCAGCTTCTTCCCAAAGGAAGGTGGGCAGGAAAGCAGAGAGGGGTGCAGGCTCCTGGCAAACCTTTGGAAGGAGGTTCTGAACATTTGGAAGAGGAAGAATTTATTTTAAGGTTGCAGTTTTCGAATGAAAATGTACACTTAATATACCTGATGCAAGAAAATGGTATAAGCAACTAAGTTACCCCAATATAATATTTATTACATATGAAAAAGAAAATATTTATTACATATGAAAAAGAAAATACACAAAAAACATTTTCAGAGGTGTCAAGCAGAAAAAATTACCAATAGGATAGTCCCAAAAGGGATTGCCAATAACAAGAAGTATCATGTCCACCATGAACTGTCTCTAGAGTCTTTTGCTTTATGTGCTCATGTAGAGCAGTAGAAATCAAAGTGACAGTTCACAGGAATATGCCCCATTCAAACTGTTATTCATTATTTATACTCTGCATGTATATCAGGTAAGTCACTGTGCAAGGTATTACATTGCTAGATTTTCAGTATGTCAACTACGTGTTTTCATTAAATTGTAATCTGATAGCAGTTTGGAAAATTAATTACATTTTCTTTCAGCATCAGCTCTTATTTGCAATTACAGAAGTAGCTGAAAGGCCACAGAGGTTAATTTCAGACTCACTTTCCTACTGAAATTCAACCTTCATGTGTGTCCCCTCTACCTGCTCCCATTCCTTCCTCCAAACAGAAAATTCTTAAGGCCACCCTTGAGATGTCATATCCATTTTTTTGCCCTGTCTGGGTCAGTTAACATCTTTCCTTCCATTCACAGAGGTTTGTATGGGACCTCAAGTCACTTCAGGCTTTTTGTCATACACTTTATCCACCACTCAAACTTCAGAATTTCTCACCAGGTCTACTTGGCTTGACAGTGTGCTCTCAGGGGCTTTTCCAACCAGAGCACACTTTCTGACTCATCTGTCTTGCAGAACTCTTCTCCTGAGAGCTGAATAACAGTTACTGGAATAAAAATACTCAAGTGAAATGAGATTTATTTTTACTTTTTCAGAAAAGACATTTCTCAAGAGTATGATTTATTGAAAACATGACAGATTTTTATCTTAAATCCCTGAGGTTTTGCTTGTTTCCTCTGGCAGGTCATCGTGATACTGATGAAAGCACCCCGTATCTGCACCTGCACCACGTTGTCCATGGGTGGATCTTATCAACAAAGCCAGAGACCCTGTCTGTTTCAACAAAGTAGCAGTCTTGCAGAGCTGAATAACTAACACAGGGATGAATTTCCTGGATACTGCTCACATTTGTCAAAGTAACATATGAATGCATGCACCTGAAAGATTTTCTAGCTTGCTGACCCTTCTGGGGAGTGGGGAGCCTCAGGCTGCTTGATGAGGTTTGAAATGCTCTACAGAGAAGCTGTCAGGGTTTTCTCACAACTTTTTTCCACTGCTTAGATACCTGGAACATTGCTGCTTTGTAGTGCTTGGATGTTACCTCTCTTTTCTTCCTGATATATTTCTCTCATGTCTTAAAAGATGCAGGTTCTCCTTGCATTACACAGTCTCTGAGCTCTGGACAGGCACCTGGGGGGCTATTCCAGCCTCACCACAAACAACTTCCCACTTTTTTGCTTGCCATCTTAGTAGTCTGTGTTGTTTTGTAGGTCTAGGATGAAAGTGGATTTAGTTTATGTTTTCCAAGTTATTTCACATTTTCTACTAAACCATTGAGATTCTTGATATAGGTTAAGAAAGCCTTTAAACTATTTCCACTATAGGGATATAGTTTCTTCCTACTCATCTTTCCAGTCTCCATACTCCTTCAGTAAAATGGTCACAGCCTTGTTTGTGGTGAAAATAGGAATTAATGAGATTGCCTACTGAAGAGATCCATGGTTTCCCTCTATGAACTTCTGTTTGAAGAAATCTGAAGTTTAGCTTATATTTAACTAGTTGCAAAATAGCTGATCTCAATTAGCAATTTATCTTTCTAAGACTGATCTCTTGTCCTTCCTGTTCCTACAGCTGCAGGTGTGGAAACACTACAGAGAAAGCATAGCTCTCTGCTTTTCAGGTAGTCCTTTATCTGCAATAAATAAATAAAAAGTCAACAAAAAGTTTCACATTTTCTCTTTTTGTCACAGGAAATAAATCTTGTCATTCAGACACCCAAACACATGGTTTAATAAGACTGTTTCCAGTTTTAGCATAAAAAGTTTTGCATCTTCTGTCATAAGATATGAAGTTGCAAGCTTTGGCCCCTACCTGAATTAAGTTGAAATAAAAATTTCAGGCTCTTTCCACTGAGAGTGATCAATCCTCTCAATATTAGCTCTGCTAATTAGGGCAGGATGAATTCTTCAAACTAAAAAAAACTTGTGAAATACATTCAAAAACTTGGTGCTGAGTTATTTTTTATTTGCAAAACTCATAGTGAGAGTCTTTGTTTGAGAGAATTGTTGTTTCAAAGGTCTTTTTCCCCCATAAATACTTTTCTGGATAACTGTACATGAAATAACCTTCAATCTTATGAAGTATATGACTATACCTTTTTCTATTGCAAAATTCGTAAGTATGTGACATAGAGAAATCTTGACACCAAATACTAGTTTTTCCCACACTGGATATTCACACCTTACAGATGAAACTCTAAGGAGAATGTATATTTTGACAAGCACTAATGTGCACTGGAATTTTGTCATCCTAGTGCTGTGATGACTTGTCTCACTGGGTGTTCATTTCCCCTTCTTCCCTTGCACCCTGGGCACTGCGTCCCCACAGCATGGGAATCATGTGTTTCAGTCCACAGAGGGAGTGAAGAACTTACATACAAAAGAAGAAGTCAAAGCTTCTCCCAAATTCCAAGATGCCTTCTTTTCACTTACCAAAAAAAAACAAACCAACCACACAACCCAAACAAAACAAACAAACAAAAAACCCCAAACCAACCAAACAAAAAAACAGAAAGAAAACTCAATCAAAGACTAGTACGATAGTCTCACATAGTCTCAAATTTAGACAGAAGATGACTTCCCAAGAAAGCAGGATGCAAACATTTCTGGCTTTCATTCCCCAGCTCTGAGAGACATGTGGAGCTGACTTCAGAGAACAGAAATGTTGGTATCTGGATGACATAAATTCAATCCAGCTTTGGCAAAGCTGACTTTAATATCTCATTGGAGTCAGCCTCTCTTGCAATGCTGTGAATCCCTCAAGAGAGAGATGAAGTACCCAGTACTTGCTCCTGCAGGGGGGTCCTGGCATCCTTGTGGACCCCAAACCCAAGACAGCAGCACAATCAAACTGCCTCACAGCTCCATAGCTGTCACACTCCTATAACTGTAAGCTCAGGCTGACTGTCCAAGGGAGAAAGTGAGAGGAACAACAGAAAAGACACCTTTTTTTGCTCAGAATATTCATCACAGGCAATATAGTTTGGCATGGTTTTTGACAAGTTTGCCCTTCAAAATAAAAATTTGCCAGGTGATTTGTTTTTTTAACAATTGGTTCTAATTTGCTGCCTTGGGTTTTTTGAGGTTTTTGCAAATGAGTGAACTCAGACAGGTTTTCTCTAAGCATCAGCGACACAAAAACAATAGGAGCAAGTGAAAAACTGTCATCATTGTGGATGTGCTGGATGGATATTCTGGAAAGGGAAAAAGGCAATTTTTAAAGGTTTTCTCTATATCTACCATTGTACTTAATTGATCATTTGTGAAAAGAGCAAACCACTGTTGATATTCATCCACAGAGAAAAGTTTAAATTTTATACTCTACTGCATCTATTATAGCTCAAGCAAAGTTCATGTTCTCAAGGCCACCTTCCTTTGTAATTCAGTCAACAAAATCTATTTTTATCTTGCTCTTCTGTCATTGTTTTTTTTATAGAGCTTAGAATTAGTGCAGTGAAAGCTGCTACAAGCATGAATTAAGACAGCAATTTGCTCTTTCTCTTGGTCAAGAAATAAGGTGTAGAGATGAAAAAAAGGTTAAATAGAGGAGCTAAAGTGGATGATTCTGCTAAAAAATTCATAAAAAATAGATATTTGCAAGGCTAGCTCTTTTCCCTTAGCATGAACGTGAATTAATGAACCTTAACACTTTAAACAACAGCAGCACTGTTATATCATTTACAGATCTACTCATTAAAAAATGGTATATTCTATTTTCTAAAGTAACCAGTAACTTTTATTTTGGCTTTTAAATTTAGACCCTGATTTTCAACAAATAGCGCACTGAAGCGTCAAATATTTTGGCATATTAGAAGGCACTGTCCATGGTATTTTTTTTTCTCTATTGTATTTTTTTTTTTGTTAGTGCATAAGATATGTAATGACTACGAGATCAATAACAACATGAACATAAAGTTTCACCTTATCATAAATAAAGACGACTTATAAGGAAAAATTAAGGCACGAAATCAGCAGAGCTTGCTTGAATAACTTCGTAACCGCTGACAAATGCAAAACTGGTGCAAAACCAAAGGAAAGATAAGAATTGCTTAGGATACTATAGGAGGATGCAAAATTAAATCCATCGAAGTGTTAGTTAAAACTAAAATTTGTGGAAATTGTCTTAATAATACAGATTGATTAGCGAAAGTAAGAGCAAAGCTGATAAAGTATGGGAGAACTTACTGCAGAGACCAGGCCTGCCTTGCTAGTGCAATAGTCAAGATTCATCAGTAGCTATCTTTTTTCTTCTCCACAGCTTTTGTGATCCTGCTTCCTGTGAGCCTTTGGTATTTTAATTGATGCTTCTCATCAAGTGCAGTTTAAAAGACTTCTAAAGTTTCATGATCCTGCCTTTAGCATCTGTACAGTTGCTGTCCACCTGACCAATTACATCTCCAGCTGACTTTATAACCATAAGACGTCGAGCAGGAGACTGCTGTCTGGACCACTTGTACCTCAGGCGGGGCTATCTCAAGGGCATTCTTAAGGCTTCTTTAACTCACAATCCAGACCCTGTGGAGTAGTGGTCATGGGGGCTAGCAACAGGCAGTGCAATAAATCAGCATATCTTCCAGTTACATATTTTGTGTTGTGGGATTTTTGGATGGGAATAGGGTAAGTAGAGAGTCAATTAATTTGGTGCACTGATTGCTTTGATTTTTCCCTTAAGAAATTCATAACAGAGAGCTTTCCGGGAAGGGCTTTTTGACATGGTCTGATGGACCACTTCACTACTCACCATAACAACCCCAGGTAAACATAAAAACCTGCCTGTTCATTGCAAATCTTCTGAGTAAGGAGAGGCTGCAAGCTAGATATGTTAAAGAAACCACCTGGAAATGATAGCTGTATAACTCCAATGACAAGGCAAATAAATGGTGTCATGATTGCTCAAAATGAAAATAATTAATTTGTGCTCAGCTATAAATCAGCAATGACTGCAGGAAGCAAAAGAACAGGGTAGGTAATATGTCCTTAAATGGAAAGCAAAAGGGGCAAATATGTATTTAATAGGATTAAATCTATCATGATAAAAAAAAAAGATAGATTTGACAGAATAAATAGGAATAGATTAATTACACATTTTCTCCTCACAGAAATCAAAAACTAAAGGCATGAATAAAATTTATTAGGACAGAAAGATTTTCATTTATTTGAACAAGCTTTGTACTAGGATTTTATAGCACAAATTTTAAAAAAGATATTGTGGACATATAACTTTGCCTCCTTGGATATAGTTTCCATGAACTTCTTCAGATAACCTTTAATGCCTGAATATAATCAGAATTCTTTTGGAGGCAAAGCTTCTTGTAAAATCTCTTCTTAAAACCGGCTGGTTTGGGGTTGCCAGTTGTTAAAAAGTTATTCTGCTTGTGGCACATTCATGGTACCACTGTAGCAATGTTTGCAACTGGACTTTCTCTGAGGGCTTCAATTTAAACCACTCCAATACTGTAACAGCAGCAGTCACTGCAAAAAAATAAAACAAACAAAAAAGTGGTTTTGTGAGAATTTTCCCAAAAGAAGCTTTTGATTGGAGATGTCTAACCTCATTAGAATTACCCAGTAACATTGCCAGAACTTAAAAACATGCAAAAATATGGTTTTCTCTTTTATTGAATTCTTAATTTTGTCAATTTGAAAATAGTAACTTATTACAGGACAAAAACCAGTAACGCTTTCAGAATGAAAACTCAAAATATTTTATATCTCTTGCTCTTACTTCATGCCTAAGACATCCTGAATCAGCTCCTGGGGCCCTGAGGTGCTGTAGGCCTTATGAAGCCCAGCTGGAATGGGGAACATGGGACAAAGCCTCTCTTTTTGACACCTTATGCTGCTGTTCTCACATTCACTCCCTTATTTGTACCCAGCACTGGCTGTTGCTCTCAATTTGGTCTCTTTGTTTCAGAAGTTAGCTCAGGAACAGAGGTTAGCAAGGCATTTATGCTTCCTTGCTTTTCCAGATGAGAGATGAAGGTTGAATTCCAGTGAGCTTGGGCTTCTGAGAGCCCAGATCAGAGCACTACTACTACTACTACTACTACTACTTTTACTATTACTACTCCAGTACTTATGCCAGCATTTACACCCTCAACCTCCTCTCCAAAAGTCCAGCCAGCGTCTGATAAATGTGGGCAAAAAGACTGATTTAGCTGAATCCTTTAGCTCCAAGTAAAAACAGACCCTTTTTGCCATTTGCTTGATGGTCCTTTTTTAGCACCTCTACATTTGCAGTGCATTTTGCAACATCACCTTCAAACCTGTGTGCTTTGATCTGGACATTGCAGACAAAGGCAGCAGCACCTACTGCAGGAGCTGCTCGACATGTTCCATCCCATGACTCTGTTTTCCATTGCTAACATCCTAAAATTACAGATTTAGGCTGAACTTTCCATGCCTAGTACCTGCCTTAGGCTGTGGTTTGGTTTTCTTTTGTTTTGTTTTTTTTTTAATATTTCAGCCAAAATAAAGGGACTGCTTCCAAGGATACATTCAAGAAAAAAATACAGCATTCTGTCTACACTCTGTCTACACAAAAAATTAACAAACCCAAATCAAACAAAATACTCAAAATAACAACAAAATCCTTAAACCCTTGTAATTGTTTTGTTGAAGTTAAATAACTGTTTTATTTTGGAGAAGGAGTGTCCAGGTGTGCTTGTCCTTCAAAATTCTGTGGGGTGGGTCCACAATGAAAACATCTCAAGTCTTGCTTTTGAATTAAACTTCTCACTGTGCTCAAACCAAGAGATCTGAGCTCTCACACATATTCCATCATGACTACAGATGAGGTCCATCAGTATAGCCAGAGGGAGAGCAGATGGGGGGAATCCCAAATGTGGCAGGAAGCCAAGGTGGCTGGGTCTGAGTCTGCCTGAGGACTACCACAATGAAGGTTAAACTAGGAAAATTCCTCAAGATTACAGGTGTGAGGCAGGAGGCTGTTTTGTAGGTGAGGGGGTTAGGCAGGACTAGGCAGGTACATCCTCATGGGTCCCTGACTGAGGATGGTGCAATGAGCCTAGGGATTCCTGCCATGGTGGTGCCTAGGACGGTGTCAAGGCAGTGTTTCAGGGATCTTGCTGGTTTAAGGATTACATGGTCAAGGAAAGGCCTATTGAGTGTACAAGCTGTATATGTGTCTCATACACACACCTGTGCATGCATGTATGCAGAAGTGGGTGCATGTACACCAGTACACACAGTGCCCCAGGGAGCAAGAGAGGGACAGAAGGTGAACGATGAATGCGGTCTCAGCAGTGATTGCCTCTCCTGGACAGATACTTGCTGTTCTCAGCTGAGAGTCCCTGCAGATGAAAAAGCTCCCACCTTGGACAGAGCAGTATGAGCAGTAACACCTGCCAAAATCTTGTCAGGTTGAGTGTGCCTGCCTTGGGCAGTGTGGGATTCAGCTCCATGTGGACCAGGCAAGCCTTTCAGCATGCAGACAGTGTTTGCTGAACATCACAGCCCTGGAAATGGCATGCTCAGAGTACCAGACTTCTGAAAGTAGAGGTATGGTTTTGTTTACTAAAACAACACAACCAGAATAGCATATGGTTGGTCTGAATGGAGCACATCAGACATACATGCAAACTAAAAAAATTTGCAAAGGCGAATTCTCAAATACCAGATGTGGTCCTAACAAAGACAGTTTGCACATCCTTAATGCAACTTCTTTACACGTACGAGTTCTTTGATGTAAGCAATACCGCATCCAGCCACAACATGACCAAGTCCATTCAGTTGTCCCAGGGCTCTGACAAGATTACCAACCCCAGGATGTCTAAGAAAAGGATGATGCTGAAGTAAAGTGAATTCTCCACTTGAACGCACTGAACAGAATTTATCATTGTGCAATGGATTTCACTGGCATGCTAAAAAATCCTACTCTGCATGCTTTAGAGGAGAAGTAAGTGACAGAGAGGGAAGATGCTCAAGCCACTGCTTCCCCAGAAAACAACACAGAGATCTAATTTCAGTTCTCTTCTTCTCAGCAATGAACAGTAGGGGACTCTGACTGCATGGTGGTAATTAAAGAACTGGACCTCAGTTGTATTTTCAGACTTCAGAGATTCCCTCAGCACATGGATCAATCCTTGCTGAATTGCCCAGGTTGTTTCTTCTTTTTGGAGTGCTCTCTTTTTGTTTTTCAGGTTCTTTCATCCAGATGTTCAGCTGGTGTAAATTGGTACTGCTCCCTGGGGATATAGTTCTTAAAGGTGACAGAAAAATCGCTATTTCAAGGCACTGCTTTGTCAGTCTGACTGTGAAAAGATAAATAAAAATGGCTGCTGCTTGCAGTACACAACTTGTTGCCCTAGTAATAAAGTCACATTCAGACTGAAGGGACCCTGCATAGGACAAGTAATATCATTAGAGAAGTGGAAAGTTAACCCTGGAAGAAAGGTTCACAGCAATTAGATTGAAAATGGGCATTGGCAGAACAATTAACGCGCTCTTTTGCTGCTCTTCAATTATGACTGAACAAGCACAACTCTAGCATTTTATATCGGACTTGCTGAGTAAATTTGCTTTACTCATAACAAGAATCTTCTGATCAGGTAAAGCTACTGCCACTTAGTGCAGAAAGGAATGCAGAGAATGCAGTGTGGATGGGCTTATCGCAATACCTATAGCAGCTTTAAATTGGAATCTCTTTCGCTTGTCATGGTGCAATCACAGTTCTTACCAGCACTGTAGCAGCATATTTCTCTCCTTTCCACATGAAAACATGCCACTAACCATATGTCTCTCCTCCCCACCCCCCCAAAAAAATAAAAGAATAAGGGAGTGAGGTTTTGTTACAGTTTCTGGTAGAACTGCTTACTTATTTATGCTATTCGAAGGTACAGCTGCTGATTTTTCCTTTGGCTTAACCTTTGCTATAGACCTTCTACATATGCTTAGGCTGTCACGAGTAGTAATTTTAGATATACAAGTACACTTACAAATCCAGAGAAGACAATGAATTAGGGTAGTAAGATAGTAAAAGGCCTGCTTTCCATGGCCTAGGCTGTTGCAGATTCAACAGGTTCCCACACAGAAAATTTTTAGGAAATTTGCATTCCGTGGGAAATGCACAGTCCAAATGCGTGTCTTTAGAGAGATTTGGCTTACCAGTTTAGAGGTATGTGAGTGTCAGACTTCTTTATTTTGTCCCCAGCTTCTACTGTTCATAGATTTGTCCTGACAGAGTCACTGTGTGCCTGTGGCTTTTTTTTCTCTAGTGAGGGTTCCAGTTCTTTCAAAGACCCCCAAACCTTTTATTTTTTTTTTAATTAATCCGGAAAAGTTTCCATCTTCACCTGAAGTCTTGACCTAAAATAATATCTATAGTGTGTTCTGTCAGCATCTACACTTGGAGTCCTCCCTCTTCCCCTTGTAGTCCAAGTAATTTCTGCAGAGGGTTCCTCCTGGAGCCACCTCATCAGCTCTTTCAGCAGCAGAATTATGTAGCTAACGAGCAAATTGCTTTCAGAGAACTGAAGCTTGTCCTGCTCTATCCTAATGATAGGAAAAAGGAGAATGATGTCAGCAGCCTTGCTAAGGTCCAAATAATGAGCAAGAAGAGAACAAATGAGGACAGAGTGGGAAAAAGGTCCACCTATGCATGTGTGTAGATGAATGAAGATTATAAGACTACATCAACATTACTACTACTCTCAAGAGGTGGAGTGCTGCAGACTAACAGCAAATTCAGCACTTCCATGTTATGCATTTTTTCTCACTTTAGGTCACAGAAAGTCCCCATTTCGAGCAGGTGCCTGATGGACCTTGTGCCAGAGTAATTTAACAGGTATTATATAGCCTAATTAAAAAATAAAAGCAACCTTTGCTAATTTTCCCTCTGAGTACTGAATTTTGTTTTCCTTCTCCTTTAGTGCCTCAGTCAAGGGAACTGAAAGTAGTCATAAGAAAAATTACATTCAAATAATGCTGACAGAATTGCAAACACACAGTACAGCTGAGTACCAGTGCAGTTTCCCCTGGCTTAAAGATGCTCTAGAAAGAGATTAAACCTAAGCAGTACTGAGCCTCTTTCAGTAATCACAATTAAGTGTTGTATCAATTATTCAGTTAAAAACATTTTAGTACATAGTATTTATACATTTATGCTAAAAATGATGGCCAAAATACATATTTTCCTAGGCACAGGAGATAAAATCCAAGATTTCTAACTGCTTCTCTGTGTCTTCTACAGTTGCTGTTCATGTTCCTTTTTCTTCCTTCAGTTTGGTGAAGTTTATCTTTCTTGGTCCAGACAATATGGAAGAAGAACGTTCTCCCACCTTGCAGTTCTGTAGCTGGGGGGCTCAGAAGACCTGGAGAGGTAGGTTTAAACCCTATGAGGGTCTTCACATCCTGAACACATGTGCCCACAATTTTATTATCAATCTGCAAACTAGAAGAATTAGTGTTCTTCTGGAAAAGGCAAAAAATCAAACTCCACACTGAAGAACATAAATTACAGATTGTTGATGTCTCATGTCTTGCATTCTCTTAATATGTCACATGTTTGCAATTTGAACTCCTGACTAGAAGCAGTGTCTTCTTCACAGAAGGTACAGATCCTTATATCCTTCTATAATGAACAGATCCTTTTGGATCCAAACTGAAGTACATGTTGGTTTAATTTATAAAATCCCTTCTGTCTTGTGCAGAATGAATCAACACATTCTCCCTGATAGAGAATCTTATATTAGGAACAAATAATGAAGTACATCTGGGAAGACTTAGCCACCATATGCCTTGGCATAATCTGAATACATATCAAAAAGCTGTGGACATTCTAGAATTTATTGGAAATTGTATGCTTCCATTATACAAAATCAGTACTTCCCAGTTATTTTATTAATAAAGTCCCCTTTAGCCAGGAATTTTATTTTATAAAAACCTATTTGAATAGGTAAAACTGTTGTGCTTATATTGTGTCAGCTAAACAATTCCTACATATGCAGTGCCTGGAATACATTGTTACAGAAGTATTCAGGAAAAAAAAAAGTTTAAAATATGAATTTGTTGCTAAAAGTATTTTTTAAAAAATCCAATAAAAATACTAAAGAAAATATCATTTAACAGACAATTCACTATGCGTTACTTAGAAAGATTAACTTCTACACATTCCGTTTTATTGCACTATTTCTAACACATAGGAAAATGTATCAACTATTTTAACTTCAGTTATCATGAAGCTAGTTCTCTAAAGAGCAGGTAACAGCTTTAAAATATCATATTTTGAAATTGTCTTCACTTTCTGCTGTTATCCAGAAATAATATCATACTAAACCTGGTTTTCAAGCATCCATTAGAATCAGAATGTCTAGTGAGTCATTCTTTCAATATAATGAGAAATATTTGGTAATTTTTATTTGTTGAAATTATAATTGTTTACGTATACAACCCTATTACTGGTAGTTCGGGAAAAAATGTCTTTGTGATTTTAGATAGGTTGATTAAACACAGTATTATAGCAGACTCAGTCAGTCAGAGCAATGTTGCAACCAATGACATTGCTCATGACTCTGTACACAGTAATTTCAGTTTACAGATGGTTTGATTTTATGAGTCAGGTGAAAGCTTCTCAGCAAACCCAATGGATCCCCTGGGAGACACCAGTGAAGCTCATATAGCTTTTTCCCAGTTCTTCTGAAGACTGCTAATTCAGGTAAGATTATACTTGTCTCTGAAAGTGATGATGATACTGTAGCTGCTGATAGTAATAAAGGCAGGAAGAGAAACTCCAGTCATTAAACTGATACCCTAGCGGAGCTTACTGCTGTGAGCTATTAAATACCTGCATGACGGGGACTCTGTTAGCTTCACACCGGTTTTTAGGTGCTTTTAATGGAAAGAAAAATACCTCCATAAATTTGTATCCCAAACATTCTTAGAATCATAAAATCATTTGGATTGAAAAAGACCTTCAGGATTGACTCTAACCACTAACTTAACACCACTAAAGTATGCCCCTAAATAATTTTTCCATGGAGCTATGGAACAAAGCGGATCCACACACTCCAGGATATGTTCTTCTTCTTCCTTTATAGAAGACTTTAGAAGGACCTTAAAATAATCTAATTCCAACTGCACTGCTATGGACAGGGACTCCTCACCCTTGACCATATTGCCCAAGGCTCTGTCCAACCTGATCCTGAACACTGCCGGAGATGGAGCATTTACCACTTCATTGTGCAGCCTGTTCCAGTGCCTCATGCTTATATCTAACCTGAACTTTCCCTGTTTAAGTTTAAACCCATTTGCCCTTGTCCTATCACTACAGTCCCTAATGAAGAGTCCCTCTCCATCATCCTTGTAGGTCCCTTTAGATACTGGAAGGCTGCTATGAGATCTCCATGCAGCCTTCTCCAGGTTGTCACTATATTGAAAGTGCTCCAATCCCCTGATTATCCCCGTGGCCCTCCTCTGGACTTTCTCCAAAAGTTCCATGTCCTTTTTACGTTGAGGACACCAGATCTACATGCAGTGCTACAAACAGGGTCTCACAAGAGCAGAGTAGAGGGGCAGGATCACCTTGGACCTGCTGGTCACACTCCTTTTGATGCAGCCCAGGATACAGTTGGCTTTCTGGGCTGCAAGCACACACTGAAGTTGGCTCATGTTCATTTTCTCATTGACCAACACCCCCAAGTCCTTCTCTGCAGGGCTGCTCTGAATCTCTTCTCTGCCCAACCTGTAGCTGTGCCTGGGATTGCTCCGACCCAGGTGTAGGACCTTGTACTTGTCATGGTTAAACTTTGTAAGTTTGGCATCACCCCACCTCACAAGTGTGTCAAGGTCCCTCTGGATCCCCTCCCTTCCATTCGGAGACAAGGATGTTGTGCAGAAAAAAAAAAAAGACACAAAACCTTGCTGGCCTGCTTTTGGCTACATGTGAGTTTCAGATGTTACTAGAGAAAGTAAGCTGATAGCAACCATTTTCCTGCATTACACATAATAAGCCAATCATGGAACATCAATTCTACTTTCCCTGTTACTTGTTATATTTGAAGATTAGGGAAGGAGTTAAGTGCTGTCCCAGAATTCACACATTAGACGTATATGCATGATAGGCTAATATTGGGTTAGCATTTTTAGTCACGTTTAGCTAAACATCACTGGGATAGGCTAGGAGCAGACAGCAGATGTATGAGAAGTGCCTTCCTCAGATACAAGAAAATATTTCCTTTCTCATTACAAAATTTTAGCAAACTTTTTTGCATGAAAGAAACTACCTTGTCACTATTAAAAAAACAAAAAAGGAGATTTTTTATCTCTTGTAGGTTGTAGGTGGCATTAAAAATTTAAGCACCAAAAGAAAAATTCCCGAATAGAAAGCGTGCCTGTATCACATGTTGTGCAATGGAAAATGCTGTAATGTTATTTTCATATTGCTCATGAAACCCAGGCTTCTCCCCGGTGCTTTGAGCCAGGGAGCCTTCACCTGCCCCAAGAGGAAGGGGCCAGTGTTCACTGAGGTGCAGCAGGTAGCAAGAGGGAGGTAAGCACCACCTTTTGCATTCCTTCTTTGGATGTGGCTCATCTCCCCCCTGCAGCTTCAAGCAGGTGGGATGGCATTCCGTCATTCCCACTACATTACAAGGGGCAATTTCCAGGCTTTAACATTTTGAACGTGGCTAAGTCACAAACCTGGACTTTGATCCAGGATAAACACGTGAAATTTAATTCAGGGCTGCAGTTTTGAACTGTAGCTGTGGTGTGCTCCTGGGCAGAATTTATGCCATGTCTCTGCATCTGTAATCCTTTACAGCATACCCATTGAATTTGCCAAAGGGCTAGCAAATTCAGAGTGCTGTGAGATTTGTCACACACAGCATGAAACCCCCTAACAGCAGGCTGGGTTGTAGATCTCTGCCTTACTTCCTGGTTCTCAGATGAAGGGACTTGCCTTTTCTTTTTCCTGTCTTGAAGAAGCGCCACACAAGAGAATTCACTAGCTGCATCATTAGCATGACAGCATTGTGTAACAGTTGCTTTCACCTCCAAAGCACATTGCAAGCATTAGTTTAATTGATCTTTGCATGAATTGAGAAAAAAAGAGTATATTATCAGGTTGCCTGAACATAACCAAAAGTTCTTCTCTTTGATAAACTGTTACTGTTTTTTTCTGAGATTTTCTGCTCTCAAATCTTTTCCCAGTTTGCATATATAATATATTTCAAGGACTTATGCAAAAGATTAAAAATAAATTGCAGTTTGTATTGATTTTCATGGGCTTGTTCCTGGCTGTGTGGTTTTCATAGCTCTGATCTTTGTTCTCTTTATCTATTTATATTCACAGCTTTATTCTTTGAATAGCTCAGGTAGCAGTGCAAATTATTTTTAAAGGCTTTATTTTAAGAGATCACATCCTAACATCATTTAAGAGCGTACATTCTAGCCTAAAGATTCTGTGACTGCTAAGCTATCAAATGCACTTTTCATCTACCACCTATGTCAAAAAGTGAACCACATGTCCATTGTCCAGGTGATTACATAGGTAAGCTTCAATTACTTAGTGGGAATATGCTTGATATTTTTTAAGAGTTCCACATCAGCACAACGACATCTGTTCCCATCTCTATGAATGTCTAGCAAAATTGTTGCTCTACAAAAGCAGTGTAGAAATACCCCTAATTAGAAAAATAAATCATGTCAGAAATTACCATAATAAGGATTAAAAAAGCCGTTGATATCTATAAAGTGTGTTTTGAAATTCCTCTGTTGTTTGCTAATCAAGGAGACACATTGTCCTATTTCCTTTATCTAGGAGAATAATAGTTCCTAACAATTATTGCTTATGTTACTGTAGAGTTTAAAGAATGGGGTTTCAGACTACAAAGTTTCATAGTGTAAAAATACACAATAAAGTAAAGCTGCCTGTCCAAAATAATTTCCTGTGTGGGGAATAACAGGTACCAAATATAAAAAGGCATAAAGAGATAGTAAATTTTTTGAACGTCATAGTAAACAACAATCATCAAACATGCCACCTTTTGGAAGAGTTATTAGCTCTAGACATTGATGCTAATAATAGAGTCCAGAGTAATACCATATTTCTCTATTCATTTAATATAATTAATATATAGATAATAATATTCAGATCCTCACTAAATTAATATTTCTCAATTAACTGAATATCTAGTTCCTATTTCAGTCCTCCAGCATTTGTGAAAACGACCTGCTAAGGAATTTTACTGAGAAGTAGCCACACAAACTTTCAATACTCATCTAATTTCTACTATTTAACTTCTGCTTCCCTAAATTACAGATGCAGATGGGAAATCACTGGCTGCGACCTACAGGGAAATTCCAATATACATGAAAAACTGACATCCCAAATATAAATATAAATGAATATATGGATGAGAAATAAAAATTACTGGAACCAGTGCCTAAAAACCAGCACCACTTCTGAGCATCAGCAAATGCTTTACCTACCTAAACAATATAGCTTAGTATCCAAATACGTTCTATATATGTTATATAGGTAGGTAATGTTTCCTGTTCTCTAGTGTTAACATATTTTTATTTTATTCTATTTAACAGACACAGGTAAAATCAAGATTAGTGAGCTAGTTTCATATGCTATCAACTGTCTTTGTGTCTCTTAAAAGAGACACAAAGATACTGTGAACAATACCTGATTGATAGTCTGAAATGTATTACTAGTATTTAGATTTAGTCTTTTGTTATGCAAATTGCATGCTACTGCATTTCAAACTGAGAAATAATCATGGACAGTGAAATTAAGAGTTGAAAAAGAAAAAGATGGACAGCAAATGAATCTTATTTATTTGACCAAAGGCTGAAAAGGCACAAAGAGAAGTAGATACAAAGATACAACAAGCATGACAAATCAGATCAACAGACGGAAAGTAAATAAAAGTAGAAGCAAAACAAGTAAAAGCATTAAGCAATATTGTGTACACAGAACACACTAAAGAGTTTGCTTTTGTTTTTTTATTGTTTGTTTGGTTTTTTTTAATCAGACAAGTCTTCCTAGTTGTAACATAATAAGGTAGTGAAAGGAAACTTTTCACCTTCGTTAGTTGTTTCAACTGGTTCTGACTCATTTGCCTTTCTTCACTACAATGTCATCTAAGTCCTAATAACTCAGTAATTGCTGACTTTCTTGGTTGCCTAAGAATAAACTAGTTCTTTAATTTGGATGCAACATTTATTTCTACTCATAAATAATGACTAGTATTGCTGAATTTATTGTTCTAATTATTATGTTTATGTAGAACATAATAATCCCCAGCTTCTAAAATACATTTTTATGGTGTGTAACTGACTTTCTTTACCACACATCTCCTCATCCCAGGTAGCTGTGAAATTCTGTCTGGCCTTTTGTAGGATATTCAGTGCAACACTGGACACTAAACTAATCCATATGTGAGATGTGCAGGGAGAAAATGACGGATAGAAGCAAAGCAGGAATCTTTCAGTTTAAGGCCTGATGACCATTTTCCTTAGCTGCCCCTGCTTGAAAGCTTACCTTGTTAATATTTACAGTGCAATAATGATTACCTCATTCCTGGCAGTGCAGGGAGAATTTATATTGCTATTTGTTCTCTGAACACCCCAGGCAGTACACGTTTTTAAATCAGAGATTCTATGAGAAAACTCATATCCCTCAATGCTACAAAATTAACACAACCTTTTTTTTTTAATCCCGTATTTTCAGATCAGCTTCTTGCAAGCATAAGATGTGCATATATATCCTTTGCAAAGGAAACACCATCAGGACTGCATCATTGATCTGAAGACACCAGTTCCCATTTTTTTCTGTTCAATATTCATTTCAAATCCCATTGAGTCAGCTGGTGTATAAGAATGCAGTAGAGCACATAGATCCTCTTTTTTCGGTGTAAAATCTTCACTGTTCCTCCATGAGATTTCTAGTCACCCTAAATGGAGCTGCATCCTTGGCAGCGTGGAAAACAGCAAATAGGTTCATTGTACTAATCACTATATTGTTTTCATTAGCATAATCTTGACCTATAACTACTGTGCTACAGAAGGCAATCTAGGAAGAAAGCTCCTAAGAAACCTGATTTACTTACTAGGTTCAATACTAGCATACCCAAGTGAATATTAATTGAAATTCATTCCAATGGCCTGGGCCATTTACAAAGTGAGATTAAGAGGTGTAAAATTCATTTCTGGCCTTAAAGATCTCTGAATCTATGGCATTACTGAAAGGACAGTATGTTAACTTTTTAGCAACTTCTAATGACAAAATAAAATTCAATCTCACTGTTTTCCTGCCACTTCTACAGCCTTTTGCACCTCCAAAATGATTAGAAAGCAGGATGTACCCCATTGTCCAGAACTCTTCTGTAATGCGCAGTTCTTTCAAAACCTCCACATCCAGCCCTTATCCTGCAGCATCTTGTTTCTGAACAAATTGGTCTCATTGCTGAACTTCTGACACAGACCTGTATTTTCACATAATGCCAGGTCTCTCAAAATGGCTAGAATTTTGAGACAGTTTTGCTCTTCTTCTGCTTTCACCTTCTTTCATCTTCCACTGAAAGACAATATCTTTCAGCAGAGATATTTCCTTAAGTGAATATCAGCTTCACCACAATTCAGTAAGAACATTAAATGCAATTTCATCTTGTTTTTCCAGTGCTATGAGGCTCAGCAGCTAAGTGAACATCTGTTGTCTAGGTACAACCAACATCTCAAGTCTACAGGAAAAAGTGTACAAAATCCTAAATAGAGTCAGTCCTGAGAGAAAAATTAAAAAATCACCACATTCTCATT
Organism: Melopsittacus undulatus; assembly: GCF_012275295.1. NCBI lineage: Eukaryota > Metazoa > Chordata > Aves > Psittaciformes > Psittaculidae > Melopsittacus > Melopsittacus undulatus. The sequence continues at coordinate 96,367,808 of NC_047529.1, read as the reverse complement.
TGATTTCTTATAGAGCATATTTTGTACTCCATCCTACAGAGTGCCAGCTGCCCTGGACTTTCTGCCACAGTGTAGTTTCCTGAAGAGGCTTATCAGTCAGTGAGAGCATAATGCAATTAAAATTAGTGAAGCTCTGCTCATATACATCAGCAGAGGTTATATATAACCTGGAGTATTAAAGTGTACAGACACTCTCTGTTATTGAGCATGCTGATCTGCAGTTTTGCCTAAAACACTGTAGATAGATGGGAAAGTATGTAAATTAGAAGTTTCTGATTCTGTATTTTTAATTGTATAGAAACAAACATTACAAGCATTCTGGTATAAAATCCCTGCCACTTAAAGAAAAGGGAAAAAAAGAAGCCCTTTTTCATTAACAGTAAAATGTTTGTGATAGATTTCTACTATCCTAAGTTAGCATGTGAAAATGCACAGACAACATTTCAACATGATTATTCATATATAGTTTAAAAAGTACGTTAGACAGACAGCATGTTTCTAATTTTGTTTTTATACAGAGCAGCATCTGAGGGTAGATTATGTTTTATTCAAACTTATGATAGCATAAAATCTGTGACACTTAAAAGAGAAAGCCTTTCTGCATAAACAAAAATTTTGTGATCTGTTTCTACTATTCTGACAAAGTTGGTATGAATCTCTTATAGGCTTATAGCCAATCCAAATTGGCTGTATTATTGTGTATGAGTTCTCCTAATAGTATTGTTAGTGACATTTAAATCATGGGTCATATTGTAAACCATGGCTTATGCAAACATTCACACGAAGTTCTTTTTCAAATCAGCAATTTAGATTTATACTGATACATCTCCTCTCACTGTGGAATCAAAAGGAAACTTTGTAACATTTCTAGGTGTATTTTAATCTAATTCTGCTTGAGAGATTTTTACAGTTCTCATGATATCCTATTTTTTGTACATTCTTATGTCTCATCCCTCACTGGAATACCTGAATACTTCTCAGTTGTGCATAAAGTAACATAACTCTCATTAGTACTATGACTATCTATTCTCACATAGTCTTTCCAAAGTGTGCGTTGAAGCATCTTGGTTGGTTCTTGAGTGTTGATGTTTTCTGATATATATGCTGGAGTGGTATGCAGTGTGAAATTATATTCAACCTTATGGCATAAGAAGATGTTAGATGAGACATTTAAAGGCTTTTTCATCCAAACTGGCCCCTCTGTAGAAAGAACCTGTAAAAAGGCTGAAGTAAGGAATTTAATTTTTTATTCCTGCATGGCATATCCAAGATTCTAGACCATGGGGTGAACTACAATACTGAAAAACAAGTGTCATTAGTAATTTACTAAATAAAAGGCCTTATTTCCTTCATCTTTTTCTGTAACCATCTTTTAGATTGGTGATACAATCCCAGATGATGTATTCTGTCTTACATTTATAGTAATGGTTTGCAACTCGATTCATACATTTTAGAGATAGCAGAATTGAAGCACCCTGGAGTATCTTCAGGGAACTATGAAATATACTTATTTCAAGAACAAGATGTATAACATTAAATTAAAGCTTTTTTTTTAAGATAAAGCTTCTTTATTTGATGAAGAAAAACCTTGTATCTTCCCCTTTCATTCCCTGTCTACCTGTAGACTGACAAATATATCTGAAATCAGTTTTGTTGATATTGCTGTTGGAAGATTTTAAGTAGAGCATAAGATACTTTTCTCTAACATTATGCTTGAACCTCTTAGACTCATGGCTTCTGAGCAAGCCTTGCACCCACTTGGAGGTTCATTAGGCCTGAGGCAGAAGTATATATACATATATATATATATAATGTAGTAATTGGGGCAGGTGTGAAAATCCAGTTATATCTAAATTGTTATTTTATCTATTTAGTTTAGCTCACATATTCCTTGCAGCTCTGACAAACCTTAGTCTTTACTCCAGATTTTTGATGGGCTTGAATCTTCTACCTTTTTATTCTTTATTGCCTTTTTTTCTATGGTTTCTCAGGAGAAATTAGTAGTGATGATCAATGGCTGGGTTTCTTTGAGTAATTCTGCTGCACACACATAATCAGATGTGGGATTTCAACAGGACGCTCATTAGGCCAACACGAGTCAATTTAACAAAAAGTAAGAAATTTTAGATACAAGCTGAGAGAAGGTGGCAGATCTAAACACTCCCTAGACAGAGGAGAATGATATTTTCTGTGTGTCATTGTGCACTAACAACAAAAATGAAGCTGGTGTTTTTGAAAGACTTGGGAACCACAGGAGTAACAGCAAAAAAAAAACTATAATAGGATCTTCTTTGTAATCATCTTTAAATGGCTGACAGAGTTTTGAGGTTTGATCATCAAATACATGTAAAATGACAGTTGATTTTAACTAGAGACAAACTGGAGTTTGTCTGCCTGCATTTTTTTCACAGTCAGAAATATTTTCCAATGGCTAACCAGAAGCTTTTTGACCCTGCAGATACTCATTGCCTCATCATCAGAAACACTGCTCCTGCTTCTTTTAAATTTGTTCCTAGAAGTAAAATACTATTTCCCTGCACTCCAGATTTCTTCATCTTACATGTGATCAGAAATATGGTTTATCTTTTAAATATAGTAAGTATGCTTTATACTCTTTGTAGTTTTCCTGAATTACTTTTAGTTCAGTAAGTTTTACATGGTAATGTGCACACAATGGGTTTCTCTAGAAAGGTTCAAAACTCTATTTAAAAACATGAGCATCAAATGCAAGTTATAAAATGTTATCTAGTATGAGAGAGCAAAAGGAATAAAAAAGGCTGATGGTCCTTAAGTACATACTTAACTGTAAGCATAAGCTTCAGCATTTTTATCTTCGGTTTTAATTCTCAGCACCCCAGAAATATTAGTATGACATAGAAGTAATAGTTCTAAATTTCTTGAAGATAAAATAGCCACCATTTGAAAATAATAATCATTGGGACTTGTTTTCTTTTTGGAATAATACCCACCATCAAGTCTTTCTTTAAATTAAACCAAACCAAACAAACAAAAAAAAAAACCAAACAAAAAATTATAAAAAAAGCACAAAGTAAAAAAAAGTTGTGTTTTTTTTTTTTTTTTTTAATAGCTCTGTTCCAAGACGGAAATGACTGCTATCCAGTAAAATTTACAACACACTCTCAAGGTTAGAATTGCTCCCAGGCTTCTAAGACATATAGCAAGGAGCTATGGCCTTGCTGAATCAGGCTCCTGGCTCTTCCTGAAGGAGCCCAAGGAGATAGAGTCCTTCAGCTTTGCATTGCCTGGCACTGGAGCTGCCTCTACACTGCCAAGGGTATTGGGAAGTGAGGATTGCTGTTTCTTAAACAGTAGTGTCACAAAGACCTGCAGTGCCCCCACCTGGGGAAGATGGTTGGACCAGAAACTTCAAGGTGAATTGGACGATTAAAACCCTGGAGGCTCCGTCCGCCGGTAGCAGAGCAAGGAAATAAAGGATGGTTGTTTCCAGTCTATGCACTGGAAGAGGATACTTAACACACTGTGACATTTGGAACAAACTGGTATTGTTTCTAAAACACTATGCACACAAAAAATATCTTCATTTCCATAAGACAAAGAACTGTCATGGATCTTGGAGAACGATGAAGAAAGAAAAGGACATAATTGCACAGTCAATGTTTTGAAATCTGAGTTTTGGGTTTGGTTTTTTTTTTTTTAGAATTAACATTAGTCTTTCATCTTGCCCTCAGGGGGGGCTGGTCTGGAACCTGAGGGGGCACAGACATGGGGTCCAACCTAAACCACTGTTCAACCATCAGATGACACCTACCACCATCTTTGTGGCCTCTGGCCAATCCATTTCTGGCTGAGCTGGCCCAGTGTCCTTGGCTGAGCTGGGCTGGATGTATGCCCCTCCTCTGGATCAGCTCTGGATGTCATTCAGGGACATGTTTCAATGTTGCTGGACAGCTGGCATGTGCTACCCCTTCAGGAATGTTTTGGTCACATTTCTAAGCTCTTGCTTCAAAAGTGCAATTCCAGGAACTTTTTATTTTTAATAAGAATCTCACTCCTGAATGAAGCAAATGTTGTGAGGAATTTGAGAGCCTAGGCATGGGCTTATAGTGCTTCTGCTTCAGCCCAGCTCTGTGAACATTTGTAGATGCATTAGCAATGCACATTTTACCAAAACTTGCCTGGGGGCTCTCAATGAGATCCAAGCACATAAAAAACTGGGTTAATCTAAATTCCCAATTTGTTTGAACTTCAGGGCACATAAGTCCATAAAATAGGTAAACCAAAAGAGAAAGAAAAAAAAAAGAAGGAGGGGGTGGAAGGTGACCCAAAGCAACTGCTGCTTCTAATGGGGAAATATACATATGTGAACATGTTAATCTGAACTCGAAAGGAATCATGTAAATGTGAAGGAGCAGGATTCTACTTGTGCTTTCAGACCTGGCAGAACTAAGCTTCATACTATTAATAACAAAAATAGGGCTTTAGCTCATTTCTCAGGTTTTCATTTAAAATGAGAAAGCCCTGCAACAAAGAGCAGAGGCCAAACAGCTTTGCCTATTAATTCAGTTTTAATAGGGATTGTTCTGTACTGTAGCATTATTCTCTGTGCACATTGATGTTCCTGTTTTCTCTTCGCTCCTCTCCTTAGTGTGAAAGCTGTCTCTTCTCACTAATTAAATTCATTACCTCCCACTGAAGAGAAGAGACTGAGAGATTGCTGGTTGACTGGCTTTGACACACTTAATCAATCCCTAGAGAAAAAATAATGACCCTTTTTGTTGTTTCTTTTTAACTTGTAACCTTTTTTTCCCAACCTGAGACACAATTTCCCCAGTCATTTGAATTTACTTCCATCTTCAGGTTCAGGACACTAATAATAAGTAATTCTGTGGTCATGTAAGTAATCAATAAAAGGATAGTTATTCATCTCACGTTTGGCATGAATTTGAAACTTGCAAAGTCATTTTGCCCTTAAAAACTCATTTTAGCATTATTCATAGAAAACCCTGCATTTTGCTGTCTGGGGACACCACCAACACTTTATTTACCCAGTCTTGTATAAAAACTTATTTATGTAGAGTTGGACTTCAGTTATGGTGTTTCTATTACTTGTACCTTTTTTTTAGCTATTAGGATAAATCAATATACACTGGAGCTGCACTTATTTAAAGGTAGTGACATCACACATAATTTCTACTATAATTCTTAATTTATGACAAACAGAACTGGGTACTAGGGACACTTGTTATCAGATACTAAATCTGACCAGTTCAGAAAAAACAAGTGAAAGAAGTAAGAATAAGTTTCTCACAGAAACTTGTAAGAAATAATTGCCTTTACCATTTTTAGATATGTGCATGTAATTGGAGGGGGCACATGCACCACTTTTTCCCCCTTCAGATGGAGAACAACTTCTACCTTCAGACAAGAAAAGGTGAAACAACAATGACTAAATTTCCTCTAAACTAGGTAGTATTTCAGCTGCTGTGTAAGCTGTGACAGCCCTAACCTAATGAGTCAGGATGAGAGCTTTGCTTGTACTTTAAAGCATCAATATACAGAACATTTACATACATGTCAGTGTAAGTATGGGTCAATATTAGCCCCTGAGGTAATTTCTTTCTGTCTCTAATTAACTTCTAGAATGAAGTCTAAAAAATTTCAGTTTGTCAGCTGGCTACAGGAGACCTATCCCCATAGTGAGACTTTGTGAGGCTCAATTACATTTATGTGAGCACTTACCATATGTAAGCACTATCCACAATCATAAACAACCCAAACATCTAAGTTTCCAGCATATACAAGATGTCATGGTAGGACTGAGGGAAAGTTTATATGTCTGTCTTGATACACAAAACTGCTTCTGTATCACTTTTTGTCTTTTGCTTTAGAGCAGGTTTTTCTCTCTGGTGCACTCTTTTTGATAGAATATATCCTTTGTACACAACCTATATTTCCATTGCTATGGAGATGAGTGTGTTAGAAATTATGGACTTTTTCTTTTATGATTTCTTGGTGGGCTAACTAAATACCTGCTGGTCTGTGGAAGTCTCAGGTGTGAAGATCTTTCCATGGTTTAATGAGGTACCAGCATATTTTGATTTCCAGAGCTGTCTAAATCCTCTTCTTACCATGACAGGTGTTACCCACATAGTATGAACCATTCTCCAATTAACTGTAATATGGCTATGTAACCTGATAATTAGAAATTGCAAATATTAATTTAGAGGGTTTTGGAAGACAGAAGCACTCACTTTCAAGACTGTGTAAAGTTCCAAAAAAAAAGAAGAAAATTCTGAAATCTTTTATCCATCACAAAAGGGTAAATGAAAAAAAATTGTTGTTTGATTTTTTTTTAGTGTGCTACTGTGAAGAAATTGATGAAGTGAGCTATGCAATGTTGGTCCTACTATTTGGAAAACCAGCTTGCTTATATTATGGGAAGAGTTAGGAGAAACCATTTGAATCCATTCTTTCAAATCCACAATTATGAGGATGGCACAAAGTTGTCCACAACTAAGATTTTGATTTTAGGTTTCTTTTGCAGACATTCTGAATAAATTAAGGCAAGTTTCATGTCTCTTTAGCAATTTTTTATCACCTGAACATGGACATTTAAAAACAAAACTTCCCTATCTCCCTATCTCTATGCTTTGGGATTTCAAGTATAACAGACAATGTAATGTTAAATACCCTAGTTATGTAAGAGATATACAGGTATTGCTTGGCTGAAATCAGAGTGAGTATTCTTCCTCCCATGAAAATTCCAGGGTATTTATTTTGTCCTCATAATCAGAACTTCTTATAAATTATTAATTTCATCTACCAGTACAGAACATTAGTGCATGCTAACCTTATGCAAAATGAGAACACAGCTTCCCAATAGAAAGTGCAGAGCAGCATGCATTTTTTCACTTCTCCCACACATGCATAACTGCTTAATTTTTCATTAGGTTGTTTCAAAGAACTCAAAAGTTTGTTTAAGTCTGAAACACTCTTCTTGGTTTGTTAAATTCCAATGTAATGTAATTGGATCTACATCTTCAGGTACTTATACCACTTACATTTATTAAAAAGATTTCTTTTTTTTGCAAATGCTGAACTGAATCAAGTTCATGGTGATTTGTTTTCAACATGCACTAGAAGAGTGATTGTGCTACTGACCTCTGTGCTGATAACCATAGAGCACTACAGAGGGAAGGCAAGGGTCCTTCACCCTTACACAATATATCATCATGAGATCATAGAATCATAGAATAGTTAGGATTGGAAAGGACCTCAAGATCATCTAGTTCCAACCCCCCTGCCATGGGCAGGGACACCTCACACTAAACCATGCCACCCAAGGCTAATGAGATGTTCTCACCCACTCAGCTCCCTGAGACCAGATGAGGACAGTGACTTCTGTAGCGCCTGCTGGGTGATCTGTTGGTTGAATAGAAAGAGCAAAAGCACTACTGGAGTATAGGTCACTACAGCTTGCCTCCATCCACTCAGATACTATCAGCAGCACCAACACAGCCAAAAGTGATGAAATGAAGACTGGGGCATAGAAACACAGCCCTCCCTATTCTACTTGAATCTCTAGAAGTGTGTGCTGGTAAGTATAGATTGATGTAAATAAATGTATGCCTGGGTCTTCACAACGTACAGGCACAAACATCTTATTTTTCATTTGGAAGTCAAATAACAATAGGGAAAAAAAAAAAAGAAAAAAGCATGGGGATCTCATTTTTCTGGACAGTGACAATGAAACCAGTTTCATATTCTATCTGTAACCAGTTCTGAAGAAAAACTACTGCATGTATGAGATCTATAACAATTTTCTTATTTTCACTGTACTTCTAAGAGAAAATTTTTCAAATTATTTTGAAAGTCAAATTAATTATAAATTAAGTAGAGCAACCTTTGGAATCCTTTTATAAATGTTACTCTCTTAACGTCTATGGTAGAAATAGAAACAAACCCCCCTACTCCACTGCTCGAGTTAGTAGCAAAACTCTGATGAACTTCAGCACGGATGAGGGGTTTTTTAGTCATTTCTTCATTATTATACATTAACTTTTACACCATTACTAGGCTGCATCATTACTTCTTTTAGATCAGTTACAGTACTTGTCATTTTATACTCCTATGGGATTACTATCAATATTCATTAAAAATAAATTGGAAAAAAAAGCATCTGTTTCATACAGTGACAAAATTTCACCAGTTTGCCAAGTAATTCTGAGTAAAATTTGCCTGTTTATGTCCACTTGCTATCGCCAATCAGATTTTTAGGTAGAAAGAGCCATTCTTCCCTTGGTTAAAACTGCATATGAACAGTTTCTGGCAATCGTGTTCAAAATTGCTGTTTGATGATGCTTGAAAGATTATATTATCTTTTATTTTAAAGTCTTGTTCTATGTTAACATTGCCAAGCTATATTTCAGTTTCATGAGATTTCTGGGATAGAAAGAAAATGTAGTAAGGTAAAATACAGCACACTTTGACTCATATGCATAAGGAGATGCAACAAATCATATGACAAATTAAAAACAAAGATAATTCAAAACTGTAACAATACTGATTTTGTTTAGCATTCATATTTGAAGGAATTACAGGATATAGAGTTTCTGGGTTCTGTTTTATTTTTACTGCAATGGCACTCTGTTAAAAGAACGAAGTGTTGCAAATCACTTTGAGTTTGTCACTGACTAGAGTCAAAGGATAAAACGCTGTGGATAAACACTGTACACAGTTCCATATTCCCAGCTCAGACAAAAAAATCCATTGAATTCATAAGTGTTGTTTGCCTGGGGAGGAATTGGGAAAGCGCTTGTGAAAGCTACTGGCTGCAAACTATAATTATGTATATATTTGTAGAAGAGAAAGGAAACAAACAGATTGCAGAGCTGACACATATAGGTGGGTACATTACTATTGACTGCTTTCTGCTGTCTGCTTGTATTATTCAGTGAATTGTGGTTCTGTATACAGTTTTTAATCCTTTTAGAACCCAATGAGGGGACTCATTTACCTAACTTCAAACTTCTACATACAGATGGAAGCATCGGAGTTGATTGCCTAGACACTAGATTTTTGGCAGAAAACAGGCAATTTTGAGATACAAATTATCTCAGTTTCAGGCAGATATCTGAATTAGATAATATCAATTGCACATAAAATGCTTTATCCTCTTCAGTCATCATAAATACTGTCTAGACCACTTTTTCAGATATAGACAAAGCATTATAGTTTTGGCAGTTAAATCTCTCCCTCCAGGGGAACCAAAATCTTTTATTACAGCAGCAGGTCACAAATGAAAACTGAAATTCTCCATAAAAGGAGGAAAGAAAAAGAACTTTTCGCTTTTGGACAGTAAACTTTTCTATTGCTATATACCTCTTACTGTGTTTCCCAAGGTACAGAAGGCAAGGCAAGGACTGGTCTAGAAACACTACATGGTTAGACTTTATAAGCCCTATGTGCACGGAGTACTAGAAGTGCCATAAATAATTATAGTTGTTTCAGTTTGTACCAGAAGCCCAAAAATGGCACTCAGCTCCTGGAGCTGCTTATGCAAGTGCTTGCCTAAATAGCAGCTGTGTTGTAGCACCTGCATATCAAGTGATCTGGGAAGGCCTCTGTTCTGGGTGGTTAATGGCAAATGTGCAGGTACACAGTTAGGATTAGCTGTGGTGAGCAACAGTGTAAGGACTTAGTTTTGATTCTGATTTCATCTTGCCAAATGTGTTTTTCCCATTCTGGTAACTGTGGCATTACTAATAATGTTGTTTCTAGCAACTATCCTCACAAACTCCCTGCTCCTGGCATGTGCAGACATTTTTCTTCCTTTCCAGTTAGATGGTCTTTAAAGAAGTGCATAAGATAACTACTAGTCTTAAATGACTTAATACACAGTGTTCAGCTACACAAAATAATCCTTGGCATAAACATGGGATCACATGAGGTTATCTTAGGCCTGTCAGGTTATATCATGTTGTGTCAGCGGTGATGCAGTATCTTTGAGCTATTATAATCCAGAATGATTTGATAAAACATGGCACATATCATGTCTGAACAATGTTGTTTGAAAAAGGGAAAGATTTAAAATCTATAGCTGTGTTAGCATGTGACGGGTTCACATCTACTTGTACCATGTAAGTACTGAATTCTGTATACAAACTTTGTGTGATTTTCCTCTCTGTTGTTTTGGAAAGTGACTGCTACTTGCCTCTAGACTGCCTGACTACAGATTTTTACAAAACATCATCTACAAGTGTTGAAACACAGCTCTCAAATTGCCACTGGGCAAGTAATAACTATTCATGGTTCTTATAGTCAGATCTTTTGTAGGTTTTGTTTCTTGTTGACAAAGAGCAACTAAATCCCTTTGGCTGCAAGATGCTGTCTAGTAAACCATTCCTTGAGCGTTTTTTCTGTTAGATTTATTTTAAGAGACTGAGAATCAACCCTTTTAGACAGCTCACATTTCTGTTTCTCAATTAATCCCAAAGACAAGACTAAGAAATGGTAAATTCAGCCTGGATTCAGTCCGTGCAAGAACTTCAACCTTTGTTCCCTGTAGGTCTGGCTTCCAGTTATTCAGACTGTTGTTTCACCCTGTCTATAATTATAATCCGGACTGATAAAATAGTTTGTAAGAGTCTAAATCCAGATATTATGCTCAACCATGGACCCCAAAGCCGGTCTTTGGCCCAGAGAGCTTACAATATTTTTTTTTATCATAAGTGTATTATAAAGGAAAAAAAAAAGTGTAACTTCCAGAAACCATGGTAACAGCACAGAGTTTCCCTAGGTAGATGTTCAAGTAGCACAAACCATTGTAGCCATTATCATCACTGTTGACTGACACAATTCAGGAGAGGCACCAGTCCCTGTTATCAGCGTGATCACAGCAGAATCGCAGCAGCCAGCCCCTGCTATAATGATCAGCCTTGTACATTCTCACTGTATGACCTCAAATGCTCATAAAGACATATGAGCAGAAGAAAGATTAAAGTGCTTAGAAGCCATAACATGCTAAAAGCCTTCAAAGATTTCCTAGCATTAAGAAATTCAAGTCTGCCACATTCATATTATCTATGATTTTGAAACAAGCTAAAATTGAAGAGTTGAGAACGTAACTCTCCATGGCTTCTGTGGATATCCTTCCACTAATTAGTTACTCTAGTCTCAGTTTAACAATAAATTATAATCTTTTTACATTGACAGGTATCATTCAGCATAAATAGAGGTAACACCATCAAATCCACAGATTTTGACATCTAATTGGATCATGAAGTAAACACACTATACTTTAATCCTTACTGGAGCCCTAGAGCCAACAACTACTTCTGTTAGCACAGAGGACAGTGAGCCCCAATGGTTGTACCCTGAAGGCTTTTCTTTTCCTTGAGGAATTTGACTCAGAAGCACTGCAAAACTGCAGGGCAGTGCAATGTATGGTGCTAGACAGCTGATTGTCACAGGGTTTGTTTTGAGGTAAATACTTCAGGTTTCAAGTAGAGACAAACATTTCAAGTTTATTAGGCATAGATAAATACATATAGACAAAAATCAGTTCACAAATAAAGAATCTTCTGTGTCTCTTTCCCAGCTGTGGCTCTGCTCCATGTTGTTAAGACAAAACTTGTGAAAACAATGTTCCTTTTCACACTTTTCTGAAGAATGAGATGTGACTAAATTTCAGTTCACATGAAAAGTACCTATCTGTGATGGTGCAGGTTTTTGAGGTTTACTGAGTGGAAGATCAAGCAGGTGAGTAATTTAGGAGTACAGAACTTGGGAAAGTGAGTTTGAAGAGCCAAATTATGGACCCAGATCCTAAGTGGGCTGTAGCTATTACCCCTTTTCATCTTCTGTCTCCATCAGAAAGGCCCATAGCCAGCAGAGAAAAGACATAAGAGAAAGTAAATGCTTACAACAGTGGTATAGATATTTCTTGCCAGTCTTTCCAAAGACCAAGTTATTGATGCACTGTGGAGGAAAAATGTTATGGTATGTTGTAAAAATTAAGGATTTTTTTCTGTGATGGGATGAAGAATATGGCAAAATGTTTTCTCATCAAGCTGTGGGAACAGGGAACAAATGGTAAAAACATCAAACTTTCACAGTGTTGTTATAAATGGCTAACAAAAAAGCCTACAAAAAGAGCACTTCTAGTAAGAGCAATGATATTTACAGTGAAATAAAATGGTGTGACACCAAAGGTGAAGTTTTATACCAAATACTCTAATAGTATATAAGAATGGGATTTTTTTTTCCCTTCAAAATTTTAACCAGAGTTTTTTTTTTTTTTTTATTACATTGTTTTCAAAGAATAAACCTTTTGGAATCCCTACACCTTACATCTGATCATTTTATTGTGCATGGTAACCATTTTAAAATTAATGCTCAAGAGGGAAATTCTTTGGTTTGTGATTATAGAAGTCCATTTTCCATGAGTTTGCTCTGTGCTATTGTATGTTTAGAACAGTGTCAGTGATGAGTATTAAAAAAAATCCAATGACACTATACTTCCCTAAATGTCTAGGGGGTTAATACGCAGTGTCACTGTTGATTCTTGTAATCATGAGAAAGGATTCTGTCTAATTTCTGTTTGATTCAACTTTTAAATTGTATTTGAGACAAGAGAATTCTTATTAAGAAACTTTATGCATCACTTGCAGTTTTCTCTTGTGCAGGATTATAGTTTGCCAGTTTGGCCATTAAGGAGTCCTACAACTTTCAGGGTGAATTAATTATACTTTGTAAAGCCTAATATCTGGGGGATGGGAAGTATTTCAGATATGCTAGTCTGAGCTTACTTCTTTAAGGGTAAGAAAGAGAATTAACAAGTCAAATTGCATTACATTTTTAAGCCTGGAATAGAAAACATAAGCTAGTTTCAAAGTCTTTGTCCTGAAGGATCTCACACAAGGAATTCCATCTGCAGATCTTAGTTTCTAGACTGAACTCCATAATGATTAATTCTAGAGAAGGTTCTACTTACAGGCATTTGAAGTTGGCTTATTAATATATTTGAGCAGATAATTATTTGGACACTGTTAATAAATTGTGTCTGCCTATGGTCAACAGTAATTTTTTATTGTTTTTATGAGGACAAAATATGTCTTCATTAAACTATTTCCTCCATAGTGCAAAACTATGTGATATTTCAACTATTAATAACCACTAGGTAAAGGCTGTCATTCAACCTCCCTCTTCAGCCCCACTATAAAATCTACCAGGGGAAGGCAACCTCCCTTGTTTAGGTGGCACAAACATTACAGTTACACTGCAGAAGCAGTTGCAGGGCAGGAGCTTGTTCTCTTTCCCACTGGTTCCTCCAATTTTTACTAGTTGAGCAGGAAGGAGAATTAAGTCCATGTAAAAAGTCATAAAGCCAGAGGAAATTTGAAACTTGGTCTGCTGCTTCCAGAATGACTTGTTTCAGTCTTTCTTATCTTGGGATCATAGAATCAACTAGGTTGGAAAAGACCTTTAAGATCGCCAAGTCCAACCATTACCCCAGGACTGCCAAGTCTGCCACTAATTATCCTCTGTCAGTCCTCACAGTAAAATACAGTGCTTTCTGCAACCACATTGCTTCATCTGCTTCTCCCATTTCTGCACCTCCTCTAAGTAGACCAAAAATCATTAAGGGCAAGGCCAGTGTACAGCTGGGCAGGTGTGCAATGCATTGATTACATTCTTGAAATTGTTTAGAATAAATAAAAATACATTGAAAGTGGAAGCTTGTGTGTGAGCTAAGGAAGTATATGAGCTATGTTCGTAAAAAATCTGAAATCCTCAATAGTATTCTTATGCATCAAACTGAAGAAAACATAAACATTTTAAATGTCTTTTTATCTTCTAAAAAAAGTCGTATTTAAAATAGTATTTAAAATGCACTGCTAGTTTGCAATAGGATAAAAATTGATATATCTAGAATGGTCTGTTAAGCAGAGGGAAAATTATTCAGATTAATGTTATCTAGAGCACTTGAGTTTTCTATAAAGCTTTCTATAAAACAGTTACCTTTAATTTCCACCTTTTTATTAGGATTAAGAAAAAATCATGCACTTTTTTTTTTAAATTTATTAAACTTTGACACTTTTTTGGATAAATTTTAATACATGTCACAGTGTGTTACATAGGTAGGGTGAGGTTGCCAAAAATACAGATATTTCTGAACACATACCCATGATATAAACTCCACGAAAGAGTGGTACATTATTTTATTACAAAAGATAGTATAACAGTTTACATAACAGAAACTGATTTACTCTACAATTTGAACTCCACTGGGCTCCAGTCTTGTAAGGCACATTAATACATTATGAAAGTAAGTAGTCTCACTGAATCTTCATTTCAGAAAATAAGGCCATGTTGCACAAGCCAACCCATTGAGATAATGATAATCTTTTTGACAAGAAACTTTTAAGTGCCTATCTCAAAAATGTGTAGCTGAAAAAAAATCAGTCTTCTTTGTTAAGATACTGTTTTTCCATAAAGACAAAACCATGACAAATATAATATTTACTGAAATTCCTTAATGAAAATTTTCATAGATGAAACCACACACAAAGGATGGCCTTAATAAAATATATTACTGCCCTGGAAGACCTGCTACAGTATTTTTAATTTTATTCTGGAAGCATAGTAAACATGCATAATTTTAAGTAATGTTATAAAATCTCTAAATAATGTTGATTCTTTGTGTTTAACACAAGTTACTGCTTGCTGTGCAAATGACATTATTTATATCTGAAAGATTTTGGGGTTAGTTTATACATATTCCAGTCAGATAAATAGATCTCAAGATTATGCTTCACCAGATAAATACTTTATAAACATAGTTTCAGAAAAGGCTTTTATGGTAAGCTCTTTCCACCCTACAGCATGTTGCACGACTGTAAAATCCTTAAGCTCTGTATATTCACTAGTATATAGTGGAAATAGAGGGTGATTTTTTAGACTGTGACAAGAAATCAGGGAGTTTATTTCCTGTTGTTTCGCTCTGACCTTCGTTAAGCTTTATATGAACCAGCCATTTGTTTCAGACACAGGATGCTTTGTGAAAATGCATTTCAGGATATCTGAATATCAGTGACTGGAAAAAACATGATGGTCTAACTTCTGCATGTGTAATTACTGGCAATATAGCTGTGCCATTTAGTTTTTATTACTGTGTAGCTCTAGCTTATAGTAGATTATCCAGTTAGCTAAACCCCTGCTATGGATTTATTTTTATCCATATCTTGTTGGCATGTGTGAATCCTGATTATACAAAAATTTGCATATGGCATCTCTGCAGTATTTGGGAGACAAGAATCTCTGCATGCAAGCCCACCCCATCATGGCCCCACAGCTGTTCTTCCCTGCAGACTGGCTGCATGGCAGGTGCCCTGCGATCTCTGGATTGCAAAGAGCTATCGACAGCTGCTGCCCTTGGGGAGAATTGCATATAAATCTAACCCAGAAGCAGCAGGGAGAAACTGGAAAGTGGCTCTCAGACATTAGGATCTTCTGTATGCTAACAAGTCTTATTCTAGCTCTGCAGATTGCCATTTTGAGTCACGAGATCTACACCTGCTTACAATAGCCAGGGAGATTGCCCTTAGCATGAAAATTTCCTCTCAGCAGTTCAAAGGACGTGATCCTTCCCCTCTACTCTGCTCTCATGAGACCCTAGTTGGAGTATTATGTACAGATCTGGGGTCCTCAACATAAAAAGGTCATGGAACTGTTGGAACAAGTCCAGAGGAGGGCCATGAGGATGATCAGGGGACTGGAGCACCTCCTGTATGAAGTCAGGCTGAGAAAGTTGGGGCTGTTCAGCCAGGAGAAGAGAAGGTTGTGCGGAGACCTCATAGCAACCTTCCAGTATCTGAAGGGGGCTTATAAGGATTCTGGGGAGGGACTCTTCATTAGGGACTGTAGTGATAGGACAAGGGGTAGCAGGTTAAAACTTAAACAGGGGAAGTTTAGATTGAATATAAGGAAAAAGCTCATTCCTATGAGGGTGGTGAGGAACTAGAATGGATTGCCCAGGGAAGCTGTGAATGCTGCATCCTTTACAGTGCTCAAGAACAGATTGGACAGAGTCTTGGGTGACATGGTTTAAGTGTGAGGTGTCCCTGCCCATGGCAGAGGGGTTAGAACTAGACCTTAATGTCTTTTCTAACCCTAACTATTCTATTATTCTAAAGGTCCAGTAATATGTTGTTTTTTAAATAAATAATTAAAATTTCCGTGAGAAAGAGAAATTCAGACTACTGGTAGAAAGCAGAAACATACATGACAGAGCTGCAGTGAGCTTATGAGATTCAAAATCTTTTGTGCTACATAAGGATAGGTTGATTTGTATAATGTTGGAATGAAAAAACAAACCGTGATTCTCAAGAGATTTTTTTAATTATTATTTCAGTTGCCTTCTTCAGCTTTTCCTTTAATAGAACCTGAAAGAAGAAAAATTAAGCAAATGTCAAACTCTGTATCAAGCTGTTATAGCTAATAGGCATAGCAGGAAATTTTGAAATAGTAATACCTTAAATCAAACTTATTGGCAGAAAACAAGCAATCAGTGCCATTTAAGAACTTTCCATGGGAACTGTTTCCCAGTACAAAAACGTTCTTCACAGAAACATGAAATTTTACCAGGGAAAATTTTAGTTTTGTCAAAAAAAGTGTGATTGTCTTTCATAAAAATGAAAATGTCTGCATCTTACTATGTATGAATCCTTTCCAATATAGAATCATAGAATCATAGTATAGTTAGGGTGGGAAAGGATCTTAAGATCATCCAGTTCCAACCCCCCTGCCACGGGCAGGGACACTTCACATTAAGCCATGTCACCCAAGGCTCTGTCCAACCTGTTCTTGAACACTGCCAGGGATGGAGCATTCACAGCTTCCCTGAGCAACCCATTCCAGTACCTCACCACCCTAACAGTAAAGAATTTCTTCCTTATATCCAATCTAAACCTCTGTTGTTTAAGTTTGAACCCCTTACCCCTTGTCCTGTCACTACAGTCTCCAATGAGGAGTTCCTCCCCAGCATCCCTATAGCCCCCCTTCAGATACTGGAAGGCTGCTATGAGGTCTCCACGCAGCCTTCTCTTCTCCAGGCTGAACAGCCCCAACTTTCTCAGCCTATCTTCATATGGAAGGTGCTCCAGTCCCCTGATCACCCTCGTGGCCCTCCTCTGGACTTGTTCCAACAGTTCCATGTCCTTTTTATGTTGAGGACACCAGAACTGCACACAATACTCCAAGTGAGCTCTCAGGAGAGCAGAGGGGCAGGATCACCTCCTTTGACCTGCTGGGCACACTCCTTTTGATGCAGCCCAGAATACGGTTGGCTTCCTGGGCTGTGAGGGCACACTGCTGGCTCATGTTCATTTTCTCATTGACTAACACCCCCAGGTCCTTCTCCACAGGGCTCCTCAGAATTTTCTTTTTGCTTCAACCCAGATGTAGGACCTTGCACTTGTCATGGTTAAACTTCATCAGCCCACCTCACAAGCTTGTCAAGGTCCCTCTGGATGGCATTTCTTCCCTCCAGCGTATCGACCGAACCACACAGCTTGGTGGTCATATCTCATGACCCTGTATATTATAGGCTGTAAACTTGCCAGGTGTCAAATTTCATGCCAGTGTTGTTTACATCAGATTTTTCTGTGTATTTTCCTTACTTGTAAGCCTGACAAAAGATGGAAAGTCATTTAAACTTTTGATATTTTCTTAAGAAGAAAGAATCTTCCCTTCTAAACAGGTGCAGCTCTCTGACTAGAAGTGGTAGATTTTATGATCATTATTATTCATGGAAAATTTATTTGATGTATACTTTAAAAATTTTGCAATTTTGATACAATCTGTCAGTATCTTAGCCTAATTTTAGGTTTTGTCTTTTACTTTCTTCCTCTTCCCAATTTGACCTTGACACCCCCACCCCCCAAAAAAAAAAAAAATGGAAATGTTATCTTATGTTTCATGAAAAACAAAACAATACCCACAAACCCTTAAAATAAACATGTTTTCTAAAATGAGAATAAGAATATGATCTTTGAAAAGCTTGTAACACCTTTGCCTTTTGGTGATTACAGAGAACTGCAAGAAAAAAAAAAACACATTTCTTTCAAAACAACTTTAAAATATTTTTTTGCTGTTTTCCCACCTCCACCATGACTTAGAGTGGAACTCTAACCCCGTTTAAGTCAATGTCAACTACACCAAGAATTACATTCTTGGTTTTTAAAATACACAAGAACTGCTTGTTCTATCCCAGAGCTATTTCCCAAAAGGTAGGCTATTCACTGACTTGTGTGGGGTCAAACATGCCTCTCAGAGAGGTTCATTCAGCACACTCAGCACACCTTCATCCTCAACAATGAAATATCTTTTTAGTGCCAAACACCACAGTGAGGCTTCATTAAAAAATTTAGTGAAAACCTGAGCCTTTGAACATCTTCAAAGGATTGCTGCTTCTTTTCAGTGAACACTTTAATAATAAACAATTCTGTCTTTAGTGGAAGCTTTATTGCAGAAATTAACATCTCAACAAATATTACAGTGTACATGTATTTTCATTTTTGTCATCTGAAGTAAGTAGCAAATATGAACTTGGCAGTTGCCATCTGGTTAATTCAATTTCAATCAGTAATGAAATAATGTATAAAAGGATGAAGAGGAAGAAACCTATGAGCATCTTGACTAATGGAAGTCTGAATACAAATTGCATCAGCCACATCCTTAGTTATGTTGCAACATCTGCAGCTTTAATAAAAGAGGATGCAATTTGGCTGGGTATATATCAGGATAAAAATAACTTCACTCTTAAAAAGAAAGCATAATGAAATAATTTTGTTGCTTTTCTGGATAGAAATGAAATGTGGAGGAGAAACAATACCTGCACAGAGTTTAGATAAATTTTGGAACTTTCTATATAATCTCATAAAAATTTTTTTGAAAGATTTAAGCTGTTTTGGACAAAATGCTCAAGAAAAAATGAAACTGGTACCTCCTATGCATGCACAAGTTGTGCTTTGTACTTGTTTGAAAATTTGTTGCTTGTGTGTTGCTAACACATTTCTGAAAACACTGTCTACATATAATGGTGCCTGCTCTGCCCTTGATAATGCATTTGAAATAAATCCTTGTCACACTCTGTAAGGTACTTTAGACCAAATACATGCTGCTGTTAAGCTGATGGTGACAGTTTTGTGGTTGTTTATAATGTCTGCTCTGGTTTCCTGCTTTGAATTAAGCATCACCATCTTTGGTCTCTTAAATCCCTGATTTTTCTGTCAACAGTGTGCTGGAAAGTATGGTGTATGTTGACCATGAGTGCTAGCTAATTGATTATGAATTGGTCAAGGGACCAAACATTGAACAGTAATGAAAACCGTGACACAAGGCTGAGCTGTCTGTGAATGCTCCTTATTATTTGTAGAGATGTTAAACAAAACAGACTGCTTCTTGCAGCATCGCCCATGGGAGTACCACTGCGAAGAGTGCTAGATCCAATGCAAGTGTTTCTGTTAATTATCACATGAAGGAGAAACACAAAACTCTTTTAATATACAGGTAACAGCAAGGACGGAAAATTTCACAGGATCTGGAGAAAGTGCAGCAACTTTTGCAGTCACATTTATCTGCCTTCTCCACCCCCTTTTCTCTGCCTAGACCTGCATGGAGTCAATGCAGCTTCCAGTACCCAATCTGTGCCTGGGAGCAGAGCAGGGGCCATACATTAACCAGCAGCAATGTCACTGGGACCCTGGGACACATCCAGATGCAGTGGCAGCAACCTCATGGCTTTCTCAGCTTTGGACCACCAACACACACCACAAAACCAGGCCAGGCCAGGCACAGGCGTCTTCACAGCTACTCACATAAGTCATATATATACTCGGAAAATGCCTTATTTTAATATTTCAGAATGGATGAAGTATAGCTGAGCCCCTGCCTCGCTCTCACTATATATTGTTCCATGAGCATCCCTTTGCAATCCCTAGAACTTGGTTTTCAAAGAAGAACCCAGCATAAGTCATCGCTCTGTCATTTACTGTGAGCATACAATTTTTTTGATTCTGACTGTTAAACCATTTATTAAGAATTCATTAATTTACTCCAAGAATGGCTTAATTCTTTATGCTGGAGAACTGCTGCTTGGCACAACAACAAGGCCTGGAATTCTATTTGATTATCTCTGTCAACAAACAAAAAATGCACAGCTTTCTAAAAGGCTTTTTCAGCTTGGAAATATTTGAAATTGTCAGCTGGCTGAATTAGGTCTGTGAAATTTTGGCATTTCTGTGAAGCTTGAAGACTCCCAGATGTGAATTTTTGCCATTTTTATGATTTGTGGAGATGACTTGCAATTATATCAGCAGTTTCAGAGAAGAAACATTAAAATTATTTACTTTTCCTTTTTCATCCCTTGGCTATTGCATTCTTTGCAACCCTTTCTCTTGAGGACTTCCATATAAAAGGAGGAAAAATCCCTCCCTTCTGTCTGGCAGATTTTTAACCAAATTAGTGATCAAGCTTTTAGACTTAGATTTTCTTATGATACAAATTTAGGCACAAAATCTGTTCTTGATGATGACAGTCTGTGCATGAGAAGTCTAAAGCTAGGCTCTGGATGGACAGCAGTGAACTAAACAGTGAATACTGGATCTGCATGCATATAGACTAGATGTTTAAATATGTTTTGTGATACTGTCGGTATCTAACTTGGTCAGGCCATTGGCCACGATGCAAGACAATACAACTTTTGGAAAACATTTCTGTAAATTTCATTTTGAAAGTAGGGTTTATATTAAAGTTTGCTTGACTTCTGTGTGTGTGTATTTACTTGGGTTATTTCTCCAAGACAATCCTCAATAGGGTGTACAACAGGAAAGGAATGTCTCTGAACATCTCAGTGCACCAGAGGGTCATACTGACGCAGATCAAATAGATAGATATAAACTCCTTTAAATTCATTCCTGGGTTTAGTCATTTTGCAGTAGCTCTGCATGGGAAAAAAAAAAGGTATTTAACCCTCAGGCTAGGAATCTTAGTACACAATAAACACCATTCGAGAAAGATTTTTGTTGCTGTCAGTTCACCCAGGAGAAAGGTAAGCTCAAATACAGTTCAGAATTTAAATTCACAGCATTTTTGTCATTTTAGTAAATATTTTCTTAGATATTGAAGATATTTCTTACTAGGGCAATGTTTTATATTCAGCCCATTTGAGAAAACCAAAGAAATGTAGCTAAATATGTCAGTTTTCACTTTTTATCTTCTTGCCTGTATTGGGTTGTGATAAACATAATGCCACTTCCTCATCACCCGATCTGCACAGATCCTGTTGACATCAAGAGGCAGAGCATGACAGGTCTGCTGAAGTGATTGTGTTCCCCTAGGATATTGCTAGCAGCATGCCCAGTTTTAACCCTTTAATTTTAACTGCCTGTGAACAAAAGCCTCCCAGACATCAACATGGGAAACAAATGAGTTCCCACCACAATGTAGAAAAAAAACCATTTCATTATTAAAAACTTCTCTTTTTGCTTTTCAGTATTTCCTGTTTGTTCCAGAAATCAAAGGACACCATTAAAATTCAAGACAGCTCATAACTGGTGGGGATACTCATGCACTGAACTGAGCAGCTACATGAAAAAATGACTGAAACTTTGATCACATCTCCATCTCCTGCTCCCTAACCCTCTTCTCCTAGGATTGTCCTGATATTCCAGATCCCATGGTAGCTTTCCTCAGCTGCAGCATTATAATACATTATATACTACTAATAAGAAAAATTATGAAGAACAGACTTTTTCATAGGGGCAGTAGGTGCTTACCCAAAATTATGTAGGACTGATGTCTGGGATGGGGTGTATGCTGTAACTAAGTTTAGTCTCTGAGATTTTACAGCCCATAAGGAAAGTAAAGGTTATGCTAAGAAAAAGTGCAGGAACACTTCTTATTTCAGTGTATATTTCTCCCTATTAGAATGTATATTAACTGCAAAGTGTGTGAAGTACTTTTGTGTGTACAGAAGCATTTATACGCATATACATAGAATCATAGAATAAATACACAGGTATATAAAGTCCCCTGCTCAGGAATGTCCTGCTGGTTTACAGACATCGGGCACACTTCTGGGATATCTGCCAGGACATGTTTTGTTTAAATACTTTCCTGAGGGAAACCCTTGACCTGTGGCTGCAAGCTGGAAGCTGAGGAGCTTCCCCATGCTGCTGTCTGCCCGGGCTGTAGTAGCAGAGGGCTGGAAACACAAACACATCTTCTTGCACAGGGTGTGCTCACCCATGCTCTCCCCCATATTTGCAGCACAATTTCAGCTGTTGGAAGCCTTTCAGCATCTCCTACACATGCAATGGCTACTCTAGAGGGCAATCTATAATGCACATTGCTGTAGATTTGCAGTGCTTGTATGGGTTCCCTGCTCCCCCAGCTTGATTTTAGGCCATTTTTTGCATTTTGATGAGGGTGTCTGCTATTGTATTTCTCAGACAGTCTCTGGGGGACTTTGCAGTGTGCATTTGCACTCAGACTGGTGCAGAATAACCAGATCAAAGGCAAAGAATTGTCCTGCAGTTCCTACATGAGGAAGGGATGGTCATCATTACAGAAAAAAAAAAACAACCCAAACAAAAAAACAAAAACCCATTTGCATCATTAATAAATGTATAACCACAACACTAGTCTTATAGCCTGATTTTTAGAAATGTGTTTGTTATTTGGAGTTATTGAATGAAGAGTATCTGGAAAACCTGTTTCAAACTATGAGACACTTGCAAACCCTTTGCTTCAGTTATTGCTTGCAGTGATTCTCCTTTGTAACTATTCCATTCTTCATGTTGTGCTATCCATTGCCTCAGTCATACAGTACTGTATTCATCCCTGTGTGGATGAGCCCAGGACCACACAGAGCTTTGAAGACAGTTGTGTGAATATTTTCAGAGGGAATCTGCATACAAAAAAAATATCTTTTTTTTTTTTTTTTTTTTTTTCCAGAGTGTGTACATTGTTATCCCTTCAATGGAAAGTCCTGAAGAAAAAAACTTTCCTCTGGGAACATGTGCAAGGCATAAATAAGAGGTCCCAGAAGTACCACTAGAGTGTATTTTATATTCTGCATTTAAATTAGGAAATTCTTTTCAGTGTTACCCTAGTTTCAACGTCTGCATCAGTTCTCAAGACAACCCTTTTCTGAGACACTTTGTTGTCTGAACCATACCCACTCTAGCTTCCAACATGTCATGTTTTGCTCTCCATAGCGGCTAACTTAGGCTGCATGCACAAACTGTTGCTTATCTGCAATAATATTTCTATGAAGAGAAGAATTCCATGATTTCATAGGATTTTCCAAAGAAACTCCTCCATAAAGCTATCAAAACTTTCAGAAAATAAACATTTACATCTGAGGGGGTTTGTCCTGCAGTGTTTTTAAAGCTGAAAAGAGATGGCATTTTTTCTGTTCCCTATTTATCCTCCTCTTAAATTGACAAAATAAAAACTAAGTAGTAAAGTGATTCACCCTCTACAGATGTTGAATCCTGTGCTCTGTGCATGACAAGCATATTCTGTTATACCTGTTAATTCTTTTCCTATACAAATTTTCTGGAAACATACTTTCAATCAGTCTTTTTCCAGGGGGACATGTACTGATGACTAATTTTACATGAGTTCCTACTGTAGTGTACATCTGCAGTTTCATTTCCTTCTTGCTAATGCCTACAAATATGGGTCTCTTTATCTGCAGCTCTCTGGGAATGCTTCAGAAAAGGATTTGTGGCATAATATCTCAGCTGGAGATACTGTAAGATAATACTTTTTCTATAGCAACACGAAAGAAATTAGCCCATATATCCTGTGGGATGTTGTGAAAGCAGTTGAGAGGGACAAACTAATTATGCAATCTTCTCAGCAGAAAAGAGACAGATTAGAAGAGCTACAGCAGTCTAAAGTTGTCTGGGAAGCTCACACATACTTACATCCTTCTTATAAATATAATGTCTTCAGTTAAATTGATAAACCTAAAATCAGCATGCTTTAAATCAATAGATCAGGAAAGGGCTTGTGTTCAGAAATCACTTAAAAGCTTATTGGAAATTTGTTACCTACATTATAAACAGTCTTGCCCAGGTTGCAATATTCTTTAGATTCTTTCAATTATGATTATACTGTGTATCTTCCAGTCTGATGTATTCACAACCACCAGACGTTAGCAAGTGCTAGACAGAATTACATAAAAAGAAATTACTGGAAGCACTGTGGAGTAATGTTGGATTTTAGACGTATTTTCACTCTCCCTGTAGACCTGCTTCCTTTCTCTGTGCGTATACATATGTGTTTGCATAGGTAAATAGATAAAGATATTGGAAACATATTAAATTTCCATACATATAAATTTGCAGGTAGCTCTCTTGCAGATATCTTTCTTCTCCCCAGAAACTGTACTTGTTAGAGAAGATTTCAGTTTGATGCAGTAAGTCTCTGCATGACTCTCTCTTTTTGTTTAAACACACACAAACAATTTTTTAATAGAGACATGAAAAGGTAATCATGTCTGAGCACTGATGCATTTCTCCATCTCTGTATCTTTTACTTGTAGTTAATGACTGTTACAAAAAAATTATTTGAGCATTTGATGCAATTAATCCCACTGTCCTCAAACTACCTAGAAAGAATAGACAAATTTTCATTACTGCCTACATGCCTGGTGTTACTTCAAAATGCCTGCCACTGGATTCAGTGGAACCCCAGCATTAGGGGGTATGTATGAAGCCCAAAATATCAGTGGCAGAAGTTGGGTTGCTCCACATGTCTTGGTTTTGTGAGCTTCTAGTCTAGGTTTCCTCTACATACTATGGGATCACAGAGTAATTTCTGTTGGGAGGGAGCCATAGAGGTCATCTGGGCCAACTTCCAAGTGAGTTTCAACTCAGAAGTTAGATCAGCTTACACAGAGTCTTTGAGTCATGTGTAGATGAGAAATCCTCTTCCAGTCAAGATCAGCTCAGACTGCTTATTAGAGAACGTGAGTCCTTTGGTATTATCTATGTAGTACAAACATTGTTAAGAGTTGAAACTGAGCTACAGGTTAAAGACAACTTTTCCAGGTTCATACAAGAAGCCTGAAGGTGTTACAGGAAAGATGCTCTTCTCTTCTGTGGTAATGGGCTCTTTCAGTGGTTTATTCCTATGGAAATTTATCCTGGCCTGCATCAAAAGGAGCATAATCAGCAGGTCAAAAGAGGTGATCCTGCCACTCTACTTTGCTCTCATGAGACCTCACTTGGAGTATTATGTACAGTTCTGGTGTCCTCAACATAAAAAGGGCATGGAACTGTTGGAACAAGTCCAGTGGAGAGCCACAAGGATGGTCAGGGGACTGGAGCACCTCCCGTATGAAGACAGGCTGAGAAAGTTGGGGCTGTTCAGCCTGGAGAAGAGAAGGCTGTGTGGAGACCTCATAGCAGCCTTCCAGTGTCTGAAGGGGGCCTACAGGGATGCTGGTGAGGGACTGTTCATTAGGGACTGTAGTGATAGGACAAGGACTAACAGGTTCAAACTTAAACAGGGGAAGTTTAGATTGGATATAAGGAAGAAGTTCTTGACTGTGAGGGTGGTGAGGTACTGGAATGGGTTGCCCGGGGAGGTAGTGAATGTTCCATCCCTGGCAGTGTTCAAGGCCAGACTGGATGAAGCCTTGGGTGGCATGGTTTAGTATGAGCTGTCCCTGCCCATGGCAGGGGTGCTGGAACTAAATGATCTTAAGGTCCTTTTCAACCCTAATTATTCTATGATTATGATATGAACTTCAGACATTTTTGTCTGCACAAGCAGGGAAAGTCTTCTTCAAAGGAAAGAAGATATAAAGTGAGTCAAAGGCCATCAGCATAAGGCACAGTAGCTTTTGCCACTCCAGCACATACTAGAGTGTTGTGGCAATGGAAGTACTGATGAGACAAAGGTAAATCTACCCAGATGCTGGATAGCATGAGAGAAATTTTCTGGAAAATTTCAGATGTGGTGGAAGCTGTTAGGGTCACAAGCTGTGCTACAAGAAGATCAGTTTAGCAAGTAGAGTCAGATGTAAGGAAAAGAGACATTAGACAAGATATTAGAAGTGAAGCCAATCACTGCAGAAGTCAGAAACAGAAACATGATGTGATCAAAGCAAAATATTGCTAGAATTATCTCCTTTGCTATTTTTTCAGGTATAACAATAAATATAATGCTTTGCTTTATATTAGTTTTATTTTATTCTACTTTCTTTTTATTTTCCCAAGAACAAAGTTTTTGAAATAAATTAACTGTGTTTTAAAACTGTACTCATGCAACTAACAGAAATTGGAGAAAATCAGCCCAGTTATTTATCTTGGTTATTATCGTGGTTGTTATAAAGACTTTTTTCCCAGAGTAGAGAAAAATTATTCTGACCCTTCTGTATCTCAGCCTCCTATGGGCTTAATCTGCCTGAAAGGAGCTATATCTATTTCCATTTCTTCCTT
Source organism: Melopsittacus undulatus (assembly GCF_012275295.1). NCBI lineage: Eukaryota > Metazoa > Chordata > Aves > Psittaciformes > Psittaculidae > Melopsittacus > Melopsittacus undulatus. Next base: position 96,341,304 of record NC_047529.1, on the reverse strand, counting down.
TTGATCCAGGAAAAGTCTAGATCTGCAAAACCAACAGTTTCTTCCTGTAACTCCTGATAACAGGAGCTATGACAACAGTCCAGGCTAGCTGGGACTAATTTAAAGAGTTTTAAGGAGGAAATTGTCAACTAACACCAGATACTCTATAGAAGACTAGGAGCAGAGTAGCCTGCAGTTGGCTTCAAAACTTTGGTTTAGGTGGTAATTAAAATATACTCAGAAACTTTGGGTGGCTGCTGTAACAAGGCTTGGACTTTTTGGTTGTGTTTCAGTTGTATTGTTCTTGAGATTCAACAAGAAAGAGCACAAAGCAAGGTTCACAGTGGCCATTTTTATAGGACCCTACAACAGCATCCCTGGCAATGTTGCTCATTTTAATTTCCATGATGGTACATGTTGTATGGTCTTTTAAGTTCTTTACTGGGCATCCTGAGAACATCCCAGCTGTAGTACCTGAGAAAGAACCTTACAGTATATGGGCTTCAGAGAGCCCCTCAATTCCACCATCACTTGACAGCTGAGCCAGCCACATTGAGGAACGTTTCTGGTCTGCTCACAAAATAACCCCCAAATCCACTTGCTTGCATTTGTGCCAAACTCACTGGACATTTTTCTCCCAAAGATAAAATTACTTTGGTGTAGCCCATTTGCATGAGGAGTTGATGAAGAAATAGTAGGCATGAGGATCGTGCACACACCTGCCAACACAACCACTGGCAAGTCTCACCTTGGGATTCAGCCCATCCTCCTAACAAAACATCCTCTGAGATGGAAAGCAGCATAGTTCACAACATGGTAATCCCACAGTGTGATCTTTCATAAATGTGAAGTATATGGAAAGGATTTATAAAGTGGCTAAAATCTCCCCCCAAAAAAAAACAAGCAGTAAGAAATGGTAAACTATGGAAAGTCCTGCACCAGAATGTACTGGTGCTCTCTGTGTTCACTGGAAGTACAGATTATTTTGAAAATATTGTGAAAATAAGACTGGTGTCAGACAAAAGGCAGCTGTCAAATTATATTTACTATGAAGTGACAGTATTTGTTCTCTGTTCAAGTGTCCTCACAGCCTGCTTTTGGCTGAACAGCTGAGCACCACAGCTATTCCCAGCGCAGTGTGCTGCTGCAGACTGTCTTCTCCCATGACTTAGCTCCTGCATACCTCAGGGGAAGCTGGTCACTGGCCAGATGGACAGTGTCTATATACAGTTCCCTGAGACTGAAGAGGGGCTGTGGCATGGTGATATGAGCATGCAAAAGCCTGACATTGCAACATGGAAGCATAGTGCAGGAACTAGAGATCTGAGTTTCAGTGTTTCTGAGACTTGGAGGACTAGGGCAAGCAGAGGTGAGCTTTTGGGAGAGAAAAGGGTGGATAGTCCCCACTGCCCTATAAATCAGTAAATGCTAGTGGAGCAAGAATCCTTCTCACAAAGCTCTGTTACCTGTTTGGGATCTGGCTCAGATGCACTGGTTAGTGTCTTTTCTGAGCAGTGGGAAATGATGTATCTCACTTTACTGATTCAGCCTCCAAATATCCCAGATCCTTTATAAATGACTAATGAATTTAAAACTATGGAGAAAGCTTGGTTCTTTTACATTTAAGCAGCTCCTACTGAGAAAACATCCCCTATGTCATGTAAGCACCAGGTGCTTTGACAATAAGCAGCTATGGGATAAACTGGATTTAAGGATACCAGTTTGTTAGATTAATTTCTTCCTTCATGGCACTCAGCATGCCTCAAAACACTGTTTGAGGGATTTTTATTTTGTTCAAGTTTTGGGCTTAACATTTTTTAGGTTTTCTTACCTCAGTGCTCCTCACATCACTGCTGCTGTCCAGATAACTCACAGCATTACTCCAGTCCCAGCTTGCCATTCCCTCCTCCCCTCTGTCTGCCCCACAACCCCATGTTGTAAGGACATTTCACAACTGGAAGAGGCAGAAAACTCACTTCTAATTCTGCATTACATCCTCATTTGTTGAAAGCATCCATCTCTTCTGATCCCTCTGTATTGTAAGCCTTGCCTTTCCTGAGGCTGTACTGATCAGGGAACTTGTCTGTAACAGCCCTGGAGCAAGCCTCCTTCAGCACTACCTGCAGTGCTGCCCTTCCCTGGGTATCACTTAGTAAGACAGCTGCGTGATGAGGGGTGAGAGAACAAGTAGCAGCGTGTGCAAACACTCTGGCTGATCTAGGCATCAATAATACAGGCACTTCCCAAATTGCAGATAGAAAAACAATTCTTATCAAGAAAGCTGTGAATGCTGGGCTTTTGGCAGAAGTTTTGTGAAGTTTCTGCTGGAGTCTATTGCACTTTCTCTTCATATCCTCAAACAAACAAAAACACATTTTGTCACAAACAAAAATATCATCCTCTCCGAACAAGGCCTCCATCAAGATTAAGAAACAAATAATTGACTCCCCTGAAACAATGGAGCTATACAAGATTATGTTTGAAAGGGAAGGTGTTTGTGAGAGTTAGGCAGGTGCTCAAATCTATTAAGTTCTGTTCTTCTCTTCATTAATAAAAGAAAGCAACATAAAAATATGAACACATTTACGTAGTTATCTGTCAATTAGTTTTAATAAATATTCACAAAATAGGGGAAAAAACTTTCTAGAACATCTTCTGGTGTGATTTTAGATTGCTATTTAAACTGAGTAACAGATAAAAGTGTTTAGAAAATGTATTATTGTTCAAAGGTTGCCAGGCTGAAATCCAATACAGTGCTAGAAACAACTTACTTGTGAAAAAAAGAAAATTGGCAGGTAGGCTTCAAGGATACTGGTTTCAATTTGTACCTTACTGTGTCCCAAGGTGTAAACTCTGCCCCTGTATCTCAAAATTCAGAAGAACAAAGGCTTTTTCCCCTGCATTCCCACTGACATTTTTCTTGACCAAACACAGAACACCAACATCTTCCTTTTCTCACAAAAAAAGTGCAGGAATCACATATGTCTGAGTAGAGCTGTGGTATAAGTTTTAGCCATAGCATGGCACTGACATTCAACATGAGTGAAATAAAAATTATTTGCTCTGCTTGGATAAATCCCAAAGCCATACAAATCATTAACTCTTCTAAGCCAATTATTCTTTTAAAGTTCAATTAGTTATATTCTGGCCTTTCCAGAACTATAATTTAGCTAAGAAAGGACGTACAGCACCTGCACACATGATCAAAAATGTCCCAGTGTTCTGATGTGACAGCAACGTTATAAAACTGAAAGAAGTACCTAGAGGACTACTTGTCTGCAGATTTGCGTAGAGAAAATGTGGAAAATAAATATGCGTTGTATTTCATTTATTCTCATGACACTCATTCTGCTAGCCCAAAGACCAATTCCCATGCCATAGGATCATAGAATTATAGAATCAGGTAGGTTGGAAAAGACATTTAATATCACCACATCCAACTCTTCCACAGCACTGACAAGTCCACCACTAAACCATGTCACTAAGGGCCTTATCTACATCTTTTTTTTACACTTCCATGGGCAGTGATTCCACCATTTCCTTGGGAAGCCTGGTTCAATACCTGACCACCCTCTCAGTGAAGATATTTTTCCTAATATATTTATGCTTTCCACTCTGAAATCCCACAACAATAATAGGCTCCCAGGGCACTGTTCTTAGACTATCAATGTGAGGAATCAAAAATGTAGTAACTTTGTTAAGTTTTCTCCTCTGTTTTTATATCTGTAGTGACGTGAAATAGCCTTCATGCAGATAAAAATCTGGCTCCTAGCGTACAGTCTACCAGATCTAATGCTTTTCAGCAAAGCCCATCATGTACTATTAGAAGTTGTGAAAATCCATGGATATTCCAAGATCAAAGCCAAATAAATAAATTATTGAGTTCCATATAAATCTGTGGAAAACAATACTATGCAATTTGCTACTTCAAGCCTTCTCTTTTTGTCTCATTTTATTGTCCCATCAGCATTCATTCATTACAAAATTGTTCTGCTTAATTCTTATACAAGTTCGCAGTTGCACCATATATTTCACTGGCTTTGCCTATCAAACCTATCAAACCAATGCCTCATTGATCCCACTCACACCTACAATACTCCCTTCAAATAAAAAGTTTAGAATAGGGCCAGATTCACAACCAAAACTGCCACCAAAACCTCCTGGCTTTTGCTACCACACCTTCCCTTCTTGATGGTTCTGGACTGAAAAACCACACACCCTAACTACAGCATTTGTCTATTTTGCTTGGGCTAATACAGTGTGATGTAAAAATTAAAATTAGGCAATCAGTTGTTCTTGTTTAATGTTTATAAGAAAAATGAAAATACTATGGGGCAACACACCCCAGCTGGCAGAAACTAATTTGGTATGTTCCCATCTGATTATGCTTATGACCTGATATTTTTTCTTTCTGTTCTCATCTTTGATAAACTCTCCCTCCTGCTCTGCTTATGAAGAGTGAAAGTACCTTTGAGCTAAAAAGCCAGACTTGTTAAATGAAACTGGTATCAAACAGTCAGTTGCAAAGTATTTATTTTTGTCAGACTTTCTGCCAATTAATAGTTCTGCTACTCATCTGGGTTTTGATACATAAAGTCATTTCTCCATCTGAAAGACCAGTTTTCAGTTTTTCCTTTATTAAACCCAGGATTTCTCAAGGTTAGTATTGGTGAGGAATACTTTCTCTTGACAAAACACAAAGAAAATTGCATAAAACTAAAACCACAAAGAAATTCACAGAATTCACTCTGATGCTCAAATTAAAAAAATTATCATCTATATTTTCAGCACCTTTGTATTAACACTGCTTAACTATCCTGCTATACTTTTAGATTCTGTTTTTTGCTCTATGCAATCAGCTGCAATGCAAAGAAATCTTTAATGAATATAAATATCTGTATCAAGGGTGATAAAAAATCTTAAGTAATTTTGCAATCATGTCAACACAGAAATTCAAATAACAGAGGTTTATAAGTGTTTATATCTCATTAACATAGGCACAGGAATATCACCAGCACTACGGATTTTGCAGTTTTATCAATGCCTTTATGTAACTTGTTTGCATTTATAGATTATATTTTTAAGATGTAAATATATCATATTTTCTTTTCCAAGATGATCTGAAAGTTCAAATCAAGCAAGTATGGTTTTCAGTTTTGATAAAAGAATCTCCAACTAAACAAAGCTTGTAGCTATTTGTGTGTAGGGCTATCAGAGGACTTTATTTACAAATGCATATTCCAACATGATAGGATATGGAACAAAATACTTGCACTATGTTACCAGAAAGTTTAAAGATTAGGTATGAGAAAGAATTCCAAAAGAGTAGTGACAGAAATAGAGGCGCCTCTTTATTTCTAAATAAATAATCATGAGGGCTTTTTTATGGAAAGGTCTTCAGTAGTGACATTCCTTTCTGTGATAACGTGAGAACCAGCTTGTATCACTACTAAACACTATGTTCATCTATAATATAATCTTCCTTACTGCTACAGGTATGCAGCAGCATATACTGTTCTTTTATGTATTATCCAATTTTCCAGATTCTAATAACTATAAAACTTGTACCTACATTTTTTTCCTGAAATAATTAAAATGTATAAATAATTTTAGATCTACAGTTTAATCTTATGGCTAAATAAGTAATTTCTGGTCCATTCTGGGGGGGGGGGGGGTTTATGCACATAGTTACATATAAATTTAAAGCCTTATTTTATTGCCTTGGTATCTCAGATTTTGCACTGCTATGAGCAACAAATATACCTTGCTTTTTCAAACTAGAATGGAACTAGAACACTTGACCAAAAAAACACACATGCTTAGTTTTGAGTTTCACTTGAGCTAGTTTACTGCGCAATTACCTTTTGTTTTCCTGCTCCTCACAAAAGTTGCTTTGCATGTTATCAGCTGTAACAAGTTAGTGTTAGCCTTGCTCAGGCTTGTTTCTGTAATGGCTGCTATTCAGCTCAGATTCCCCATCCGCGGACAAAGCTAAGAAAACCAGTTAGGCTATGCAGGAGGCAGAGAAGGGGATGTTCAGTGAGAGTGACAGCTCATCCAGCCTTCATGGCTGTGAGAAAACCTTGGCTATCTCAGTTTTAGTGGCTGTTAAGTGAAAGAACCCTAAAGATATTATTTGAAAAGTGATATTTTCAAGCCCACTTCATTTTTTAGGGAGCTTGAGACCTGACATCTGAACAATGGCAATGAACCAGTGCTCCCAAGCACACACTGCTGTTTTAAATTCTGGGTCTGACCATTTCCTTCAGATTTCTCAGTCTATCATGGCACAAAACTGAAATAAGTGTGTGGCAGAGGCCTCAATTAGAAATACAGGTGATGACACAGGAAAAAGCCTTAAAAAACAGTGGAATTCATTCCTTCCTGAGACCGCCATGTAATTATTTTTTTCTGCTGACATTGAGAATTTTGTGTAATAATAGTAATGAAGACATCAAATATGTGAGGAAAAAATGGTCAGCTTTGAGTCTACAGTAAACAACTGATATCTCTTGACAAGGGAAAGTATCTCTCATTTTTAATATATAGCCTTTAACATGTTCTTTTTTTCCCTCCATTTCATTTTAATCTATTTGCTTACCCCAGCTATTATCCAGTCTTCTTTAATATAGTATCAGATCCTATCCCAAATGTTGAAGTTTATGCCTCCTCACATTTCTTATAAGGCAACAAAATGGTATGACTGTCAAGGGGAAATACAGCTTAAGGGCTGGCAAGCAGATGCTGTAGCAACCCACAATGCATATACATGTATATATTCCCACTAACAGAGCTTCATCCTGAACTGCCAAAGGGGAAGGAAAATTAGGCCATTGGTGTTATTTATGGTCATGCAAGTGCTCTGTGTGTCTCTCTGCCTGTGTTGATCTGTCTGTGTGTGTATATGCATGTGTTGCTCGTCTGCATCTGAATGCCTGGGCCTGCTTAACATTACCAACCTTTTTTAATCTTACAAATTGAAAATATTTGAATGAAAGTTTTCACATATGACTAAATGAACTGAGTATAATTATCAACAATATAAATATTTGTATAGAAAGATCTTCATGCTTGTATTTACTGGAATACGATTAAAATCAATCTTATTTTTTTCCCATAATTCATCAGTGGCTTTTTCTTTATATTTTTAAATGTATTCATGGAGGAGAGGATCACAAATCAATTATCCAAAGCCGAGATCCACATAGGTAAGAGGCACAAAACAAAAGTTCAGCAAACAGATTTTGAAAAGAATATATTCTATCATTTTTTTTCTCATCACTTATATTTGCAAACTAGGTGATCAAGAAAAAATGTCTTTTGTTCTTAATACTAGCTTAAAGAAGAATCAAAGGCAGCTAAACATATGATTGATATTTGAGAAAGCAAACAGACTGTGTAGACAGTGTAGACAGTGTAGTGGGTTTTAAATAATTAACATAAAAAGCTTTCTGACACTGTGAGGGTTGTTGACCCTCAAGTTACTTGGCAAGTTACTTACAACTGGTCAACCAAAATAGAAATGCTAAATACTTTCTGTGGCTCATCAGAGTAAAAATATAAAATACTGTATGCTCTAGAGAACTTTGTGTGGCATTAAATTGATGCCTTAAAACACTCCCTTTGTGGTGTTCTGATACTGCTGTCCTTCAACACCTGCTTTGTACACACTGCTGATGAGCATGCATACACTAAACAATGCCCTCCATCTTCACTTACACGTCTTTTCCCAAGTGTTCCTAGTGTATTGGCAAGTACCAGTCCCCCTGTGCTTTCTGCAGGCGCCAGCACTGGCCTCTGTGTCCCTTCCTTTCCCAGTTTTCCCTCTGGGCTGTTTTGGGTTCCCTGTCACACCTGTGGGGTTAGGACACTGTCTGTCTTTCCTTGGTGTATGGATAGAGGCATCTCTTTGCTTAGTAAAGGTCCCTGCCTAAACTCCAGTACTTCTAGTGCTGCATCCATGGCATTTTGCTCCTCAGATATTAGGAACATTCTTCTCTATTCTTTAGAGAGTTCATTGCTGCTCATCCTCCTAACATTGAGACTGCAGCTTTATTTGTGACAGCAGAATGAAACTCCAGAATTTCTTTTATTTTGTACTTTGCCTAATAACATATTGTAAGTACACATGCACTTTGCAGTCACTGCTGTGTTTCTCAAATTGAGGTGCTACAGGTTCATAGTTCAACTGTTCTTCCAGAGTTAATTGAAGACTGTTATGCCCTTAGAGCTAGCCTTTATCGGGAATAAGGACTCCTCTCAGTTTTTAATATTCCACGTCAGCCACTGCTCATAGGCAGAATATGGAGCTCTGATCAAGCCACATTTCTAGAGCTCAAGCTCTGCTGGGTGTTTTGGTTCATCTGTTTTGTTTTTTTTTCTCAAGCTATTTTCTTGGTTCATTTTACTTCTGGTACCACATGTAATACAGCAACCATTAAAAAAGGAGTACTGACAACGTTCTGCCTCATTAGGTGCCTGGAGCAGCAGCAGTCTGTGGAAAGCCTGCCTGTGCCAGCTGCAAGAGCTTGTGGAGCCCCAACAGCTCCTTCCACAGTGCCAGCATAGCAGTTCATGCAGCCACCCAATTACCTGAACTGGGAACAGACACCATTGAAAAGTAACCTTGCAAGAGAAAATTGGTTCATTTCCAGCTAGATGAGTACCCTGAGCCTGTTGTTGTTTGGTCTTTTTTTTAATAGCCCTTCATCATCTGCACTAGGAAAGCAGTGGTACCTTGCAGGGACAAGCAGCCATAGGAAGAACCTGCTTGAGACAAGATTTCCTGCAAGGAGATCTCTGTGGAATCACAGCCAGAGGGCTGAGTTCTGACTGATCAGAACCACCACAAAAAACCTAGAGATAGCTACCATTGTACTGCCTTGTGTTAGGGCCTCTTCATAAAAGGAAAGAGGGCTTGATGGGGTGCTCTAATAGTGCATGACTTCAATACTGCATGTATTGAATTCAGGGAGGGAGGTAGAGGTGGGGACATCCACTGCAGCACATGTACCAAGATTTCTGTGGCCATGATTAAGCTTGTTAACAGATACTTAGGGGCACACAATTTGAAGGTCTGTATATAGATACACAGCTCTTTTCCTAGTATCTTGGAAACTTTAGGGAAATCATGTGGATAAATTTGTCTGTTTCATGGGATTTTTATGTGCTACAGGCATGATCAGGCTTTATATTCATTGTGAAAAGCTAGTTGTAGTATTTTACAAATCAGTATTCAAACTCAAAGCTATTTCATGTTTCTATCTATGACTACAGTGTATTTTGAGTTCCAGAAACTTTAACTGAGAAAGGTACAGCTGCTGAAAAAGCAGTGAATCACTCAGGCTGAACTTTAACACCCATTCAACATCTAATTAGTTGAATTAGAGCCACTTTGCAAGAGAGTCAATCAATTCACTAGCTTTAGCTGCCCCAATGGTTCTGAAATTTGATGATGTTATCATTACTTCAGTGGAGACACTCAGTTAGCATTTTAATAAGTGCATTTTCATCCAGCACTTTAGCTTTGAACCAGGAACTATCATAACTTAAAATACTATCTGCAAAATGCAGACTCTCCTGGGCTAGCAATGTGTCCACATCTAAAAACTTTTCTGCTAGAGCACTCATTACTTTCACATGGATCAAGAAAGAGAATTACCGTCATCTAGAATTTCATGATGTGCAGACTGAGAAGGTAATTAACAGGACAGAACTCGAACTGAAGGAATACCATTTCAGAAGAAGCTCAAAATGAATTATTAAAACTCACTATTCACATATGAATAAATGGTGAGATGAAAGTACCTCCACAAGTTTTAAACTAGCCTTTAAATACAGACCAGATTAAAAACTACATTACTAGTTTTCTCCAAGTTACACAAATACATTTGATGTTTCACAGAATTACTGTCAAGTGAAGGCTGAAGGTTTCTGTAAAGCGCACATACAGAAAGCCTGGATTGGCTTCATCTCTTGACTATTCTCACTATTCCCTTGGGAAGTGGAGAAGGGGCTCTTGTTGCTCTAAAATTGCTTGGTCTGACTTCTAAGCTCTTTGTCTTGCTGAGAAATAGTATGTGGGCAGCTGGATCCCTCCTTCTGCTGTAGGACATGAAGATATGGCTCAAGCATCCTCTAAGAAGACTGATTATTTTATGTTGGATGATGTGATGCAGGTCAGTTCTAAGAGGAACCTAACAAAGGGTGATACATATATCACTGCTGAGTGTCTAGATTAGCTGTCTTTGAGCAGCCTCCTGTACACAGAGTGAAAGATGTGGTTCTCCTAAGGCATCTTGTGGAAAAGCTGTAAACTGGGTGGAATGAATGGTAATTCAGTCCCCTAAGTCTATCCCTTCCCTCTCAGCTGATGAGTCCCTCCCATCTCTCTCAGGTACACTGGAGGCTTTCCTGCTTGAGTTCACTGTTATTTTTTTTTAAATATCACCCCATTTCTTGTGTTTTCTTGAATGAGTACTCTTTCCAAAAGATGGCATAGTTCAAAAGTTCTTGAAAGCTTCTTCATAATGCTTTCACACCCTTCTAGCACACAGCTACCATGGAAAATTCTCTTTTAAAAGTGAGAGTTTCAGAAAAGCAGAATGAATGAAACCAAAGATTTAGAATTAAATTGTTGTGTGTGCTGTAGGCCAGCACACAGTGTCAGCTTTCACTCCTGCTATAGAAACATTAGTTGCTGTGCCAGGCCAATTTCATTTGTTGGACTGTTGCAGTGTTTTGCCTTCTTTTTATGCTTTGTTTTGGTTTTTCTTCCTTATGCGATATCACTGCACAACTGTCCCTACCACATACCTTTCAAACACATCCTCTCTCTGGAAGTTAATTTCCCAGATTTCCACTAAACTTCAGACCCCTTAGAAAATGAAAGGAGCCAGCATTTTGCAAAGGTGATAATTATCAGAGAACACCATAGTTCTCAGCTCTACAGTGTTCCTATCTGCTTGAACAGTTTGTTCTTTTTAAGTTTTGGGCAGATGTTAAGAGAGGATAGTGGGGATAAGTATGAAAATGGAAACGTGATGGGCCATCACTGGAACATCACAGTGGCAGGGAACAGCAGCTTAGCTCTAAGCCACTGACAGATCAGGGCTGGTTTTCATGCATGTGCATTTCAGTTGCTGTCAGTGCAATTACTGCAGCAAAGGAGGATTCCTTTTCCAAGTTACAGAACTGGGGTCCTCAGGAGACTGAAATATAGTGGAAAATGGGCTAGAAGATTTGCATGGAAACTTGAGCAAAAGGGAAAATAAAAAGAAACAGGTCATGCAGTCAACAGGGAAAGTGTGCAGAGCTACCAGACTAGAACAGAAGATGTAGCCTTTATCACTCTTTAGAAGGGAATGTTATTATCTTAATTACAACACCCTTATTCAGGAGTCATTAAACCACTATTTCTCTTTTCATTTATGAAATGTAATCTAAACAAAATTTGCTGTTGAGTTTTCAGAGGGTTTAGGTCTACATTTAGTAATTTAAGCCTAAAATGATGCCAGCAACCTACTGCAGAGGAGGTGTTTGAATCCAGGACCCTGAATTTTTAAGTTACCCTCCTAATTCCAGAGCCATAACTGATTTTTATAGTGCTTATGGAAAAGGTTCCAAATCGTGTAAGCCACAATGAGGTAATACACAGTTGACTTTTGGCTTCCCTTATGTTGATCAGCTGCACTCCTCCTTGCTGTGTGTCCCCTCAATTTCAGCCTCTATCAGATATTTTATATGAAATAAGCCGGCTTCCTGAGAATCCTAAGAGACAAAAATGAGAAAAAAAGGAGACAAGGCCATGAAAATGGAGAAACATCTCTCACCCCCAAGTCACCTTCTCCATCACAGCTTTGAGCAAAATCATGCATTTAGATCTAGTCTTCCACACAGAGTTTTTGCTTCCTCTCCCAGAAAATGTTGTAATATCAGCACATTAAACCTGCACAGGCTAAAGCAAAGTCCTAGCTTATGCAGATCAAGACCTCAAGGTAAAAATACGCCTATCTCTAGAGAGGAATGAGGACAACAAGCCATGGGCATGGTTCAGCAGAAAATCTAATTCCCCATGTTAAGCATCTCTACCAATTGTGCCTCATTCAGCTTAATGTGTTTGTCCTTCGCATTCATGGACACAACTTTTTTTTTTTTAAGAAAAATAATAGATGAAAAAGAATATGCAAGGTACTGGAAGAGCTAATCTTTTAGAAGAAAACAACTTGACTGGCACGAGTTAATTTCCTTTCCATCCTCTTCCTATTAAAGATTATGAAAGAGTGAATTATAAAACAGCACATTCATAGTAGACTAAAATCACTTTTCATGCAGAGAATAATAAGTGTGTTGAATAGTTTACTATTTTAAAAGATTTAAATGTAACCCTGGAGGAAATATTTGTACTTAAAGGTATGAGCAAAAGCAATTAAAGTAACAGTTTCTACTCCCCAGTCACGTTAGGATGTTTATATGCTGTGAAAGACAGTCAGAAGTCAATGGGTCAGATCCAGATCTAAATTTTGTAAAAATCAATGCAGAAGTTAGAGGGACCAACCCACTTTAAACTTGATGGACATCTGATGCAGTGTCTATTATGATGCACTTTGTTTTCTCCAGAGTTTCCCTGCTGTGTGTTGGCTGTGCCAGCCTGTTTCCTCTTTTCAAGAGGAGACAGTGGCAAGTTTGGCCCATGGACTTGCTGAATGCAGCCTAGTCCAAAGCCAGGGCTGGCAGTAGTGGCAGCAGTAGCACAGGAGAGAGGAGCATACCCCCCAGAAAAGACCATTTTAGTCTCAGGAGGTTTAAATGTAGTTTTCCCAAGGGAGAGGTATGAAGCAGTTTCTCTACACTGCTCCTGGTGCCAGGGGGATGAAGTGTCCAGTTCCTCAGCTATGCAGCAGAGCTGGACTTGATCAGCTTTCTTTAGTATGACACTTCGAGCCACCTGAATAGCCTGAAAAGCTGCACAGGCTTTTTTCCTTAAATATCCCACTCTCCTTACCCCAAATCTGAGATAACCCCACTTTGTTCTGCTTTAAAACTCCTCTGGATTCCTCTACCAGGAATTCAATTCCCTCCCTAGGATGCTAAAGAGCCTGTAACTCCCTCTCAAGCTTTTCAATAGTTTGCCTACATAAACAAAGCTCTGTATGGACTTCAGCCTTTAACGTGTAAACCTATATATACATAGTGCAATACGCTACAACAGAGCCTACAGATACAGAGGAAGCTGTATTTTACCAGTGTGACTTTTGGAGCATTACAGACTTCAGAAATTGATGTTATAAACTTGTCAGCAGGTGATGTATGGCTGCAGAATTATCCCAGCACTACCCTTTGTGTCCTTTGGATGAAACATTAAAGAAAATTTGAAGCTAACTATGCATGAGATGCACTAAAACTATATGCTTAAATAACACCCATCCACTGTATTTTACTATTTCATTTCAGGTCACTTTTTTCCAGAGTGGAAATACATAACTAGGTGAACAAGTATTTTCTTCCTGAATATTTTATTTAAATGCTTACACTGTGAGTTGTCTGAGCTTCGGGAAGAAACTTTTTACATCCTTGTAACAGGACCAAAACATGGAAAGGCCACCATTTTATGCTTATACTTCACAAGATCATCAATTGCAAAATATGCTAAATAATGGAGAACATTATCGAACATTTTCATTCTGGGCTTGATTAAAATCTCATAGTAATGTTATTTCACCTTGATCTTCCTTCTCATGTCTCCCATAATAACTCCATTATGTAACACTAGTTTACCCAAAAGCATTGAAGACTCATGCACAACCTATTGAAACAGATAGAAAGATTGTCCTTTTCTTACAGCATAAAGGCAGAAAGATATCTGAATACAGATTGAAATAAAAAAATCTTTCTAATCAATTTTTATTGTTTAGCCCATCTCCCCAGAAAATGCAGACCTTTGCCTATTCGGGGAAAGAAAAAAACAACTGAGTAAAGTTGATGGTTTCTATGGATTGTCAGATATTGGAATAGGCTTCCAAGGAAAAGTGGTGGAATTACCTCCCTGGAAGTGTTCAAAAAAATGTGTAGATGAGGCCCTCAGTGATACTGATTTAGTGGTGGTTTTGGCAGTCCTGGAGTAATGGTTGGACTTGATTATCTTTAAGGTCCTTTCCAAGCTAGTTGATTCTATGATTTAGGTGGAACATGCAGCAAAATGCAGGCAATGCAGGCTTGCTTTTGAGAGTTCCCATCAGAAATATTAGATACTGTCTATATCTTTCCAATTTTCTGGTTTTGTATTGCTTTAAAATTATTGGAAAAAGACTTTATAAAAAAGAAATCAGATCAAATATGGGAGGCTACTTTTATAATTTGAGGAAATATTTCTAATCAAGCATTTTTAAATGTATAGGTCTTCAGTGAGAAAATCGACCTTGATGATAAAAAATAAAAGCAGTGAATGCAATTTAAACATCTTCATCATTTTGAGAATGGTGTTGCCAAGATCATGAATGCCTCCTCTTCCGTGAGCTGATTCACTTCTGTAAATTTTTTGTGGTTTTCAGGTGGGGGGAGAAATGATGCTTGAATCAACACGTAAGGACTTCGCAACTTTCAAAAAATCATAAAATGGATAAATCTTATGTTTTGTGACAAATGTCATCATCACTTTGTGAGTTATGTTCCATTTCTTGCTCAATAGCAATGCAACAGTATATCTACAGCACACAGTTACTGAAACTTAATAAGATTTCATGTACTAATCAGAGCCAGGCAAAGTCATAGAGGTGAATTCAGACTGATGGCTCTCTCAAATCTCACCCCAGAGAAAACAAACACAACATATATACTATTTAGAGTCATTCTGAACACTAAGGTTCTGTAGGATGAGTCTGAAAAGCCACTTTTTGTTGCCAGGGCAGGACCAAGAGACTTTCAGTGTAAATGCATGGGCTTACCCATTTTAAAACCTTTCTGAGCTAGACAATCTCATACCTGATTGTCAGCTGTATCAGTCAAGAGCTATTCCATAGGGCTGATAACCATACACTAAAGATGCAGTACAACTGATTGACAAGAATGGGTAAATCAAACCTAGACCACTTGTTTGGAGCTACATGTAGTTCTATTTTTATTCTGAAAAGGACAGGAAGTAGTGTGGAAAGGAGAGGAACGATGGTAACAACTTGGTTTTTAAAGGAAAAAGCACTGATCTGGTCCAATCTGAAATTTGTACACAAGATGCATTCTTGGGTTTTCTCCTTTATTGAAAGTCTTTCAGAAACAAATGTCATCTTGCAGCTGGAGGTAAAGGGAAATTACTTTTACATCTATACCGCCTTTTGTGCCCAGAGGCAATGTTTTCATATCTCCACACCATCACTACATCGTGGGAGAGATTCTTACCTGGTATAATTTGCGTAAATCTGTAATATCCCCTTGAGGATGAGCATAATAGCTCTTTTTCTGCACATTACTGCTTCTTGTACTACGCAGATCAGTGCATCTAACATTAATAGGTTGACTTCAATCTGCACAGTACCAGTGTTAATGACAACATATATTGAAAACAACTTTGGAAACGCTTTCTAATGTTTGTCTCCAGAAAAAAAATCTGGTGGGTCTCGCATTAAGTGGACGTTATCTCCAAGAATGCTAGATGGATTAAAAGAGCTTTCAGCCTTCTTAATACAGACTATCAAATGCAAACACAAGTATGCTTTCCTGTGAAAAAGCTGACATCTTGTTTTATGATGATACCTAGATATACTGCCAGAACAAATGACAATAACATAAATTCTATTGCTATCTGCTTGCAGCTGTCAGAAGCACATTTCTGAAAGTATCCAAATATCAGCTGTGCAGATTTGCTGGAAATAGTAGTAAAGAACAATGTGAAATGAAGGGATTCAGTCACAGTTTGGTTACTGGGAAGAAAGACCTACTTACATTTAGTACTATTTTTCATTTCGTTCTATCCAGTAATGTGTTAAATCTTCACATGAGAACTTTCACTCTATTGTCTTTAAACAGGCTTACTGTCATTATAAATGTTTATAACCTACTGTCAGCAGAACTTCTCTTTAATAATACAGATTATTATAGAAGATGCATTCCTGTGTACAAAGAAAATGACCACTTATGGGAGACATCTTGGTCTATCTGCTGTCAAAAGGCTTTTGTTATATTCACATTTATTGATGCCCAACAGTTTTTTTGTTGTTATTTTCTTATCCCTTTTTTCTCCAAACATTTAATGATGGAAAATTGACCCAAATAGTTTGGAAGGAGTTGTGCTGAGCTCTATGGACATAGTGCATATTTATGGATGTCAGGAGATGTTTGTTTGGAAAGGACTGTAGATTTAGGTATTTGAATAGTAGATACATTGTAAGCTATCTGAAGCAAGTAGTGTCTTTTGTATTTTGGAAGCAGAAGCTTAAGGAGCTACAAAAAAATACTGCCCACAGAAATGAAAATAGGACCAAAAAGAAAAGCATACATATATTAAAAAAGCAGAGTTACTTTGAAAACTTATATTTTTACCTTCAGATTTCTGAGGCATATGTAAGTCACCTTAGTTCTCCTGTGGGTTTTGATATAAAGATCTTAAACAAAGTTGTAGCTCTGTAAGTAATAGGGCATGTTACTATTTCATAATATGATACTGGATATCTACATGTTGTTCTACCAGACATTGAAAAACTAAACATAAGTGGATTTTTTAGCCTGAGTTCTGAAAATATAAAGACGAACATCTTTGGCAGTCCTCTTGATATCATTGTATTTTTCCAAAGTTATCAGCCTAAATTCACTTTCAGAGTAAGTCAGCTGCAGTCAGCAGCATTTTAACACAATGAACTTGGCTTAATGGAATTGAGGTCTGGGTAATAGTAGTTAAAATATATTGCTTTCTTAAAATTAATGTGGTTCAAAAGTAAGCCCAGGACTTCACTGAGTAGCAAATAGTAGGTTTCTTATTAGTTCATCTGTTAATATAGTTTTGAACAGGTGTGCACCTCCCAAACTTCTGTTTACTGCATTTTCATTGGATTTCTTGGAGTGATTTCAGAGAGCAGACTTGGACTTTATTTGGATGAGTTAACTGGAAAATATATTCAAGGAATGTACCTCAGCAGCCCCAACCATGAAGGGCCTTCAATCCAGGAGCTCAGACTACGCCGCAACATAAAGCACCCCAAATCCATGTAATAGGGATATCCTGTCCTCATCACAGTTTCTTGCTGTGGATCTTCTCCTGTCAGTCAAGGTTGTTTACTAACAAAGGCATAGCCTCTGGCCACATTAATAATGTAACAAAGGTAGCAACAATGGCAATGAAATCCCTATGCCAGGTTTTTGGTGACATCAAATGTTTCTATGTAAAACATTACTTTGAAAAATAGTTTCTTACTGTCCTTCATTGCCAACAATATCAGCAGGGAGAGCATGGAGAATGCTTTTGATGCATGCTATCAGAATAATGAAAAACAAGTCTATACTTCTCATACTGAATTGCTGTTAGGTGATCCTGACTTCAGATCTAGAAATAGCCATCTTCAGTACATGATATTCTTTCTGCATTTGCCAGATTGCCTTAACACCCATGGGAAACACAGGCTTTCTCTCTCAAAGCAAACACTGCAGTAACAGTAAAACGTGCAGTAGGCTCAGCTAGTAGAAGTTGTCCTTATCTTCTTGCATTTCAGTAGAGTTAAGCCTAAGCAATATGGAACACTGGTGTTGGGTTAATGCCCTTGACAACCTTAGTTCTTCCTTCAGAACTCCTATAGGAGCATGAACTGCCTCACTGAAGTTTCCCACATGACCCCATCATTAGTCTCATAGCCTGCCTTGTGATCCTTAAGTAGCATCCAGCCCTCCTAACCAATCTCAGTAGAATTTCATCCAGTCTCATTAGCATCTCATGCTAATGCGCATTAGCATGCAGCACAGGCTGCTCATTCTCCAGCATGTTGGGGGGGGAGGGGGGGATCATACAGGTCATATACAACCCTAAATCATAATGAATACTGTGGTAACACAGAAACAACCTATTATGCATCACATAGGACAACAGATATGATTTTCTTAAGTGCCCTTGTGGCTAAAGTGCCTCTGTTGCTGGAATCTCCAGATCTTACGTATCTAAGAAACAGTGCTTCTGAAAGAGATTATTATGCAAGGTCAGCGCCTTGACATGTTTATTGCAGGAATAGGATGGATCCTTGAACCCAGGATTATTTAAATCTGGGACCTTGTTTTCACCTATAAAGGAAGCTTGCTATACAATTGAAATTCTGATTGAATTTGTCCTTATCTCTCACTAAGACTTAACTAACATGTGACATTCAGGAAGCAGTTGCAGTATTTTGAATTAGCAATTTAGTAAGAAATTATTGCAGAACAGAACTGCTGCTTTTGCCTTCTGGAGATAGAATATGCTAATGCATTTAATCTCAAAGCCTGACAAAGAGATGGGGAAGGAAGAGGATATAGTAGCCTGTTGAAATGTAAATGTTAATAATGATCTCTAAGCAAAACTAACACAATTTTCGTTCAGTTTTTGGATTAATTAAAAATGTTGCATTTCTATAACCTGATTGCTATATTTTATATATATATATATAAATGGTTCTTTAACATTTCATTATCATTGTTCTATTGCCTAACACTTTATTGCATGTAATGGGTTCCAACCACCATCCTGTATTTCTCTTCACAACATAACAGTCAAGCCAAAGCACAGATATAGGGGATCGTAAAGGAGATATTCTCTGATCCTAACCTTTTTGTAAAAGGACAACAAATAGATTTCCAAAGTTCTACATCAGCTCTAAATATAGAGCACCTACCAGATTCTTAGAGTACATCTGACACAAAGATAAAATAGTATATGTGATATCTACAGCAATGTAAATTATTTTTAATCAAAAAGCATTTAAAAAATCATGTTCTTCATGAGGCTTTCCATGTTATTCTCTTGTTAAATATATTTAAACATGCAGCTCCAACTTCACGCTTATATTTCTCATTTGAGTACTTATGTAGAAAACTCTTCCCTCTGATTTCTAGGAAACAGTTTATCAAACAATTATATGAATTGTGTAATGTGTTTCACCTGGTGTGTGAAGATTTCTAGAGGAAAGGCAAGCGCTAATAACTCACAATGTGATTAATATAACTTAACTTGAGCTGTTTAAAATCTAGAGGTCATCTGGAAATGTCTTGCCTCTCTCCGTTGGCTATCGAGTGGGCCTAGATCACATTAGAGATTTGGAGATTTTAAATGGTGAGAAAGTATAAGATGGATCCTACATAAAGGAATTAAGAGGAAAAATCAGATTCAGTGACTCATCAAAACTGTACCATAGTTATTCCAAACCTGGTACTCTGGTATTTCAGGCTTAAAGCTGTGTTTTACTTCATCTATTTCAAAGTTACAATCTCATAATAGAATCCAACATTCTGTGACCAGAATTAAAAGTGAGCTGAGTACAATAAAAAAAAAAAAGGCAGTTTAAGTATAAAATTATTGAGAAATCCAAGTCTATTTTTTTTTTGTAATCTGTTCTGATTTGAATAAGCTTCCACCATGTGAAATCTTTAAATCACCCACCTGGGCAAGCTCAGCCATCTACTTGATAGTCTAAGGCAACAGTCAAAATCTGTTGTGTAATTCTAACCCCACAAGATGGCTGAGTTTTAGCTTCATATAGAGTTAGAAACCTATCACCTTATGTATTATCACCTATAATATGTATAAGTTTCTAGTTTTCTGGTCAGGGGTGCATTAACATTGTTTTTGTATTAGCTGAAGAACAGTACAGTTCCAGAGGAAACTGGATAATTTGCTGATGCAAGAATAGAAGTTGAGCCACTAATAATGTCTTAATTGACATTATACTGCCAAAAACTGATGCAAACTAGAAATAACAAGGTGGTTGGAATTCTTCATAGTGAAACTTAGAAGTTAAAGCACAACTATGTCAGGAGATCTTACAATTATGTAGCTGTCATCAAATATTGAACTTCTTTTTGAAGCTTCTTGTCATATTCAGTGATTGGTTTAATGGATTTTTTTCAAATCATTCTCTCTTTAGTACGACATTGCAAAGTATTAGTAGCATTTAATTCGGAGAGTTGGTGAACCATAATACCTAGTTATTGTAGTGTTTACATTTATTTGCTATATTATCCAAAATGTTTTGCTCAAGTGTGTCTTTGTATAGTAACCTTCAGGAAGTTAAATCTCCATGGTAGAAAGTGATAGCTAGATTTACCATGTTATTTGTCTGACTTCTACTAGAAGCTAATTTTAGAGGATTTGTGCCATGGTACAACAATGTCATAAGATTGCAACTACTGCTCAGCACAGGGCACACTAAGTGTTCTGAAATAATGCATGGGACATCAGGTCAGAGAGACAAGGCTTGAGTTCAGGTGGGTCTGGTTTATGGAAGGGTGTGCCAAAGGAGATAGCAGGAGATGATGACAGGTCAGAGAGGGGTGGAGAATGAAAGCTGGTTTACGGTATACAGGCTGTCTAAGTGACAAATAGACACTTTAGACATTCTGCCATGCTCCCAAGAGTGCAGGATGCTTTATTAAGCATTAGTAGCTGTTATAGGATAATTTCTTCAGCTGAAGTGACCACAGTTTTTGGTTTGGAGGTGGGGGATGTTTTATCTTCAGTTCTTTGAGAATGACTGTCATTGTTTATTATACAAATTCCTGACATCTATGGGAAATCTCATGAGAACTTGATTTCCTGATAAAATAATCTTATTGTCTCAGGTGAGTCAGAAAAAAAACCCATGAAAACTGCTTTTACTTGAGGCATCTTGTCCCTTCTGTTGCATGAAATATGGAAAGATATGAAGAACCCAGCATGTAGGAATGAAGACTGGTTTAAAATAAGGGTACTGAAATGAAGGGAATGAAGATGCATTTCCTTAGATGCTCTCTGAGCAGCTGTGCTCTGGGATCCTTCTAGCTTTTAGTTCTGACAACTTTAAGTGTTGCCTTTGTGGATAAGCATGTGCTCTGCATCATTTCACTCGAATTTCAGGCTAGAGCACAAAATAATACACATCAAACCTTTTATCTCTAAGATATTCCCTCACTTTATCAAAATGACACCATGTTTTCAATGAACCCCAGCTTTACCCAGATAAAATAGCTTTTGGTTTCACATATTTGTCTTCATATTGGCTGCTTTTATAAGTATTGGGGTTTCTGACTTGGAATCAAGGAAAATAAAACAGTAATTGACCTTGGAGACCGACCTCTGAGCTAACTATATACTACAGCAGCAGAATAAATGTAACTCTGAGCCTCCTTTGAACTTTCTGAGAATCCCTTAATATTCATCATTCTGCCTGGTGCACTTTCCATGTCATCCACTTTCTAGTGGTTTTTTTTTTTATAAGATTCATTTGTTTGAGTTAGTTGTTTCAGAAGCCCCAGGATCAATATTTTCCAGATACCTGCTCAATGACCATTTATGGATGTTCTTTGTTCAAGCTTTGAAATTAATCTTGTTTCTATTAATTTCATCTCACATCCTTCTGCTGCAGTTTGTTTCTACTAAACAATGTAATTCTAACATACTCTCCTTTAGCATTGCTGTAAGAGATGTTAAGGAAAGTTCTTGTTACGTTTGGCTCCTTGGCTTATGTTCCATTTTGTCTTTTAACAGTGCTCGTATCCTGAACATAAAAGAAAGTCTTTTCCATTAGTACCATATAATCCTTTTTCCCATAGCCTCCAAGGCATGAAGCTTGTGCTTCTAAGTCCATTTTCTCTCCTTTTGGTCTCTGCATATTCTGCTCTGTCCATCACTAAATCTGCTCTTGCATCTGCATTTCACAAGTTCTGGGGGGAAAAAAAGCTTTAAAATGTATCCTTAACTTAATGTGTATGCATAAAAATTTGTGTTTGTCTTAACAAAAGCAAAAGGGAATGCTTTATAATGGAATAGCTTTAAAAGTATTTTAGCATGCTGAAGACTTTTCTCCCATTTCTCTAAATGTGTTCAAGTGTATTGCAAAAGACTAGTAGGACTTTCAAAATGGAGCATATTTCCTGTCATAGGAAAACACCCAAAGCCACCAGTATCTCACAAAACCCATACACTGTCCACAGAAAGACTGCCCAGACTGCCACAGTCTAGTATTGGAAACACCAATACACAATATGAGAGGCCATCTGAAATTAAAAGGGGACTTCTGAATATCCATTCTCCACCATCATGATATTTGAATTACTCTAGGGAGCCCATTCACTTTCACAGTTTCCCATCTCACTTCCCAGTGTTTCCTCATAGCAATTAGAGCTAAGTATTCTTGGATAACACTGTTTCATTGTGACTGTTCTAAGCATCTCACAATTTAATCCACAATTTCAAATACAGTGACAGCCAAGGTGAGATCGCCAGCATTTTTCCCTGCCTGTCTCTCACACTGGCTTTACTCTGCCAACCTGCTGGCAGAGCGGATGTTACGGCTGCCAAGCACTGCCTCTACCAGGGGCTGGCCAGTTTTAAGGAAGGCACCCACTGGAGAGGTTTGCATTGTATGCTGCAGCCTCATTGGGATGTATGGCTCCTGCTGCAATAACAAAATCTGATTTTTACAACTGCAGATCATTCTGCCCAGTAATCATCCTGTCAAGCACAGATGGAAAGGGAGAAACTCAGCAAAAGTAATTGAAATTTCACTTTTAGGCCTCTCACATCCATCTGAAACTCTTGCCCTCTATCTTTGTAGAGAAACCGCTGAACACAATAAAGCCTGTAAATGGTATGTTAATACGTGCATATTCTCTTTCTAACACACTCTGTAGTCCTAAGGCTGTCTGAGAGGTACCAGCTCTCTATTATTTTAACAAAGAAGATTTATTCTAAGCAACCAGGGAGCCTCTCATAATACATACCAAACTCATTTTAACAGTAACAGCTGTTTTAATTTTTAAATTAAATTGTTAACCTTTGAATTCCTTTGCAAATTTGTGAGTTTATAAGGAAAAGAACAGGTTGGAAACTTATTTCTGCTTCCTTACACAATAGATGCATGCTAAGCCTCTGTGTGATCTGAAGAGGAAAATACACTGTGTGAACAGTCCCTGGTGTGTCTGTTTCAGCATTGCTTGCATTGTTGATCTGGCTGGTTTTGACAGGCTGGAACTTTGGTCTGGTTCCCACAGGGAACCCTCCTGCAAAAAAAAACACACAGAGAAACGTGTCTCTCTTCCTGCACCATTACTATAAACAGTCAGAAAATTCACAATTCAACCTGAAGATACACAGGAATCTGAAATTAAAATACTGTCAGTGATCTTTTTAACATGCACTTTTCACTAAGGGCACAAATGAAGGATGTCACCTTTTCAACTGTGGCTAGACATGTTAGATACAGGAGACATGGTGTCATCTCACAGCTGCAGCACCGCAGCAGCATCCCCACCTCTTTCAGACCTGAATTTACCAGGGCACTAAGAAAACTGTAACTCACCTTTCTGCTACCACAAAACAGTGTGTGCATTCCTTTTACTTGGATCATACACATCTGTATCCACTCCTTTCCATACTGCTATCTTTGAAGTCTTTCCTAATTCCCCTAACTTTATGCAAATAGCAGACCTGCAGTGTTACAGATCCTGAAGCACTAAGAAACCCCATGTACCATGAAACTTCGTTTTCTGCTTGAAGGTAAGCAATATGTGATTTCACAGACATCTGTATACCACCTCACTTCATCTCTCTACAGTCAAGGAAGTCTGGTTAGTTTTTCTTCATGCAGAATCTGTCAGATATGTGTGATCATTCTCATTATCCTTCTTGGTGATATTTTCAACTCTACCACAATCTTCTGGGAGGGTTGCACTAGTATTATACACAATTTTCAAGACATGGTGTATGAAAGTATAAAGTGCTTTGGTGATGTTTTCTGTTTTGTGCTTCTTTTTCTAAATAATTCCTACAGTTTTGTGGTTTTTTTTTTTTTGCTGTGAGTAGTGAAGTGATCTTTTCATTTTTATAACTGCTGAATCTTGCTCACAGTGAGCAGAATCAACCCAATAGTTGTAATTCACTGTGAATCTTTGTGCTTTGAAGGTTTTCTACATAAATTATGCCAATTGAAGCTGGACCGCTAGGTCAAAATGGGTACTCTGAAGGTCAAAAATCTGTATGTAGGCAGATGTCAAAACAAGTCAGGTTGAAAAATGTTTATTCAAATAGCTTAGATACACAGAATTGTAGTCATTTGCTTGTCAGGTTTTGGAATCCTTAACACTCTTATTTAGCTTTCAATAAAACTCCTGACATAAGCTTCTCTTTAGAAATACTTGGAATTGCTGTTGTCACGTTGCAAGCAACCAACCTTATGTACAATTAACTTAATCATGAAAAAACATTTTCACATGAATATTCATTATTGAAGCTTTTTTTTTTTATCACTGAAGAACTAAAGGTATACTACTACTAAAAGTATGCTAGAGGTATACTGGGACAATTCTTCTATTTGTATATAACATGAATAAACACAGTCTGCTAGTCACCTCTGAACAATGTTAGTTCTTCTTGAGCTGCCATTTCTGATGTGAAAGCTAGAGAATTACATCAAAAAATTAACCCATCCCTGCTTGGGTGTGGTGATTCACAGTATTAGCAACATCAGCCCAGTGTTAATTAATTTAATTTGCTAAAAGCCATTGAGGATCTGATCTGAAGGTCTGGCTAGCAGGCACTTCAGGGATTTGAATCCACTTCTCAATGCAATGCAAAACTCATTTGCATATAAATTCCCATTGTAGTAAAATGTTTTATTCTTCCTGTGCAGCTGAGATGGAATAGAATGGGTCACTGAGGAGAAAGGAAATTATTTTAATCTTTTGGAGGCTTTGGGGTGGCCCCCATCACCTCCTCCCCTGCTTCACTCACACTAGCGTCTTGGAGGCCAAAGTGCACCTTCGCCTGAGAGGCAGTTTCTCATGGCAAACTGTGGTACAAAAAGTAGGAACAGAGCTCTCATACCACGGAACCCTGTGCTTTGACCTTATGTGGCAAACTGTCCTCTGTTTAGCATGCCAGCTGTTCGCCTGTTCCCAGCATTACATTTCATCCAATAGGAATAACTCCAAAGATCCTGCAATAAAGTATCATCACAGTCAATCACAGCTCCTTACTAACAGTTGTTTTCTTGATTGTTTTCAAAAGAAAATATCAGAGATTCAGCTGACAGAGAATGCAGAGATACAATCAATAATAAAATCAAAGCAAGGGAATAAAAAACTCAGAGGGTAGTGTTATCACAGTGATTTATGTTAATCTGGTTTTAGTAAATTTTTGTATCTGTAAATGTTTATTCTTTTTGATTCTTTTCTATTACTTCTTAATCTGAAAGATGTTTCAATCTTCAGCCTGAAAGGTTGAATTCCATTCTGTTGAATAAAACAAAGGTTTGTTAAAATCGTTGAGCAAATCTGGTTATCAGAAATATATGGTTGATTTTGTATTGCAAGTTAAAGTCATCCTGAACTATATTTTTCATTAAAGTCCTGGCTCAGCAAGGCATTTTTGGCAGATATATAAACCCCATTTTTGTTCAGAAAAGTTCTTAAGAATCTGTTTAAATAATAACCTGTTTTTCTTAAAATTGAGGTAAAATCTATTTTAAACTTCTTCACAATGTAAATCCCAGACAGTTAATTCACTTCCTCAGAATTTTAAAGCTCATCTCTAATTATACAAAATTAATGCAGGCAGTGCAGAAACCTTAAACCTTTGATTTGCTGAAAATAGCAGTTCATGAAATTAATGAATTTGGGTAAATACAACAAATGTATTTTTACTGAAAAGCAGTTGATCCGTAAGTCAGAACACTTTGGTTTGACTTATTATAATAACTAACACATTTTGCCTTTTTAATTTGAGACAATCTATTGTTTCAAACCTGGCATAACCTGGGCAGGCAAAGGTACTTTCTGGGGGTGCCTTGTGCTTCTCCATTAACTATGTGAGATGGGGTTACCGCATCTCTCTGTTTAGATGGCTTCCTCAGGGGGCTCATGCTGGTTGGCATGCGCTCGCTATGGCCATTCTTTGGAGACTAAGTTGAAGAAAATCACAAAGTCCTTTGGAAAAGAAAATAAGCAAAAAATCAGTCCACCCAATGGGAACTATCCAGAAGATCCTTTAGAAGATGTGAGCTGGGACTTCAGGGGCACATAACAGCATCCATAGTCACACTGTAGAAGAACAGCCTAATTTAACTCTTAGATGAACTAATAGCTGAAAAAAAAAAAAACAACAACAGAGAAGCTGTGGAAAATCCATCACTAGAGATATCCCAAACTCACATTATTGTAACTCAAATCAATACAACCTGAGGCTAAAAATAGCTCTGCTATCAGCACAGGGTGTGATGAGATGACCACCTGAGGCCTTTACTAACTCAAGCTACTCTATGGGCATAATTTTCAAAGTGGTTCTACATGACTGAAAAATCTAGAAGGAACAGTCTACACAGAAGCAAATTCCCTTTGCCCTCTTATCCTACAGTCTGTTTTGATAACTTGGGCAAAGCTACCTTCATCAGGGAGCCCTATCCCAGGTCAGGATTAAACTATGCTTGCTCCATTAAACTGCATACTGAGGAAGAATACCACCTCTGAGACCAGCTGTGACTGAGAAACATCCATCCTTTTCCTAAGCAAAGTACTATCCCTCTACTTTCTTGTGATAGAAACTTTCTCTTGAATGAGGAAAGGATGCATGAAAACAGGCAGCATTCCATTTTAAAGGTACCTAGGAGTATTAAAAAAATGGAGAACTGGTCTAGAAGACTGAAAGTTACATATATTTGTTTGTTTGCTTGTTCATTTTCAGCATGTGATGCAAAGCTGATGGAGATCTAGAGCCTGATTTTCATGAGGGCAGCTGAGTTTAAATACAGAAACATTAACAGGAAAACAGAAATAAGTGATTGGCCTAACATCGAGGAAAACCTTCTAGCAACTGGATAGACCTGAAACTGTAATTAATCTAGAACACCATATCTAAATTAAAGCAACTATTAATAAAGGAAATGTTCAGAGAATTCTTTACTCAGTTGTAAGTAGCAGACAAAACAAAAGACTTTGTGAGAGAAGTTACTATTTAATAAATATAAATGACGGGACAGCCCTACAAGGCACTTTGTAATAGTAATTTATAAACTTACTTGAAGTTACAGATACAAGGAAGTTTGTAATATTATAAGTATTGAACATTATAAGATCAACTGTAACTTGAAATTATTTAAAATTATTTGAAATTACTGTAACTCATGATCAAGAAAAATTCATACCATACAAAAACAACTAGAACGTACTGCACAAAACTTGTCACTGACAATGTAGTTGTACTTTTCAGATACTATTTGGATATTGGTCTCCAACAGGGAGCATATATCATACTGGTTTTGATACTGACTGTGAAAGTAGTGAGGTGATACATCACTTTTAGACTTTGCAGAATCAACAGATTTAATACCTAATGTAAGGACACAGTTACAATCAGATCAATTTCTTTAATTCTGAGAAAAGGGAACAACATAATGTGATTTTTCTCATTAAATTTGTTAGAGCTATTCACTTACTGACTTAGTGAGTAACCTGCAAATATTGCTTGCTATTCTCACAATATACTCCAAAGTGATATAACTGTGCATATTTTACCACTTGTATAAGTCCACCACTACACCAACACAAAAAAACCAACCTAAGACTAAACCCAAAAAAAATTGCTGTTATTCATTGCCATTAATTTTTTCTTCAACTATGTAGCCAAAATCTCAAAGATACCAATGCAGTCTTGTCTAGTACACAAAAAAGTCCATGGCAGAAATACTAACCTTAAGATCATCCTATAGCTATACTCAAATCACCAGTCACATTTGTTATATACTCTTCAATTCCTGCAGCAAACCTTCTGTCATCAGGTAAGTCTGATTTTTCCTCAGAGCAAATATACCCCATATGTTGAATAAGTGGGTCAGAAATATAAAATATAAAAATATAAAATAAGCATATGTATGCTTCATTTCTTGGTTTTGGCCCTTCTATACATCTGAGTGCTTGCAATGATCATAATAGGATTGTCATTACTGTGGGTTGTAGACATGTCTGTGTGTGGGTGTTAGGGTGGCAGGGGTGAGGGTGCACATGCGCAATTCCAGCTTCTATTACTTAGCACTGTTGCTTGCAGGAAGGCTGATTAGTATCAGCCTTTTCTGAATATTTCATGTCAGTCTTTGAATTCATGACAATATGCTATTTTCTGAAGAATCCTGCCTTCCACTGTACGCAACTCCTCTTTCAGGAAATGCTTTCTGCCTTTTATGAAGTACTATAAAATGAACGTAGATAGTACAAAATGCAAAATGCAAAAAATGTAAAATCATGTAGAGAGAGATCGCTGACACAGCAGCTTTGCAGCCTGGCAATTAACACAGCCATGAATAAGATATTAATTCACACTATCATCGTGGATGTGAAAAAGTGTCACCAAGAGAAACTGTGAACAACCCACCATAGGGCATCTTCAAATCTAGCCGTAAAGACTTCATATCCGTGGAAGCAGGTTTAAACTGTCCCAACAGAGAAGAAAGTTACGCCTCGATTTCCAGTATACTGAAGTATTAAGATATGTCATAAAATAGCACAATAAATGTATCTGAAACCTAGACTTTCGTCTTCTGGTCTTGAAAAGGCAGCATTACATTTTGGATTAAGTATGTTTGATTGCTCCCAAAAATAAAAGTGCTTAATATGTTTTCATATCAAGCTAAAAGCTTTGCTTAATGTCTTTGTTTTGTTTAACTGTAAATTGTGGATCAAATTTTTGTCTTGCATAAAAATATGGAAATACATATTCAAGGGTATATTTTTTTTCCATGTACTATCAAATTAATGTACACTTGTGTTAGAGCAGTTTTTCAGATTCTGACATGGAAAGATGTATCAGCAATTTGCAGCAAAACATAAAGAAAAATTGGAACTTCTCCATTTTGTAGAAAGGAGACTTGAGAACTGACTGTAATAAAAATAGACAAGTTTTAGGAGAACACTGACTTTAAAATAAAATTTTTACCTTGCATTTGTAATTCCTGATTTGGATTCAGCGTGAATTCTTGGTAAGATATAAGAATAATTATGTATCTTCTTTTGTACAATTCATACAACCTAGATGCAACATGTCTGTAAATAGACTAAGAATTCAGTGTTAAGAAACAATAAATTTTTATTTCGTATTTTATTCCCTATAAAGCTTTTTCAACACAAATTATAAAACTCTCATAAAATTGAGAAATAAATAAAATTTACTGATTTTAAAACATGCTTATTTTCTACAAGTGTCAAAAGTAATTCACTCTTTTCTGCATCTGAATTCTTTTAACATTTCAGAAAGTTTTTGGTGCTTAGGGACAGCAAATGAATATGTTGATCATCACCCTGTAACACTAATGTTAGACAACATAGTTTCTAACTTGTAGCATCTGGCTTCTTAGAATCAATTGTCTGACTTGAAATTAGGTAAGTGTAGGGTTTCCCCCTCCTCCACTCAACTGTACATAAAAATAGATATTTTAGGAAAGAGAAAATATTAAAGCTTGCAATAAGCACTGTCAGTTAGGAAAGCTGTGTAACAGCTTCCATTTCTACATGACATCTGCATTTTCTGAGGTTTTATTGTTCAGAAGCTCTGTCTGCTCTTTTTTCCATTGTTATTTCATGATATTGAATAATTCATCACCAAAATTGAAATTAACTCATCAAATCAAAGCTGATATATTAATCAAAAATCACCAGGATTGATTACCCATCTCTGATAGATTCTGAGAAAGTCAATTATGCACTTATCTAAACCAAGAGACAGCATGTCTATTTTAGATGCTGTAAGGAGGCAGTTGCTAGTGCTAACCCAGTGTTGCCCATGGGCAGCTTCATCAGCCTCCCTGTGGAGGACACCACCACTTCCAGCCACAGGAACAGCCACCCTATGTGTCTCTGGGGGTGAATGGCAGGGAGCAAACCTGCAGGTCACATTAACTTGGAGCCTTATGTAATTCCACTTCAGGAGCAGGTAGTAACAGCTAGGTTATGTCTGACTGAGATCATCCGATTCCAATCACGCAGTCCACTAAGGCTACTTATTTCATTTAATTATGCAAAATGTCACAGAAAGTCAGGGTACTCTGCAATTCACAGGCTCACAAGGAAAAAGAATCAGGTGGATCTTTCTAAAAAATATGTGAAATGTTACAATTATTAGCATACATTTTGACTGAGAAAGCAGCCATAGCCAGGACAGCATGTGTGCTTCAGCCTAAATATTTCTTAAGTCCAGTGAGGCTAATGGGGCTAAAGCACTCAAAAGTAAATAACACTGCTTATGAATTTTCCTCTAAATATTTGAGTGGTACAAAGGCAGTAACAAGAGCAGATGCCTGGGCCAGATGTAACATCAAATATTCACTCAAAGGGTACTCTGGACATCTGCTTTTGAACCAAAAAATCAAAGTATTTGGGAAGTGACTGGATGTGCAAGATGTTCAGTTGCCATACAAAAATCAAATCCTCCTTATTAAGGTGATTAAATATGTCTGTAGGTAGCTGATTTTATTGAAATGTCTGACTTAGAATCAATGAAGTTTATTTTGATGTATTCTGTATTTGATGTAACCAGATTATTCACTTTTGTTTACTTAAAATGGTCTTGCAGTTTTCTTAGCCATAACATGGCTTCCTGAAAATAACCTATTAATTGAAGTCCAATCAAAATCCTGAGAAAAAAAGCTGTCACTATTGAACAGAGACCCAAGCTTAGAAACTACTTATGAAGGTTCTGAGAGCATCTCTTTAAATATATTGTTATATGATGCTACTTTTTCATGTCATGGTAGCAGTGATATCAGCACCCAGATACTCACAGAAAGTATATGGGTGCTCTAAAAATATAGTGGAAAAAACCCACCTGGAGTGGTGGTCTTGTGTATACAAGACATAATTTACTGGAATTACATTGGAAATGCTATTGTTTCTTGTGTTGTGTTGTTCTACTCCTTTCACAGAAATTCTCAAATTAGTACCAAAGATTAATATTTCAACATATTTCAAAGATTCATATTTCAACATATTTCAACATTTCAAGATGCTCTCATAGTGTTAACTGTTACAGTGTTAACTCTAACTACGTGCAATGCAAAAGCACTGCTGTATGTAGAGAATATAGGTTCATAAAGAAAGGTCCTTATTATTTGGCCTTTGTGAAGGACATCGAGATTTGTACACTTCTGATAAATAATTCTAACATTGTTCAGATTGTGTTCCTGCAATGCTGGGATCAGAGTAATCCTTATCTCAAATCTGTATCACAACTGTTGCCATAAAATCCATAGATTTGGGACATAAAGTACTGGCAAACTGAGTGGTAACATAGTTTGCAACTTGCGAATAAATGCTCTTAGACTGTACCATGTAAAAATACATCAATATCTCTTGAGCCTGGAGAATAATTCATTCTTTAGTAAACAAATTAATTAAATAAACTAAAGCCATCATATTCTCCAAGGTAGAGAACAAAGCACAAAGTGTACAAGGATGGATGAGAAAGCAGAGGGCATGCAACACTTCCTACAGAAAGTCCCCCTGGAAATGTTCCTGACCACTGCAAAATGCCC
The DNA here is from genome assembly GCF_012275295.1 of Melopsittacus undulatus. Lineage (NCBI taxonomy): Eukaryota > Metazoa > Chordata > Aves > Psittaciformes > Psittaculidae > Melopsittacus > Melopsittacus undulatus. The sequence continues at coordinate 96,309,616 of NC_047529.1, read as the reverse complement.
ACACAGGTTTTGACAATATTGACGCACATAGTTCCTATTAGTATCCATTTCTCTGGGAACATTTTAGGATAAATTGCTATACATGTGTACATTTTGTCTGAATTTCTGGGCAAATTGATTTTTTTCCTTATTGCTTACTGGTAAAATCTAAACATAATTTGTTTTTGTTAATGACTCTTATATTTTCATCTGCTCCTTTTACCACTACTGCTGCTTATGTGGGGAAATGAGCAACAGAAATGTCAGTAAGTAGCTTGAGAACTTTTAGCCAAGTTTAAAGGCTTCCAAGAAACCTGTTTACTTGAAGTCTCATCTCCAGTACTCAGTAAAGCTCCTTACAAACCTCCCCAACTAAGGCTACCTGAAATTTCTCCCATTTGCTATTTTACAAAGAAAATTGTCTTGCATTTAAGCAGTTTTCAAAGGGTGTCTGTAACTCAGGAGCTCAAGCCACATTTTGAAAAATGCCGTCTCTCTCTAAGTGCCTTTAGTCATGTCTGAAAAGAAGATTTAGGTTTCTGACTTACTTATGCTTTTTAAAAAATCTGTCTGTCATCCATCTGAAACTAATTTACCCTATACTTTCCAACTCTGTAGGCATTCATTCCAAGATGTCATCACTCTGTTGTTAGTTCTAAAATAGCTCTGTGTACAAATTTTCTGAGCACTTTAAAATTTTCTTTCCAGTTTTGAAGTAAGTGATTTGTCAGTGCTTCTTTTCAGTCTTTCCATGGCTAAAACCTCAACAAGAAGAATAGAAAGCATTCAGGTTTGAGGGTTTTTAAAGCATATGCACTTATATCATAAGTTTAGATGACTCTACTTTTATGCCTAATAGTAACATAGAAGCTGCTGCAGTTCAATAAGCACCTTGCAGGTCTCCTTCAAGGAGAAGCCCATTCAATGGAAGCCTTCAATGGAAGCCCATTCAGCATATTCCCCAAGATCAGGGCAATGTTTTGTGATGCAGCAGAAGCAGCCTTGTGGGTGACAATTATAGCGACAGAAGGCTGCACAAAGCAGTTGGTATAGGTGTTAGAGTCAGTTTTGTCAACAAGGCTTGGGACAGAAAAAATGTGCTGCAGTCTGTTCACCAGCAGGGTCATTTTTTTAAACATGTTGACAGCCTCTTTGGCACGTAGGGAGCAGGAAGTGCTGCATTTGGATGTGCAGGGCTCATTCCTAGCAGAGGTTTGGCGCAGTCCACTGGTAGACATTAGTGATGTTTTGTTTTCTGCTTTCCAATATCCATCAATAGCAAATGGGCAAAATCCTGGCCTCAGCCAGAATCTTTCCACCTTTTGTTGACAAAGTGGGTCTCTGCCACATGTTCACTTTGATATATGATATACCAGTGTAAAACAATGGTTCAAAGGGATCTCCCCATATTACAGTTTAGCATGTAGACCTGAATAGTTTAACCAGCTCTATCTATCAGGAAGACCATTGGAAGCCAAGCCTTAGTCTCCCCTTTAAAACAAGCTGAGTTTAACCAGTGCTACATAGTTCTTAAAGACATAGCAAGTGTAGAAATAACTGAGCTACTGCCTAAAGTTTACCTGAAATGTTTCTGCAGTAGATAACAATTCTCTCATGAATACTGTGACAGTGAAGATCACTGCTATTCAAAACATTTTGAAACATAACGCAAAGCCCCATTGATAAATTGTATGCAATTATCCATGTATTGGAAAAGTTTTGTTCTGCTTCAGCTGTGTAATCTTATGGAGGTCTCCCTGCCCTTCCAACTAGTTCTAACAATTTCCAATGAACAGTCCCAAGCTCAGCCTCAAGTGCAAAGCTCCATCTCTTTTACAGGAACAAAATGAAAAATACTCCACATATGTCTAGATATACTATAAATCACTGTGATGCTGTGTTTTCACCCTTATCACCCAGCATACAGGTGCTCTTGTACTTTCCATCTCCATCTTATCTCAAAAAACACCTGAGGACATGCTGAAGTGCAGTCTGTCCAATAGAAGTATTTTCATGGTTTGTAGAGGGATAATTGAAAGCAAAGTTTTAGGGATGAGAAAGAAAGCAATTACACACCCAAATCTGAGCAATGAGCTACTTTTGAATGCTTTTGAGAGTATGATGCAAACAATTCCAACCTTATATTTTTAGACAAATAATGATGAGAAAATTGGACAAAATAGTGAATTCCTATAATGTTCCACTAATGATCTTTTAATTATCATGAAACTACTCTGTAATAGATTGCAAATATATAGTAACTTTTACTCTGAAAATTACAAGATAATTGTAATTTAATTAGGTTCCACACTCCACATTCCCATACATAAATAAACTACTTTAGAAACTATTTCATAGAATTAAGTTTTAATACGTATTTTGCTCAGATCCCAAAGAAGGTGGCTTAGAAATAGATATGACAGACATGGGCACAGAATAAGAATTTATTCAACAGAAATGCCTTGTCCACTTCTGACAAGTCCTTTCTCATCAGTTGAAAACCTATCTACTATAGAGACCTTGCCACTGCCAGAGTGACAACACAATTGAATATTGAGCAACAGAGACAATCTGTCTCAGTACAACACTGTCAGGGGTGGTGCTCTCCTCAAACCTCAGTGATACCTCACCCCATTGGTGAGGCCCTTTCCTTTGTGGCAAATTGCATTTGTAAACAGGGAAGGAACTCAACAGGGACTGACTTGTTAATGTACTTCAGGGAGCACTTGGGTTTTTATGATGTCAGCTTAGGGTAGAAAAATTGAGGGCCAAGGATATACCTGGAAGCAGATAAGAATGCTGCTGTCATATCTGATCTATACAGTTGCTGGATTCTGACCATGGCAAATATGTTGGCTCCTCTCATCACCTATTACCATGCGAGTGCAGGCAGTTCCCTTATGACTATTTTTAATGACTGCTTCAACTTGTTCTGGCTTTTTCACACTTTCTTTGTCTTTGAATTTATTTATTTTTTTTTATTCTCACTTTAGTTTCCTTCAGCATCTCTGTGAAGCTTTCTTCTCCCATGTCTTTCTGTCTCTTCTTCCCCATGTGCACTTCCATATCTGCCTTGATTTTGGGTGTTTCTTGTTTCTTTTTCTTGTCATCCACTAATTCTTCCTTGTTGTCTTCCCATTTTCCCATTTTTTGTTCCCTTACCTTTGAGGGCATGTCACCATCCTGGATTTAATACATTCTGCAGTGGAAAAATACTCCATGAAGAAGATATTTTTCATCCTTATCTGTTAAAGTCACTCCTCCCCCCACTGGCAACACAGTGGCTGTCCTTTCCAAACACTGTCAGTCATATGTTACATCATCTCAGTTTTGGACACAACCAGCAAGAGTTGTCTATGATCAAAGCATCACACTGCAGACCTGAGGCATACATCTGATCCTCCCTCCCAATTTCTTAGCTGCAGCAGCCCCTAGACAGCTCACCCTCAAAGGAACAGGACAGGAGTTGTACCCTTGGCCAGCCAAAGTCAACTAGCAGCTCCAGAGCTAGAGATCTTCTCTCACAGCTGCCTCAACCAAGACCCAGAGGTCTTCTTCTTTGAAACCTGGACACCCCTGAGTAGAGGATTCTGTATACCTCTCCTAAATTCAGGAGCACTGAGTTTATTTCAACCTTTGAATTTAGCAGCATGATGTGCTGAGGGCAACTACTGCAATTAGATATACAGAAAAGTAAGGTCATAAATACATACAGCGCACATTTAAACATCTTTCAAACCCTCTGGCAATGGAAATAGTTATCCTGGCAGAGGACATCAACTAATCCCTGCAGGCCATAGCTGGAGGACTGCCAGGTTTCTGCACGAAGGAAAGGAGGAATGAAGAAGTTGAAATAGCCTGAATAAGCTTGAGAAAATTCAAGAGAACTTTTGCTGTTGCAGGGAAGGTACTTATTGTAATAATAATAGTTACAAATGGGCAACTGAATGTATTCAGAGGATATTTTAATAACAACTTACAGGAGAAAAAAAATCATCCTGTGAAAAACCTTGGAATGAAAATATGTGAGCTAAGGTTTTATGGAAATACCCTGTTGTGGGTGTGATTTGGTTGTCTGGGTTTGTTCTTTTTTTTTTTTTTTATCATTCCACTCATTTTCTGAAAGAACAACTGACACTTCAGATACACCAATAACAATTTTCCCAAGCTATCTTAGACATTAGATAATAAATAGATTTCTCTAAATATATATATTTTCAGAGCAAATCTAAAAATTCTGCTAATTCTGGTAATAATATTTTTTTCCTTACAATAAAAAAATAATTGACCATGGACTAACCAGAGTTACTGAAGATCAATTATTCTGTAGAAAAAAAAAAAAAAAGAAAACTAGAGACAGTTTATAATTTATTTTAACATTTGAAAAATGCATCATTCTCCTGAACATGCTGCAGCTCTAATTAATCTTTGATAAAGTCTTCAGAAAATCACAGGAACATGGGGAGCATGTTCAAGTGCTGCAAAAGCTAATACATTCACTCAGATCTTTAAAACTTACTGCAAGATTAATATTGTATTTTAACATAAGGTAGCTCTAGAGGAAGTTTTCCACCTCCGTTATGTGCCAAGCCTGGCAGCTGTGCTAGGCTTTGCCTTTTAAACCCAGCTGTGTCTTCCCTGAACTGTCTTAATACATGTTCTGTTCAAGGAGATATTAATCACATTGGCTAGACTGCTGGGAGTTAATGTTTCCACTACCTACTTTTTTATCTAGCCTTATAAACTTTATATTGAGATATAAATTAAGACTTCAAGTGCTTCTATTTGCTTCTCTTGACTCCTTGCCTGAGGCTCCCTTTAATTCTAAGCTGTCTGTGGAGCTATACAAATGATGTATGCAAGAATGCCATCAGCTTTGACATGATGTTTATTTCTTCCTGTTAATGAAAAGCTTTCCCATTTTTATGCATACTTCTGATGGTTTAAGAAAATGCCATCTATGTATTGCTTTAAGGTTCACTATGATGGAAAGGCTTTTTATTAAAACCATATTTTTCTCTAGATTCTAGATTGGCACTTACATCCTCTAATTCTGACAGTTTACATTATTTCTCTGCATAATAGGATTGAAGCAGAGGAAGATTAACAGGAGGCAATCTAATTTAATGGTTGCAATTATAGTTGATGAAGGAATGTGTTAATCAGGAAAAATATAACTCTGATGACTTCCTATGTGGGGAAAAAAACAACAAAAAACAGAAAAGAAGGAAAAAAATGAAGATGAGAAATTTGCGATGGGTGAGCTTGCTCATCTGGATACCAACTTTTGTTCTAGAAACATATTTTTATATAGATTTTCTGCCATAAAATTGCATCCTAAAGTATATAGGCTTTGTCAGCCTGATGACTTAGCCAATAGAAAATATTGAGGAGTTACTCAAACTTTACTAATACCTACATAGCTACTGATGGAAGAAAAACACTTTATTTACTAAATAATATCTTTAGACAGAGCTCATGATTGCATAGCAGAAATTATCTGTGAGACCACTTCTCCATTTCAACTGCACTTTGACCCTACAATTGTATGGACATACATAATGACTTGAGAAAATTCTATCAAGATATTGCTCACTATTATTTCCTAAATATATATAAACTGCAATCTGCCTGATGCTCTAGTATGTAATGTAGTATGCAGCAGGGTATTGTGACCTCACAGACCAGACACTCAAAAGAGCTCAAGGAACTGATGACACTCTTCCTTCCTTGGGACTGGTTAAAGGGATTAATTTCCATAAGGAAATGTATATAGCATTATTTAGTTATTATCAATATGACATGACAGATAATTTAAAGAAATACAGTAATTTAATCAAATAGAAGTTGACACACACAGAACGCACTTCCTCCTTTTTGTCTCATATTTCAGAGGTGAGGGGAAAGGGACTACCCTTACCCAAAGGATGACACTTCCTTCCCAGCTGTCCTGAGTATCCCCAGCTGTTTGCCCCATGCATCTACATACACAACACAGTGGTACTGTTCTTGCATCTCCCACCTGTGACAACAAAGGTCTCAGCTCCTGAGGCACTCCTGCATGCATCTCAGTGGGCCATTGCCTGGTGAGCCAACAGCTGCTGGCCTTGTGTGATACAGCAACCTTCATCTTCCAGAGCTGTGAACACGAGGTCATTCTCAACCATGAAGGTAAAAATACTACCTTGAATGAGGTCCCTGCCCCCACCTCCCAAAAAAAAACCCAACAACAACAACATTAATTCTGTATTCAGATATATTTATACAAAATTAATATAGCCAAAAAATATGTTTCTATCTCAGGAAATTTCAGTGAGTGACATAAGAAGAAGAAAAACATACACTGCACACAAAATTAACATCTTACGTAAATATTTGCTGTAGAACTGCATATTTTTGAGGGTTGATTTTATTACAATAAAAACATATTCTGCATCTGTTTTGTATAGTCTGCTGCACACTTTCAGTGATGTATAACTCTACAGAGCTCTTTCAAGCACAAAGGGCATCCCAGTACCACTCCCATTTTCAGCAACAATGTTATTTACACTTTGAGACTCTCCCAGTTGCCACCCTGTGGGCAAAAGGGGTGAGCAAGAACATTCAGTAAGCACAAAAACATTTCTGAGCCAGGATTTTCTCTCAGCCAGCTATATGGAGTGGTGAGACCATAGGATTGCTAATGAGAAGTGTGAAAGAAGGACAAAATGGACCCAGAACCTTGTTCTTGTGAAAAAATTATTCCCTCCTGTCTTTCTTTAGTGCCTTAGCTTGGAAATAATACTGACCCTCAGCAGCAGAGGCCTGAGGGCCAGAATTAACTTTTGTCATTGCTTTGTGACAAAAAGATTATGTATCTTTTCGAGAAAACCCAAGAAACATGTCATTATTATTACTATTATTATTACTATTAATCATCTTTTGTGGAATTAGTGGGCTTAATGCTATGAACACTAAATAACCACTGATTTTAGAAGTGCTACATACCCTTTGAGGGTTGGCTCTTTATTACTTACACTACTATGGGAATATTTCTGTCAGCTGGAGAAGCTGAGCAAGGACTTGTGTTTCAAGTGATCAACCATGTATTGCAAACAGACAAGATGTAGGGACATTTTCACAGATAGATTTTTATTCAGTGATTTAGTCATTATTTAGTGAATAGTTCAGAATAGCAACTACCTTTGTATACTTCATGGTGCATTCACAAACAAAACAGGAGGATAATATATTCATAACAGGTAATTGCTGCATCATCTATTGTACATATTTTTAAATCTGATCACCTTACTGTTTCATGGAAGGGAAATCCTTGTACATAAGTAAGGCAAGTAAGGCTTCAAAAGCTGTGATCTTGCATTAACAGCAGTATCCAGCTTTTTTTTTCCCCCCCATTTGCAGCACTGCTGTTCTACCAGAAGAGAAAAATCCAGGCTTGATCTTCTGAATTCAAGCATTTCTGAAAGCAACAAGTTTTCTTATTGTTTTCAGTATATGGCTAGTTTCTGAACCTACAAGAAAAGAAATACAATATAAATTCTAAATTTAGGCATAGAAATAAATAAACAATAAAGTAGAATCTGAGGCAAGATTTCCTTTGGCCTTTAGGTTTTAAAACAAATGTAATCATTAGCTTTTTCTCAGAGACGCAACATATAAATAGGATTTGTTATTATTGGTGAGCAACCCATCATACTCCTATCTGTCCTCCTCCCTTTAGGTCCTCACATTTTGAAATGTTCTTTCCATCTTCTGTGCTTGGCTCAGCCTTCTGCATTTGCTTAACTTTTTATTCTGAGCTAAGATCCTAATTGTTAAAGTTGACTTTTAGGGCAGTTAGTGCCATGGCTCCTTAGAGTTTGATATATTTGGTTTGCCTTCAGGATATGTCATTGAAAAGCAAACTTTTCCAAATCCATTGTAATACAGTAGCTATTTTACCCTGTTCTCCCAAGAAAGCTGTAATTGTCTTTTCCAATTGGCCTGGATGTGAAACCTGAATATTAGTTTATTAGAGGTGCTGATCCATATTCATTCAAGATATAAAATAAATAGCAAAAGAATTAGTCCAAAAATAAATTATTATTTTAAGCTCAGTTAGGAAGCTGACATTTAAGAAAAGTATATCTCGTTGTTCATTTTTGGAATATTTTTTGTTTAGAACTGTACTATACAAAACTAAGTCTACAGACTGTAGCTCTTCTGAGCAATTTCATGTTCTGGAATTCTTGATTTTTTATCAGAAAAGGAGAAAAAAGATTCTGTTTTGAAAAAAAACAAACGAACAAAAACCAGAAAACTAGTTACAGAAATCAGCGTGTACCTCTTAGACCTTTCAGATCCAGACAGGAAAAAAAATGGGATGCAACTTACAAGCTGAAAGATAGTAGCACATCCTAATATCAATAATGACATGAAAAAAGAAAGTAAAGAAATGGAAATGAAAGAAAGAAGTTAATAGAGGATATAAATGTTAGGAGCTATTTGGAACCTTAAAATGTGTTCACTGGAAACAGAAATGGAAAAACCATTGGACTGGAACTTGAATGACAGCGATGGAAGAAGAAAGAGCAGAGGAAACCTTCCCTTGGTGCACACACAACTGAAGTGGTTTCAGAAGCACTTAAGCAGGAGGATATTAGCTGGCTCAACTCAGGAATTATTTTGAGGTACTAAGCAGAGCAGAAGAGGTGATTAGAAAAAGGCTCAGCTTTGTGGATAATATTTAAACATTTTCCAGTACTGTAATACATGGCAGGAAAATCTACTGCTATTATGCTAAACGCAGCATAAGAGGGAACTTTTCAACAGCCAATGTGGATGTCAAGGCAAGGGGCTCAGGACAGATACAAAAGCCTATTTAAGAAATGAAAGAACTGGATATTTTACCAAAATGTGAGTTGTGCAGTTATAAATGATCAAGAACCAACAGACCTTTCCACAGGTACAATTTTCAGAGGTGGGACAGAGATGGTGAAAGAACAAAAACTAATATTAGAAAAAAAAAAGAAAAAAGGATCAGGCCCAATCACCTACTTACAGATTGTTTGAGAAGTAGAACCAAAGCTCCTAACAGAGCTCCTTCTGTTTTCTGAGTCAACCCTATTGAAGCCTGGCTACAGACCCATCCCTGTAAAAGCAGTGGCAGAGCTGGACATTTCCCACCTGGCTTTCTCTTCCTCCTACCTTTTCTTCTCCTCAGCCTGGCTGGCTGCAGCCATTTCCCTGATCCCCCTGAGACACCAGGCATGACAAATCTAGCCCAGGGCCAGATGAGAACCAGCAAACTAGCACAAGTAAAAAGAAACATTGCTTGAGCCAAATACACTTGCAATTCAAGATTTTTCTGAATTTAAAGAAAGAGATGAAAAAATAGGCAGCAACAGAACAGTTCCTTTCTGTTTAGGTGGTATTTCACTGGCAGAAATTCATAGGATGAGATTAATAAAGACATACCTTAAGTAAAAGATATTTCATGTCATGTTTACAGTTACAATTTTAATCTACTTAATCTGTAATATGTTTAAATTTACTATCTGTTAACTTATTAAAAAATTTCTAGACATTATATAAAGCAATACTGCTGTCATAAAGCAGTGGGGCAAAGAGGGGCATAAGTTTACATGTCTATTTATTCTGACCACAACAGTTATGAAGTGCACATAAGGATGCTACAAATGGCTATCTCAATTGTCTTTGCACAGGGCTCCATGGTGTGATATGGACCTGTCCCATGCAACTTCTTTGTGTCAACATAGGGATGTCACCATTTTTATCCTTTGACACTGCTGATTTTTGAAAAAGCTATTGAAGAAATAGCCTGAGTATTACATTGCTTGGTTATGGTAGTCAAAGAAATGTTAATTTGGCCTGGTATGGCAAAGAAAGAAGCAGCTATCTGGCAGAGTAATTCTGTCCAGAAAATGAGGATAAACATTTCATTTCAATTATCATCAGGGAGGTCCATGCCCTGATATTAAGTGACTGAAAATATTTTTTTTCCACTCTAAGATCTATAAAATTACCCCTCAGACTCTTCCTGACAGACTTCCTAAGGGGATTTTTTTTTTATCGCTTTATAAGAAAAATGGGAGCCTCTGTAGGAAGCCCCAGGAAGCGAGGAAAGATTAATGCTTCATTTCAGTTCTGGATATCTTCAGGAGACATCTCAAAAATTACCTTGCCTTATGCACACTATCTTTAAATGTTGTGTTAATAGCTTTTGCATCACCAGGTATCAGGAGCAATCTCATTCCTAAACCTCATTAGTGATGATTAGAAGCAGCAGTCTTCTGCATCCCCAAAAAAGAGAAAACACACAGCATCTAAACATCATAGAATCACAGAATAGTTTGGGTTGAAGAGGACCTTAAAGATTACCTCTTTCCAACCCTACTGCCATTGGCAGGGATGCCTCATCCCAGAACAAGCAGCACTAACCTCTGTACCCTTCCCATAGGAGGTTGACCCCACTTAATCAGCCTTCCCCTTCCCCTGCTAAGATTAAGGACATGGAGACCAAAAGATCCTCCACCACCTCTCCATAGGAGGAACATCATTTTCCTACTGCAGACATTCCTCCCTCCTGGGGACCTGTGGAATCCCAGCATCACCTGGGGGCAGCCTACTGAAAGGCCAGGTCTTGATGCCAAACAAGGTCAGATCATTTCAGTAACAAGTGGAGGAGGATGAAAAAGGTCATCCCATCCACACCACAACCTATTTTTTGGGTGAAATTTGCTGGCCCTGTGATACCTTTTTTTCTTGCAAACCGTGTTGTGAAAAATTGAAATGTTAATCTGTCCATCACATTTTAAAAAAACATGGCAGTCAGGTGAAGTTACCAACAATAGGAAAAAGGGAAATGTAACCCCCATTTTCAAGAAGGGGAAAATGAATGACCCAGGGAACTACAGACCAGTCAGTCTCACCTCTGTGCCTGGCAAAATCTTGGAGCAGATTCTCCTGGAATGGCTGCTGAGGCACATGAAAAACAACAAGGTGCTTGGTGACAGCCAGCATGGCTTTACTAAGGGGAAATCCTGCCTGATCAATTTGATGGCCTTCTATGATGGGGCTACAGAACTGACGGACAGGGGTAGAGCAGTTGATGTCATCTACCTGGACTTGTGGCAGTGTTTGAGGCCAGGTTGGACAGAGCCTTGGTTGGCATGGTTTAGTGTGAGGTGTCCCTGCCTATGGCAGGTGGGTTGGAACTAGATGATCTTAAAGTCCTTTCCAACCCTAACTATTCAATAATCCTATTATTGACAACTACCACATCCTCAGACTTTGTTTCCAGTATTCTCTTTGTTTTGTGGACCCTTTATCATTATAAAATTCCTTGCAAACATTTTATTTGCCCTTAAAAATAAAATACAGGGAGCTGTCCAGCTGAATAAGTACAATAGCCTATTAGTATGGGCATTGTGCATGAATTGGCCACCCCACAAAACTTTGGAAATTTGTCTTTTCCTGTTGGATATCCTGTTCCAGTGGAAAGCCTGTTCCAGTGATTGACCATGCTCTCAGTAAAGAAATTCCTCCTAATGCCCAGTCTAAATGCTGGTTCCTAATGTCCAGTTCTGGTGCCAAGAAGTATCCAAGGAAATATTTCTAATTACATGTTTATTTCCCTTTTTACTTATATCACATACATCAGCTTAGTTTATGGTTTACCACATTAATTTTACAATCTTTTCTAATATGTATGTAAAAGAAAAGCTAAAAAAGTGCAACCTAAAACCTGTAGGTATTTTTCACAGCTTTTGACTCCAGTTAATTAGAAATACTCCTTTTTTTATCCAAGAACACTGAGGCCAATTCAAGATTTTGTTTGGTACCACTCTGAACTCCACTCTCAATTAAAATTTCCTTCCTAAAATGTTTTAATCAGGGACTAAACAGGGACACTTCTGCATATGAAATACTAGAAATTTTATGACATGTAAGAACTATGAGATACTATAATAATGTATTTATCAACATATTTTGGTATGTCTGTTAAGAACCCTGACTAAAGACTTAATTGGATCATAAGGAGAAAAAAAAAAAACAACAGAAAAAAAATAATAGAAATTTTAATATCCAAAAAAGGTTGTTACTTTTATTTAATTTTGAAGAAGCTCAGCTTGCTGATTGTTTAAATTATTGTCACTTTCCAGCCTTTACCAAAATAATAGAACGGTAAAATCAGAAATGTTTTTTCTTCAGATTAAGATTTTTATTGGAAGTGTGCTGTGTGTTTGCATTGATGGTGTGTAAATGTTGTCTCTAACAGATAAAACTATAGGAGATATTTAAAAGTACTCAACATTGACCTAACTAGTGAATATGATAGAAGAACTTTCCAGTAATTTCAGTGCCTCTGGACCTTCATCAATGCCAAGTGCTGTAGAAATTCTTACTTTTGTGATTTTCCCCTCTAATAATTATTCGATACATATACCTCACCATGAAAACCAGCACTTCTGCTGCATATTTAAAACAATGGCTTAGTTAAATACATTTCAAGTAATTTGAATACATTTTCAAGTTGCTGTATCTCTTTAGCTTATTGGATTTATTTTTCACATAAACCATTTAATACCATGACATCCATAGATTTGAAAACAAGCTTCAGTCTCTTAAACCTGATGAAATGCTACCACCACTGGACATGAATTTCTTTACATGCTGTCCAGAGCAGCTGACCTCCTAAGTCAGTCAGCTTCTGAGGACTCTCCACATGCAAATTCTTTTTTGCAGTCATACCTGAGTTTTAATGTTCTTGTTTATGCAACTTTCAGAGAAAAAATCCTCTTGTAACTTCATGCAAATGCTCAAAGTTTTTACTCTGTACTAAAAAGAAAACAAAACCAATTTTTCCAAATATAGTGGGAAGTGAGACACTCCCATTCTGCACAGCAAGACCCCAGTGCTCCCAACTGAGATTTGGTCCCTCCACTCAGCTAGATAACACTTTTCCAGCAATATCGCTGTTTTTAAGAAAATGTAGTATTCAACAAAATGTTTTATATTTCATTCAAAAATCAACCAAAAATCAAAATGGCTGTATTTTGCTGCTGCAAATAATATATTTTTCAACTGAAAAGTGTTTCCAATGTTAAATTTTTTTTTCTCGCTCTTTCTCAGAAATGAAGTTTGCTTACTGGCCAGCTTTCTATTAAATTCCTCCCAGAGGTCTACACTTCACAATCTGAAACAACAGATGGGGTAGTAGACAGCAAATGGGGTTCAGAGAGATGAGGTTATCACCTGCAATGAGAACTACATCTGTACCCCTCTATGTCATATCAGGCCTTTGTCTTGGTCCTGGTCATTTGATCACTGGTGATCTTCTGATTTCCCAGAACAACATGAAGTACGAGCAATTCCAAAAATGTAAGGCTAAACAGGGCTAGCTCTTCAAGACAACCCATGGAAGTTCCCAAACATTTTTCACACACCTGTTTTTCCCATCCTTTGATTTGCTGTGTTTCCAGCATGAAATACAAGCATTTCCAGATCACGTTGAACAGCTAAAGCAAACACCAAAATGTCCTTTCTTCTTCAGGGGTTCCTATTAGGTAGGTGCTTTACAGAAACGTTTTATTTTTGCACAGTCAGGCAGTAAGTAAAAAAACCTTGAGATTTCATGAAAGTAAATGAAAATATCATGTAACAACTCTCATAATAAAGTATCGCCTTCAGTTACTGTGCTGTTTCACAAAATTACATTGAAGTGCTACCAACTCTACTAAACTACTTGAAAAATAGAATTACTATTTTCTCATAAAGTGGTCATTTGTTTTTCAAATTACTATCAAGGACCTAAAGTCCATCTTTCTCTTTTTTTTTTAATGATCATAAAGACAATGATACTTGCAAAATTAGAAAACTCGAAAGGACTTTACAAATATAAGAGATGTTAAAAGAGAAGCATATTTTTTCCAGGCAGAGCTCAGATTTTCAAAAAAAACCCAACAATCCAAGGTAATGTGGTTGCTGTGTCTCCATTTCAAAGCACCAGGGTTGTCAGACAGCATCAGCTGTCAGAGGGAGCACAATCCACCATGCTGTGCTTAGTGTTCCTTTTAGAAACCCCAGGTGAAGAGATTTCCTGCCTATCTGATACTTTGAGGGGGGCTGAGCTCTGGAACATTGGTCTTCTCAGGAAGAAGTACATTTCATTTGAAATACCTTTTTGCCTGTTCTTCAGTAAAGGAAAGAGCTGAAAGTATCTGTGTGTGCAAAGTTACAAACCGATGGAACTATGACATCTGCAAAGTAAATTTACGGTTATTAAAATGTACTGAATGTCAGTCCCTTGAAGCTTCTCATCTTTCCTATTACACTCTAGGGCAGGCATAGGACTAAAGTAGAGGAAATGATACACAAGATAAAAAGGATGGGTGACAGTCCTTTGGCACCACTTATTCAGATGCTAAAAGATTACAGTTACAGCAGGATGCTGGAAAACAAAATATTGTGGTTGTGGTTTGTAATATTGAATAGAAGGGAAATATGTTCTGTGCTTCTTAAGTCTAAACATGCTCATTCCTTCTGATCTCTTTCCTCTTTACAGCTTGTGAGACAAATGAAGTCTGTAAAGGATCTGATCACATTGACCAGTCCTCAGATATAATCTGCCCAAAGCTGTTGAATATAAGCAGCGTAGCAGAGAAAAAGAAGCCAAATTATTATTATAGGGCACAGCAGGCTTTTTTCAGTTAGTAGGAAGATACCTCTTCAGCTAGTAGTATGATCCAGACACAGCAGCAGCAGACAGAAATGGACATGGATTCAACATTACATTTTAAAGTCATTCATACCTTCCATTAATTTTCCGTGGTCTTTCCAGATTTGGGCATCACCTTCATATGTCACCACATGTGCTCCATTAAGACATGTTAGCTGTCTATTTCCAGAGGACAGAAAAACATCCCATCCACCTATCCCATTCTCTTTTCCTCCCTCTCTAGCACCAGGATCCAAAAAAAAGTAGCTTTTTGTTTTCCTTTTAAACCTTTCCACAACACATTGGAAGCTGCTCACTAATAAACCCAGCTTTGTATTAGATACAGGGCACTGCTTGGCCAACATGGTGGCTGTTTATGTGCTCAACTTAAACTGATCAGCTTAGTGTTTGGGACCAGGGAGAAAATGTTCTTCCTTCTCAGACAGGTCGGAAATGTTAAGGAATTTTTGCCTTAATTGGAATAGAACAGCCTGATTTCTGAAGAGGACCCATGAGTTTTGGGAACTGCTCTCCCTGTCATTGTGTCTTGTGGTTTGCTGCTTTAAGGCATGCAAACCTGAATGCTTCATTGCTGTCCTAGAAAGATAAAGCAAAAGGAATTAATGTAGATTTAAGATAGAAAACCGACTCAAGGCAATACTCCTTCACCTCGTTTTCCACGCTATGGAAGAGCAACTTGCCAGTGCTTCCTGAAATTTTCTTCCTCGCTTCTCCCCAGTTAAATCATACCAAGATATGTTCTTTATTCGTGAATTATCTTATTCTGTTGCCGGTGATCTTCCATTATTTTATTTATTTCTTTCTTCTAAAAGGTAGGAAAAATTAATGAGGGACAAACTTCACAAACCCTTGGAGTGCTATGTATGTACATCTGTGTTAATTTTAATTCTATAGGGACTGAAAGTACCTTTTTGCAGTTCTTTGTGAGACACCTCCCTTTTTTCTCCTGCTTATTTCCTGATATCACCGATAACCTTGGACCTTTTTATGAGAGCAACTCAATAAGTAAAACTTTCTAATTGCAATTATATAGGGCACCTATGGCACAGCATATACCTCATTTTTAGTACATCAAATATCTTCTATGTTAATGACCACAAACAGAAATAATTGCCTGCAAAAATCTCATGTATTGCTCAAGTAAGAACTTCTACATTTAACACATTACAATAAATTAAATGCTGGAAAGAATTTATGATCCAGGAAAAGGATGTATTAAAGCCTCTAATCTGATACATCTATTTCCTTACACATTTTTTTTTCTTGACTCTTCTTAAAATTACATGCAAACTGGAAAAGGAGGTCATACTCCTAAAGGAATATTTTTCATTATGTGTCCTCTGAAGTTTCATAAGCTTCATGGCTTTTCTGATTAGAATTGTGAAAAGATGAAAGCTTGTAAATTCCTCACCTTTCTTTGGGGCTACTGGTCTTTGAGAAAATTCGTGCTTTCACTGGAAAAGAACAGATGACAATAGAATTCTGCTTAGAATTAGGGTAAGAAAGCTCCTGTGAATTTGTGTAATGCCATTTTTATTAGAGGTAAAGAAGGATCTTGGACATAGGAAAGTGGGATGATTAGTTTTAAGTAAAAGAAGAAAATAAAAAAAGAAAGATATATAGTATACAGAAGAATTTAAAAGATAGCTGTAAAAGCTTTCTAATAAGCGAAGAACACTGAAATGAGTAATCATTTTTCCTTAGAAAAGTTAGAAAAATATACAAATGGAAAAACTAATCTGCCTGGGTGGGAAACTCTCAACGTCCCTTCCAACATTACTATTTATGATGCTTATACCACATAATAAATTTAGTTTATCTTACAAGCTTTACTATGTCTCTTTCATTCTGTCTACAATATTTGTCACTTTTTGTCTTCTTCCAACAAACATCTCAAACTTCTCAGCTATTCCAGTGAGCTGTTACCTCTTTAGAGGTTTATAATTCACAAAATCTCCTCCTGTCCTTGTTCATCTGCAATATTTATGTATTTATTTATATGTTTCATTTATGTATTAACCAAACCCATTATCTTTCAGGACCTACCACATGCATTTGTCTTGCCTGTGCCTGCGTTCCATGCAAATAAGTCTTGCCTTCACTCATGTTGTTGAAAATTACTTGCATAAAAACTAAAATCCAGTGTAACTGTGAAACCGAGGTCACACAATTTCAGTTTCACACTAGAGAGGTTTTTTCAGCCATCCATCTGTGGGCCCTTGGGCAAGTATTTAAACTACTCCTAAGGGGTCTGTGAAAGATAATAAAAGTAAGCAAACCTGCCTATTATTGACAGTAGGTTGAAACTCCCTATACGGGAATGTACAAGAAATGTTTCAGGGGACCTGCAAACAAAGTGTATACTCCAGAGTAATACACCTGCAGCTTTAAACTGTCTTTGTGAAAATCTTGGTGCAACTTCCATTAGATCTTTAACCCCAACAAAAACTCATCATTCAGAAGGATGCGTAAAGCCCTGAGACAAAAATAGGTTGGGGGGAATTGGATTAATCCAGTCTGGTTCTGCAACATGGATCACGACCACAAGGCTACTGTATTTAATACAAGAAATTCTGATTTATGTCAGATGACAGCAGAGAAAAATTCTTTTCCAATGGATCATTGGACCATCTTTCAGTCTGAATCAAAATATAAATATAGCACTTAAAACCAACACCTTAATGATGAACCAAATTATTACCTTTTTTTTTAAAGACAACATTTGTGTAGCTGTTTATAGCAGATACATGTGAAGCAATAAATCTGGATTATTGTGGTGAAATGTATGTCATTTAGCTTTCAGTGCTGATAGCAAGGCATCCTGTCCCAGCAAGACTTTCCAGCTCACTCTGGGTCACTGGGGGACAGTGGCAGAAAGAAGGCAAGGATGGCTCACCATGGTGAAGTGCTCTGACACCCACCTGAGGGCGAGACAGATAGTTGGTCTTGACTCTTTTAGACAAGATGCCTGACCTTCATACAGCTGAAGGTATCTGAGATGGAGGTCTGCCATGACAATAAGAAAATCTGGCTCCACAGATAAATACCTGAAATAACATCATGAAACTCTCTGTGCATCACCACCATTATAACAATAAGTATATGAGTGTGTATGGAGATACTAGGACAGACAGAAGACTTTTCAGTCCTGTTCTCAAAATTACTATTCATGGAGAACAAGAACTTGAATCCTTTCCCAAAACCTGGCTACGCACTGAAACATTGAGGAACACACAAAGGAGAAGATTTTTATACCTGTTGTGTTAAATATTAGTAATTTATATATTCCAGCGTGACAGAATAATTTAATCTCCAAAACCTCAGGTTTTAAGTTGAACTGTTAGAGTTTTCATGGAGCTAACTAACCAGCATAACAGTTCTCAAAAAACAGATAAAATTCTTTCTTTGAAACCATATTTTTAAAATCTGCTGTCATCTCCAAGTCACAATTAAGAACTTTTAAGTGTGCCAATTAGACTGTGCCTTGTTCTTAAGAGATTTTGATTGCACTTCTGATCAAAATGATGTGGGAATCAATTCAATTCTCAGAAGGGACTCCAAAAGCTTTTGAAATAATTTTTCTGATGCATAAAAGCATAATCTAAATGGAGCTGTGTTTTCACAGGAGATTTTATTCCTTAATGTGTAATGTATTAAGCAATATTGCTCAAAGATTTAGCCCAAAGAGTTTCAAGAGGCATTAAGTTTGTTTAAGAGGTGATCAGAAAAAAAAACAAAATCATTAATTCTTTCGACAGTACAGACATCACCATATTTTTTTTTCACCTTTCAGATAGCAGCTTGCAGCTGCTGGTACGTTTGCTTTACATTGTGTAAAAGCGTAACTACATGTGAATGCAAAAGCACTGTAAGGGTAAATCTTTTGAAAAGCTATTAGTGTTTAAACTTTTCATTTAAAGAATGAGAGAAAATCAAGAGGGAGAGAAGGAATAATGGCATCAGGAGCTCAGCCTACAGGGTTCAGCAGCTATGAAGAGCAATCTTTCCAGTGAGGGCTCCTCGAAAAGGCAGTTTAGGATGCAGCAGGTCACAGGACTACCCAAATCCCAGGACCTCAGGGAACACTGACTTTGTTTTTCCCACTTGAAACACAATCTGTTTCCTAGGACCATGCATTATGGGAGAAAATTGAATGCAGCTTATGTGAAAGGTATAAAGAATATCACATGGAAAATATATTTAATCTGCCTACCCATGTAGTATTTAAAATATCTGGGAGCACATGACTTTTTCTTCTTAGGTCCTGTGAATAAAATTTACCAAAGTGAATGAAACACCTAAAAGTAGGTACAGAATTATAGTACAATATAAATGTCATGAGTCCCATAAAGATATAAGAAATTTTATGGTGTCATTGTAATAAAAGGATGTCATAAAATCCTTGCACAGCTATTCCATTGTCCCACACATTCCCCTTTGAAGTACAAAATGTCCCAGTCAAACACACATGCAAACCTATCAGCTTTACAGACATAGTCTAAAAACCCCATTGGTTTTGACTAGTTCTTACTAACAGTGGATAATGTCCCCTTCTTTTAGCAGTCTCACTGACACCTTCAGCCCACAGGACCACCTGATCTCACCAGTTTCCCTTTCGATATCTCCTCTCACCCATTTATCTCCTCAGCCCTATGGTTCATAGTGCTGTAAGTAAGAGTCCTGGTTTCAGCTGTAGCAGTTATTTTTTCTCCTTCCTAGCAGCTGCTGCAGAGCTGTGTTGTGTTATGGCTGAAGTATAAATATGGGAATCTAATGAAGCTATTTGTAGAGCTTTCTGATTAAGTGTGAAGTATAGAATCACAGAATCCCAAGGGTTGGAAGGGACCTTGAAAGATCATCAAGTCCAACCCCCCTGCAAGAGCAGGGTAACCTAGAGTACATCACACAGGAACTTGTCCAGGCGAGCCTTGAAGTATGTATACAGATAATGAACTTGTTCAGATACCCCAAATTTTTGTTTCAACCCCAAATTTATTTAGAACAGTGTCAGACAGTCTGTTCTCATGAGATTTCCGCTACTGTCACTGAATACTTCCAGTAGTTCTTGATCCTGTCCATGAAATCCTGCACGAATTCCTTCTTATGAGACTGAAGTGTCTCACATGTATACAGTTCTTACTTTATATCTGGAAAAATTCTGAACTACATCTTTGTCACAGAAGTCTTCTGGAACTTTGAAAGAAAAGAGTAAATCCAAACGATATTGCACATGAAAATGTATTCTCTGGGACCTGATAATTTATCCATTACATAGAATACTATGCATTATGTTTCTACATGATTAATAGTTAGATACATTTATAAACTTATTACATCTTGTGAAAAAAAAGTATTTCTTATTCATAAGTATATCCTGAATACTTCAGATTAATAAAGTCACACTATAGGATTAGAAGACAATATTTGACATCACTTTTGGTCATATAAGTCACATATTTCTGTTGGAGTCTGCTGCACTCTGAAGCATTTGATAACAGCATTATTAAAACACAGAAGTACATGTAAACAATTTCTATGTAAAGATGTATCTATTGTTTTAGCTAAAAGAGCATTTTCGCCTTTTTTTCTTAACAAAAATAGCTGTGATATGAAGTGACCTTTCAGTGCCTTGAATCAGTAAGTCTGGGGGGAAAAAATCACAATAATTTAATCAGCTAAAGTTACCTCTATTTTCTTGAATCAGACATATGTTATCACAAATGTGAATAAAGATTAGGTGAATGCTCACTTGATGTGTATTGTTTCAGCCTTTCTTAATGAGCAGACATTTTCAGTGCAATTAGTGTTTCTTTTTAAGTTGTTAACAGTAAATAGGAAAATACAACAAAAAGCATCTCTGCAAGAAAGCCAAGGCATATTTTATTTCAACAGCTGCATAACACACATGTTCAGGCAACAGCAACATGTTAATAAATCCCATCAATTCCCTTCTCCCTAAAGTTTTTGCTCACTGTTTGACTGACAAAGTTCTGCTTTTATTAGTTATGACAGATCAGGCTTTGGTTTTCACCTCCCTGGGGAAACATCACACTATTATTTTAAGGTGCATTGCTCTATTCAAGTAACAAAACTGCCTTAAGCTCTCAAGACAGGTAATGCAGGGCAGCTTTTTTAGTCAAACTGTTTCACACTTTCTCTGACTGTGGGAATATATTGATTATGAAGAAAGCAGAAGAGAGGGGATGAGATTTCAGTCCAAAAGGCCTAGAACAGGACGAGTAACATGCTGCTGAATTACTTCGGCCTTACCCTTCTCTTTCATCTTGTTTAATTTGTATTGTTTTTAACATCATTCTTCTGCAAATGCTTAGACATCCAGCTACTACAGTGCAGATTGGCACAGCTGGGAAGTCCCAAAGCTTATGATGTGTCTGCCCTAGCATCTGTTCCCTTCCCTGTTATACATGTGAACCTATAGACTCCCCCAAAGACCTGAGTTGGAGAATATTGAGTTGGAGAATATAAACCCCAACCTTATTGAATTGTGGCTTTCTGAAATCCCATCTCTACAAATAAAGAAGTACAGATTGTGCTTGGAATCCAAAAACTGGGGATTACAAAAAGCTGCTTTGGGACAGCTAAGAGAAATGAGATTGAAATTGAACATAACAATGGGCAGATGTCAACAGTGAATCAAAGTTGGAAATTTTGCTTTCTTAAGACCTGATGAGTTTCCTCAGTAGCAACAATTAGTTGAAATATTTTGTGTCCTACGAAACTACAGTATTTTTCTCCTCAGCCTCACTACTCCTTTACTTCACTCTTCTAATACATAAAGTAATAGTTTTATAGTGTTTTCTTACTAATACAATTAATAATTAAACAATTGATCCTACGGAACACCTTGCCACACACCTATATTAGCTTTCCAAAATTAAGAAAATAAATTGATTGTGTACATGTCTTTTCATAGCTAAGCCATTTTTAAGGAATTGAAAATACCTTTCTTACCATGGGATCACTTCATAAAGCCTTTTAAGAACTATATCTTTGGCTTTTAAGGTCTTCCCTATTTACATAAACTTTTTTCCCACTAACTTTCACTATTTTGATATGATCAAATATTTGTAATAGGTTAAAGGTGGATATATTTTTTTCCAGTGAATAGATGCTGGCACTGGAACAGGTTGCCCAAGGAAGCTGTTTATGTTCCATCCCTGGCAGTGTTCAAGACCAGGTTGGACAGAGCCTTGGGTGACATGATTTAGTGTGAGGTGTCCCTGACCATGGCAGGAAGGTTGGCGCTAGATGATCTTAAGGCCCTTTCCAACCCTAACTATTCTATGATTCTATGATATCTGATCTTTGAAAGTTTAATAACTTAAAATTTTACTGCTGAGATAAAACTCAGTTTTCTGCAGTTCTCTGAAACAACACCTCTACCTTTTCAAAACTTATAGAAAATGCTTTCTAAATTCTTGATCTTCGGCAAGAGAGCCTATTTTAATATTATATTCACCCTAAAAAGTAGTGTTATAGTTTATTTATGCAGCAACAGAAGTGGGAATGACAACCAGTCTAAGAAAAGCTATTTGAAATAAACTGTAGGATCACAGCACTGCTCTGTTTCACTGGTGAATGGTGGTAGATTTCCTACTCTGAATGGTTCATACATGCCTGAATTATTTCAGAAGTTCACTAAAATGTTAATTACATTTTAAAAAAGCTCTAGCTGTCTCATGAATGTGAAAGGTCTTTCAAAATGATAGTTAACAGTCACACCTTCTTGGAGAAATACAACCAAACCAGATATAACAAAAATGCTGCTCAAGCCCTGAGAATCCTTAAAAATAGTCACTCATCTTCAAAAATATTTCTAAACATGAAAATCCATGATTAGAAAGCTCTTGGCAAAATCACAAAAAAAAAATTTGCTAGAGCTAACCAAAACTGTTATCTGTCTTGTGTTGACATGTTCCCATCAGCCATCTTCAACATTTTTTCCTATTCTAGGACATGCTGTCAGCAGTGTCACAGAGCTATCACAAAAGTGTCTGTATTTTTCTGGTCTATGAAAGAAAAAAAGTTGCCTGAAGTCATAAAGGAATCTCCAGTGAAGTGGGAGAGATGTAGGTAGTCAGGGTGAGTTTTCACAGTGAGCCTCTCCAACTCTGCGCTCATGACTAGCTTCCCTCACTAGTCAACAGGGCTATTAGATGTTCAGGACTGAACTTGCACTCTCTAAACAAGGGCTAAAACAAACAGGAGCTACAACCTCAGTGTTGTTTTCCTCAAGCAGTCCTGAGGCACTGTCACAGCACCTATTACATCCTGCATCCTCTCAGCAGAAGTGACACCACACAGTCGTGTACCACTGGCATGCTCAGAAATGGAATTATCTGGTTTTCTGAGCTATTCCACCCTGATTAGCCCCACATGACGGAAAAACATTAACTGTCATCCCTGTGCTCAGTGCCATTATGACTACCTAATCTTTGTCTGAGGAAGAGAAGGCTCAGGGCAGACCTTATTGCTTTCTATAACTACCTGAAAGGAGAGAGGAGGTGGCTGGTCTCTTTTCTCAGTTAAGAAGTGACAGGACAAGAGGAAACATCCTCAAGATATGCCAGGGGAGGCTTAGGCTGGATACTGAGAAAAATTTCTTCACTGAGAGGGTGGTCAGGCATTGGAGCAGGTTGCTTAGGGAAGCAGTAGAATCACCATCTCTGGAAGTATTCAAAAACCATGCAGAAGCAGCCTTTAGTCACATGGCTTAGTGGTCCTGGGATAATGGTTGGACTTAATCATCTCAAAGGTCTTTTCCAAAGTAGTTGATTCTGTGATTCTCTTAGACTAATATCTTGTATCAGATTTCACATGGGTTTGCCCCATTTAAAAGAAGGGGACACCCCAAAAAAATAACAGGGGCAAAGACTTAGAAATTGGGAGTGGAGAGGTAATATTCCACTTCAGGGCTTGTTGTGAAGCTTGGATTATGATATGAGCAGAAAAATTCTATTCTTGCATGACCGAGGAAAATGTAATCAGCAGCAGTACTGGAAAAAATCTTGCCTAATTACATATTTACACAATAGAGAGAAATGGCACTGGAGTCGTTCCAGGTTTTTAGTTACATAATACATGTCTAACAAAACTGTTTAATTAAAACTGCACATATTTACTCAAGAGATAGAAAAGGCTTCAAAGAAGATTTTCCAACCTCCAGCAAAGATTTTTCTTTTTTCAAAACACATTTAATCATTTACTATTTTATTATCCAAAAAGTCGGTAGCCTTGAAGTTAATAAATATATGAACTGAACATTATTTAATGTTTAGTATTATGTAATATTATTCTTCAAGACTTAAGTATCTGGTTTCAACAAATAATATCTTGGAACTGAAGGTTGAGGGTGACATTCTTTCTAGAACAGACGAAAATAGACCACAAAAACAAACACAAGTGCCTCAAAAGTTTCCTTTCTCACAGGGTAACTGCAGAATGCAGCCTTACCTTCTGAAGCATCAAAGTACCTCCATGTGTTACCACACAGATATGTGAAGGTTTCTTGGCTAACAGAGGTTGTTGTAATGGGGAGGAGGAGGGAGTGTCTCCAGAATAAAACCAAAAAACAAACATAAGATGTTAATACTAGAGCAATAATAATTAGGAAAAGTCTATCCTGATGACAAGAGAAACAAACAACTTGTGACTTTAAAGCTTCCTTCCTGAGTACAGACAAAAAGGGAAAGTCCTGAAATGTACTGACTTCCCAACAGATTTTGTTTTGGAAATATGTAAATAACCTTAGAGGATATGCTGTTGGAATGTTTTGATTTTCTTGAAGCTAAATATAATCTTTCCTTTCATCCATCCAATGGGATTTCTGCCCTCACCCCGGGTATCCCACTGTGAGGTGCAAAGGGCCACCAGCCTCTCACTGCAGCCCGAACTTCTGCTTTCTTTCTGCCCCTGTCACAGCACGAGTAAACGAGCCACTCTATTCCTGCCCCTTCCTCCTAGACAGGCTGCAGTGCCTTGGGACCTCATCTACTGTTGCCTCTTGTTCACCTGCCCCTGCTTCCCTGTGACACCTCCTGGGCTCAGCCAGGAGGACTCAGAAGCCAGTGTGTCCTCCTCAGTGCTGGCATGCTTGGAAAACTGCACCCCAGCTTTGAGGACAGGACACCTTCAGCCCAGAAGGAAAGTGGGGTGCCAATATTGGGTAAGGCAGAAGTCATCTCACCAGATGGGGGTCAGGAGGCACTGAGGACCCAAAAGAAACAAAGCATCCTAACCCTGGCCAGCTTTACCTGCCTGATTCCCACTCTAAAACTCAAAAGGACCACAAATCCCCACAGATTGTTTCACTTCCATGGAATCTGTATTTTCTGATGTGAGAATTGCTTTATCAAGGATTCCTCTTTTTTCAAACATCTCTAAGTCTGAGGTGAATTTAATGAGGTTTTGTAGAAGCATCACATCCTCAGCACATCACTCATGGAGAGAAAGCTGCAACACTGACTCATCAGAAGCAATGCAAAATATCTCAGCATAGCAGGGCTTTAGAAGCAATTCATGGAACAAGTGACTCTCCTGCTTGTACTTTCTGTCATGACAAACCCCCAGCCAACCAGCAACTTCATTTTGTTAGTACGAAAGCACTCTGTATTCACCAGGACTTCCACACAAGCGACAGGGCTAGACACTAAACCAAAATTCTTCTTCTCCCTGAACATATACAATAAAGTAGCGTCTTCAAAGACAGTAATAATGACAGCATTACACAGGCCTGAGATAGCATGTCCTGCATGTCCTCACCATAGACCAGAGACAAACGAGATCCAAGACAGAAAGAAAACTCCTTTTGCAAAAGTCATTAGCAGGTCCAGTTCTTGCTTTAATAAATGCACCTCCTTCCCACTTATCTTTTTGCAGTTCTCTTAAATATGTTAAATATCCAAACGCATTATCAGGCAGAGAAGGGTATTACATGAATGCCAATTTTTAATCTGTGACAAATACATTATGTATAATAGCTTCCTTTTAATATTTCATAATCATCTTCATTTAATAATTGATCTGAGCTTAATTTGTAATGCTTATTACTCATATGATTTGAAAATGTTTTTCATCTGACTCTGTAGTTTCAGCACAGGCAAAGATCGGAGCTGCAACTGTGGCTGACGTTGTGTTAATCAGGAACTGGAGCCGGGAGAGGAGCACAGGTGCAGGGTGTGAAGCACATTCCTTCCCTGGGAATGCTCAAGGAAAGAAATTGCTTCTACTGAGTATCGCTCCAACGTATGCTCAGTGCATGTCAGCTAAATGAAGGTCATGTCTCATGCTACCTGTTCAATTGCGCTGTCACTGCCAGCTCAAGCATGTCTTTCACTGTTGTTGACATGCATGAGAAATTACAGAAAGAGCCCTGACCGCTAATACTTTCTTCCTGAATCCCAGCTTTTAGTGGTTGCAAAATACAGCTAAGCCTGATGAAAAGGTTACACTCATGTATGCTTAGATCTGCAATGTTTTGCTGTGTGTGCTCAGATGATCTGTCATGGAATAACCCTGATCATGTTTTAGAGTCCTGTAAGTCATGCTTTTTGTATTCAATCTACTCTAATATTTACCACTTAAGAAGTTAAAGGATTTTTTTTTACATTGTAATATTATGACATGACAATAAACTACTAGCATCTGTGAGGGTTTGTGGTCTGAACTGTAGCTGGCTTAGTCAATTTTTCTTACTGCAACATGTTTCTGTAGCACAAAATATGCCATGATGTTTGACCATCATAGCAAAGTGTTTGGAAACAGCAGCTGAATTATCTGGGAGTTAACAGACAGGCAAACCCAAGAAAACCAGCAATTAGTCATATAAGAAGTAAATGCTGGTGGAATTATTTTAATTTGAACTATGAAACAAAAAATGTGGGAAACATTTTAACAGCTGTGAGGAACTTTCCAGCCCTCAGGACATACCATCAGAAGTCTTGCAGTCTGCCTTACTCAAGCAGTAGCAGGCCATGATAAGTATGAAGAAAGAAAACCCAAGGTGTGGTAACACTGTAAGATTTAAGATTAAGACTAAGACTAAAGTTCCTGCTACAGCAAACAGAAAGACAGGCAGGTAGAGAGATACTGCCAGACACAGCTTGGCTGTACCTGTGCTAGGTCCTGAATGGGGCTGCCTCCATTCCCTACAACTCTGAAATGCCTCAAATCTCACCTAGACCTATTTGAAGTGAAGCCTTCCCTGAAAATAGTGTCCTTTGCTTTAACAAACTGTATGTGAAACTATACAAACTTTTTTTTTTTAATTGTACTCATGTTAGTTTCTGTTATAAGGATTTTTTTTGGTCTTTTTGTTTTTTAGTCTTTTACATTTACTTTTTTTCAATTTCAAGTTGTTTGGAGCAGGAATTTCTGGTTCACATGTGAAGTTAAAACAAAGGCATTGAGTCTCAGAGCTTTTAAGGTAGCTTATTTCATCATCAATTCAACCATTTTCAAGCACAGAAACCCATGTGCCAGGTAACATTTAGAAACAAATATTTCAGTACTCTCCATCCTTCTTTCTGGGGAAATATTCTGCTGGGAAATGAAGAGGAAAGCATCACGGAAGCACCAAGACTCTGGTCTATCTTTTCCCTCCTCTTGTTCTATGTCAGGAAAAAAGCCCTTCTGAGCAAACCTGTGGTATTATCCTCACATATATGGCATATTTATGAAAACAAAATAATTTTCAGAATGGTCAAATATGCATGGATTCTTTTCAGCACCAAAAACTAGCAATGAGGACCAAAAGTGCTTGACCCAAGCAGTACTGGCAGTATTTGCATCTTTTAGAAGCCTGAGCCATGTTGCCCACCCAGGAATTTCCTTTGTCTGTGCTGATCAGCTGCTTTCATTAATCTTTGTAACTCAGAGTGGCAACTGTGTTTGTTACATATAAAACACCAATAAAACTTTCGCTGTACTCTAGATTGTCTGACAGTATAAATAGCACTGGTCTGAGCTAGGAGTGTGACTAGCTCATGGCTCCTTTGTCATCAGCCCTGACCTGGGCACCTCCATTAGCTCCCCCAGAACAGCTGAGATAGATCTGAAAATGGGGCTAGATATTCACTGGGATTTAAATGACAAAGATGGGATTTCCAAAATGCCCTGGCTTTAAAAGCCTCATACCAATTTGCCTCTTTTGTTTAAGCACATTTTTGACCTGGGTTGTGTGTTTGGGTTGCTAATACAAAACTAAGTGAACAGCCTCCAATGTTAAATATGCACAGAGGAATCCCACTGTTTCTGTGTGCACTGCATAGCACTTCCAGATGGCTTTGATGCATACTTAATGTTTATTATGTTTTCTAAAATAATTTGAGTGAGTTTAACTAATTATTACCAAGTGTCTAAAAAGAGAGAGGAAACACACGACAGAATGTTTCAAAAAGCTAAGTAATTGATTGCAATTTCTATCAAGGATATTTGTTTTTACCTGTGGTAAAACATTTTCGCTGTGTACTCTCCAACAAGTATTCTGGAAAGCAGAACTCAGTACAAGGTGTTCCTACTCAATGTTTGGACTAGCAAAAAGGGAATAGGCAAGTCTTTAATAGGAAGTCTTTAAAAATAGAGAAGGCAAACAAGGTTCACCAGCCTGGCATAATGCACACACTCAAATCAGTTTGCTAAAGCTGATAATTTCCCAATAAGACTGTCTTCACTTGGTTTTGAGATCTGCCTGTTGATATATAAAATCTCCAAAGCACTTAAGTGTTCTATTATATTATATATATAGTATACAATTATTATATATCGTATATTACATATTATATTGTACATAATATATGTTGTATATTAATAATCTATATTGCATATTACATATTGTATATTAGATGTTTTACTACCAGTCCATGTCTAACTGCTATGGCATCTTCTTGACTTCAGAGAGAAGCAGTAGTTATCAGCCCTGAGTAGAAGGTCTCAGTTTTTCGTGATTCCTGCATATAGTATCATGCTTTCATACAGCAGCTGCTCCATCAAAGGTAAACTTGCATGAGATGGTGTAAACGTTGGATTAAATTGCTTGGAGCCTGAACTTCATTTCAACTTACTAGGTATTAAGTTCTTGTGTTTATCAGCCAAGTCATTTGGACATCTGTCTAAGTCCTGCAAATTTCAGTAAAAATTAGGCATGGAAGGCTTTTTGTGAGGTTGTACAAATCTGTGTTTAAGTGTCTAAGTCACCCAAGAAGAAACTATATTTAAAGACTTTCAGCCTTCTACAACTATTTATCTCCAAATGCTGTGATAGCCTGTAAAATTACTGAAAGTTTGCTGAAAAAAGAGTGGACGAAACAATTTGCTTTGAAATGTAATTAAAAGTAAAATTTAGCTTGTTTCAGGCTCACCAAAACAATCTTCAAAAAATCATTAAGATTTAATTCAAATGTATTTTGCAACTCTCAGATTGTACTTGATGCTTGAACTGATTTTCCCCTTTTCACTTAGAGAAGGAAAAAAGGTTCTTCATGAGGTTGACATTTGCAGATTTTCCTGTTAGACTTCCAAGATCTTAGTGAATGGTAATCTTCACAAGGCTCAAATCAATATACCTCACTTTTGTGACTGTACAGTTGGAAAAGATGGTTTTGTAGCTTACCTGAGGATACCTCTCCCATGACCTCCAAACTCAAAGACTATCTGCCCAGTGCCTTTGGCTCATAGTCTCGACTATTTGCAGAAATCCAATACCAGATTTTCCTCAATGAAAAAGTAGCTATCACCAGGTTCAAGGCCCTAGAATGAAATCGTTTGGAAAGGATCACGGTAAGTATAGATGAATATAGGCAGGGGAAGAGTGCTGAGGTAACAAATACAGGATGTAGTCTGGAATTGGGCTGTATCAGAAGACCCCTTTGGGAAGCTCACAGTCAGCACAGGTTAGAGAAACCTTCAGAAACTTATCAAACAGCATTTCACACAGCCAGAAGGAAAAGCAAAATATAGGAAGTGATTTAAAGCTAGTCCATCTGAGCTGTGCTAGGGACTCAAGATCTGTCGATCTTAGCTTCTGTGTTTAACTGAGGTCATTATTTGCTTTTAATTTAACTGAGGTCATTATTTGCTCTTAATTTCATCTCCACACATGAATGTTTTCATAAGTTCCAACAATGAGAAAAGATTTTTTATATTTCACCCTGTAGCAAATACTTTATTGCTGCTAATTCTGTGTATAGGTGGAAAATACTACATTACTTTGATTCCACACCCTGCATTTTCCTTCCTGCTAGATAGTCCTCAGAATGGGCAAACAGGGTAGCAAAAGTTGAAACATTTTTGCTACCCAGTATGAGACTGGCAGGCTACCCAGTTAGCAACCCCGGGTAACTGTAGAGCAGAAGTTCTGCAAACTCCTCACTCACCCTGTATATAGTCACTGCATTTTAAAAAAAAGAAAGAAAATGAGGATGAAAAAAGAAGGTGAAAGACAGACATTTTTTTAATACAGCCAGAAGCAAAATTCTCTGTTTGTCAAGAATTTTCAAGAGCCAAATGCAAGTAGGAAGATCAGTAGTAGAGCAGCTTTCCCTTTTGTTCAGCACTCACTCAGGAAGTTAGACCCCTGCAACCCCAAGAAGCATTGCAATACATTGTAAAGTGTAATGAAAAAGGTCCTCATTTTGAGTTATTTACACCAAAGCAAAATAAAACAAACAAGGTAGTTAGCATTTCCCATGTGTCAATTATTCCATATACCTCACATTGCATGAGGATTGCTTATATGTTCCCTTTCTCTGGATCTTAATAGGTTACAATTTAGCAAGGTCTTTCAGTATGAAAATTGTCCAATATGCTTAACTTCCGTATTTCCCCAGTATTTTGGATAATGAGTTAATGCCTGAAGAAAAGATCTCTGCTTAAGCATATGTTGAAAGCTAAGCCTCTATTATAGTATTTTCCACATCAAGTTCTGCAACTGTCCCACGTCTCTGTCCTAAAGTTATTGGGAAGTAGGCACTCACATCACTTGAGTTTTCTCTAATGTGTTACATCAGAAGTTTAACTTACTGTTTCTCAAAGTATTTTGCTTGACATTTTTATTTTTTCTCAGTTTCTCCAATCTTTCCTATGTAATGAAACCAAAAGCTCATCATTTATTCCATGTACTGACTCATAGAATCATAGAATAGTTAGTGTTGGAAACCACCTTAAGATCATCTAGTTCCAGCCCCCGACACACCAGTACTATGAAAGCTACACTATTTCCTACCATGTTCGACACACAGCAGAGAGCATCTGTCTTGTATTCAGGGTGTGTGGGTTTGGTTTTTTTTTACCATCTCCAGGTTTTCCCTGTTGGTTACAGGGTATCCATCTAATTTTTGATGGCACTTGTTTCCTCCTCAATATTTTACACAAATGTATGTCATGTTCTTGCATTGTACTATTCTGACCTCTTTAAATCTCCTTGCAGCTTAACTTTCTTCTATTTGCTGATACTCTTATTTGGACATAAGTGACAGATTCAATCACTGTCAAATGTAACCATGCTTTTAAAATAATCACAAGAGCTTAAATTCTAAGGGTCATAATACTGTTCCCTGCAGTAACCTCAGCTCTCTGTCTTTCAGTTTCTAATCTGTTATGTGATACTGGATGCCTTGATTCCATCATAAATTGGTAGCAGCAGTATAGTACATTCATGATGGAATTTCACTTGTAAAGAAACATCCTTATATTTTTTAACTATATGTATCAGAATAGATTATATTTTTTTGTTATGCAGCAAAAGCATATTTTTTCTATTTCAGAATCATACTCCTATTATTCATAAAGGACCCATCTCAGACCCTACCAAAATCAGTGCACTAGCTGACTAAACAGGATTGATATTAGTATCATGTTGGTGTATTTTGTATGCTCACACCCTTATGAAGTAAACTTCTGATGTGTCCATGTGGGATACTATATGGAAACTTAGGCAAGTTTAGTGAGGCCAGCTCAACAACCAAAAGTAGGTACATCAGTGCAGTTCTTCAGTTTTTTCAGTTCCGCATTTTGATAACTCAGCCAAAAAACAGTAAATGTAAGAGCAGTCATAGAATTATAGGCTTGTAAAACAGTTTGAGTTGGAAGGGACCAAAAGAGACCATCCAGTTCCAACCCCTCTGCCATGGGCAGGGACATCTTGCACTAGATCAAAGCCCCAGCCTGACATTTAGCAAATCCAGGGATGCAGCATCCACAACTTCTCTGGAAAACCTGTGCCAGTGTCTCACCACCACCCTCTCTGTGAAAAAAAAAAAAAATAAAAAAAATTCTTATGTATATTCAAACTTAATCTAGTTTCTTTCAGTTTAAAACCATTGCCCTTTATCCTGTCACTACAGGACCTTTCTTTCCATTCCCCTTTTATATATCAAAAGGCAGCAATAAAGTATCTGCAGAGCCTTCTTTTTTGCAGGCTGAACAATCCCGATTCTAACCTTTCTTCATAGGAAAGGTGTTCCTGTCCTTTCACCATTTTCATGTCCCTCCTCTGGTCATACTCTAACAGGAGTCTTTCCTGTGCTAAGGAGCCCAGAGTTGGGTGCAGTACTCCAGGAGGGGTCTTATGAGAGCAGAGCAGAGTAGAGGAGCAGAATCACCACCCTCAACCTGCTGGCCACACTTCTTTTGATGCATCACAGGATACACTTGGCTTTCTGGGCTGCAAGCACACATGAAAAAGAGAAATGTGCTTGGTGACAGCCAGCATGGCTTTACTAGGGGAAAATCCTGCCTGACCAATTTGGTGGCCTTCCATGACGGGGCTACAGAAGTGATGGACAGGGGTGGAGCAGTTGACGTCATCTACCTGGACTTGTGCAAAGCGTTTGACACTGTCCCACATGACATCCTTGTCTCTAAATTGGAGTGTCATCAATTTGATAGGTGGACCACTCAGTGGATAAAGAACTGGCTGGATGGGCACACTCAAAGGGTTGTGGTCAATGGTTCAGTGTCTGGCTGGAGACCAGTAATGAGTGGTGTCCCTCAGGGATCGGTGTTGGGACCGGTCTTGTTTAATATTTTTGTATTCAGTTTGAGAAATTCCCTTTGGACTGGAGATACTCAGCCAGTGTTACTCTTAACAAACTCTTCAGTTTGCTAAAACCAGAAGGATCATGCAATGAAAAGAAGTGGACTTTATTTAGAATATCTTATCTACACTTCAAAAGCACAAGCTCAGACAAAGACTTTCAGTTGAGGTCAACTGACTCTGGGTGCAAGCAGAAGCCAGGGCTCTCTTCTCTTTAAATATCCGGATCAGATTCTGCAGTCATCCATGACTCCTGGTCCTTCAGGCAGCTGACAAGTGAATTAATCCTTCACAATTAATGTTCTATAACATTTCCACAAAAACACGAACACGATTGCCACTTGTGTCTGAGTCCCATTGTTCTTGTTGTCTTCTTACCTCTGGGACTCTCTCTAACTTCAGTTCTGCTATAAACATAAATCAGGTTGTTGGTTTGTTTTTTTTTTTCTTTTAAATTTAGGTTACAATAATTTCCTTTTAGCATTTATAGGGCTCTGACATCTCATTCTACTCTTCCATCCCTCTCAAATACTTGGCTAAATACTGAGGTAAATGAGTTAATGCAATGTTACTATTGCAAATTATTTACTATCTTCGTTAGTTTTACAGAAAGTGCTGTCAGATCACTATGTGCTGTTAAATGTTTTGCATTTCCATTTCTCTCTTTGAGCCATACAGAAAAATTCATGTCTCGTAAAATCAGCTAATTTTAGTGTAATGATACTAGGAGGAAGATTGGACTGTTGTTCATTTTTCTTGTTTTCTTGATCAATATTCCCCCTTACCGAATATTTGAATATAAAATTATATAATATTTGTGTTTCCCTAATTCTTCATTGGTTGAACATCATCCTTAGAGGCACTATCATTTTGCTCTTCTTTTTCATGTATGTGAGCAGTTCCTTATTTAGCATTTCTTAAGAAACACTGGAGAAATTGTATTTGTTATTGCAAAACTCATGATCTGGAGTGTAGCACTGCCACAGAAAGGGTGCCAGAGATCTCTGCTCCAAGACAAAGGAGTAAAAAGATTTACCTCCTCTTGCTGTCAAGGATACCAGAGGGCCTGATGCATTATCTTTAATGTCTCTCATATATATCACAGCCTCTTGGGATAGACCTGAAATGGTAATTTGGAGGTTAGAAGAACACTAATGAATTGAGTCTCTTAGCTCTGCCAGTCTTTTGTAATTGACTTCTCTACAGCCTTGCTCCTTATCATCATAGCAGCCCTACCTTACACAATGTCTGCCATTCTTCATGTGAACTGATACTGTAATTGCTTAGAGAATAATTCTGAGAACTCAGCTTTTTGACAGTGGAAAGTAAGTCAGACACAGCAAGGTCTGAATAGTTTTTACAGTACCTACCTTGTTTTCAATCCACAGAATAACGGGAGATGGGAGGCAAGAGGTGGGGGCAGAGTGCAGTGTGCTCTCTGTTCAGTCTGTGGATGAAAGCAAAATTTCCAGTGGAGAAGGAGATGGAAGGAAGCCACTACCACTTCCACTGACAACAAGGAAAATAGTGACAGAGGGCAATGTGGAAAAGGTTGAACAATTTTCCTTATCTTCTCTAAAATGTATGCCATGGCAAAGTTTATTTCAAATTCCCCAACAAAGCCTTTCAAATGAAGAAAGTCCTCTAAGAAATGCTGAAGTTATCATCTCTCTCTGCACCACTCGTGAGCCTGATGGGAGGTGGCAGTATGTGACTGGATCCCAGTTAACACCTTGATTTTGGAATAAGAGGTTGTAAAACAGTATGCACCAGAAAAACTCCAGAAAACTTAGTCTGCTTCAAACTGTTGAGCTAGCTCCCGTGTGAAAGGTAATACAGATTATAGGCTACTGTAGGTGCATGGTCTTGAAATGCAAATTTTATTTCTTGAATGAAAAGGGGTACCTGGACAAGTGCTATGGTGTTGCTAACCCTCATCATTTTTCTTTATGCTCAGGCCAAACAGGTAGGTTTTCACCCATGTAGTTCACATCTAATCCCATGTAAGGTTTTTCTTAGACATAATTTTGTTCTCCCACTAGAGCACTACTGGGATATTTGACAAGATCACTTTTTTTCTTTTCTGAAGAGGTTACAGAAATATCTGTAATATTTGTTATCATTAAAGTGAAGTCCTCCATTTATTAGGTTTATTAATCTTACCTAACCTAGTAAAGGTTAACCAAACATATGGGGCTGAACAGGAGGAGAAAGAGTATGTGTACTTCACTGTTTTCTACAAAAAGAAAAATCAAAACCAAACCCCCCCCCCAAAAAAAGGAAAAAAAGATGTAGTTCCTTCTCTTCTATTTTAATTACAGTGC
Source organism: Melopsittacus undulatus (assembly GCF_012275295.1). Classification (NCBI taxonomy): domain Eukaryota; kingdom Metazoa; phylum Chordata; class Aves; order Psittaciformes; family Psittaculidae; genus Melopsittacus; species Melopsittacus undulatus. The sequence goes on along the minus strand of NC_047529.1, from coordinate 96,274,521 downwards.
TTATTTGGGTTAGGGTGTTGCAGTACATCAACTTGGAGCGATAGTCTGGTTAACTAACATTCTTTTCTACAAATCAGTAAGGGCATTTGTCCCACCATTTCTATCTTTGAACATATGCATTTTGCAGCTAAAACCAGTCACAGTTACTGGTTGGCAGCCCTCATGAGCAAAGAAAAACAAAAGAGATTCTTCTGCTTCTTTAGGACTGTGATTCCTGCCTGGTTTTGGGTGACAAATGATATGCATCTTTGACATTCACAGTGCCTCTTGGGTGACAGAGGGACTCACTCAATTTTGGGCTTGAGAGGGCCTGCAAAATTATATATTCAGTTCTTCAGCCACTCACATCAATTACATCAACTGTAGTAAATAATTCTTAGAGTCATCAGTTTTCTCTAGTTGCCTATCAATTTTTCAGGATTTTATTTCAGAGTGTATTAGATGGACAAGGGCCATCTGCTATCTCTGTGGGAGATCATTGTTGAAGAAACTCTGGAATTTGGTGAAGCAGTTGTCTCATAACTTGTCGCTACAGGCAAGAGACCAATCTGCATTTCTGTTGAATCTCCTTAAGAAGCTGGAGAAAGGGCTTGGTTGATTCAGGGTCTAGTTCAGCCTTTCAAATATGAGAATTTAAGTTCTAATAGGAAGGTGATTCTAACAGAAGGAAAAGCTGAACTGGACTTCTCGAGTTATTACCCTGAGAACAATTCACAGGTGGGCTAGACTTACAAGGCTACAGATCAGTAAAATCATAACCCTTATAATCTTTTTTCCTGTGTGCCAAGGCAATGAGTTTTGTCTTGTCAAGCAGCTGTCTCTCAGACACATATGTTCCATCTTCATGCAATTACACAGAGCTTTGGATACGACTTGCTGTTATATGCATTTATTGGATAACTAAATTGAAAGGCTGTTTCTTTGATGGACTGCAAAAATATGGGTAAGCATAAAAGAAAAAGCTGGAATAAATGAGTTATATTTCTTGGGTTTTGGAAAGACAAGTTTGGGCTAAGCCAAGTAACAAATAATGGAACTGTGCCAAAGGACAAAAATTATTAATTACAGGCCAGACTACAGGTAAGTAGCCTATCTTCTGAAGAAGGTACTTCAGACAAGTAGCAGAAAATGGAAAACAAGGAGGTACACAACCCGATCATGTGATTATTTGTCAATCATAAGACAAAATTTAAATCCTCTTAGACATTTACTAGTATGTTCCATGAAAAAAGAGGAATGTTAAAAGAGAGTTTTAGGGAACACAGACTTTATGTGAGGAGAAGGAAATATGACATTCTGGTTTCACTGCTGAACAATAATGAATGAAGAAAGAGGTAGTCTGAGTGAGTGATACAGTAACTAGAGCCACTGAGAAATATTTCCTAGCTAAAATATTTCAGGATTTTGATTAACACAATTCACTAAAATGCCACAGTCTACAACATTGTATGATTTTGTCTGTGGCTCACTCTAAAAACACTATTTGCTAATATAGTATGATACACTTATTTCTCTACAAGAGCTGTAAAGTAAGGGTTACTTGCCCAAATGTAGAACATAGTCTCAAATAGTCACACAGCAAGTATGAACTACCTCTTCCTATTTTCTGCTTTTGGAAAGAAAACGGGCCAATGTTTCATGCAATTTGGAGTGAAAAAACTCTGTGTCCAGCATTCATCCTGACATTGCCTGAAATGGCTGGAATCTTTGTGATCACTTGATATTTGACTCAGACCCTGTACTGTAAGGAGGTTGGTGGTGTTTGGAAATAAGCATCAAAACTTAGGTCGATTTTGGAAGTTTAAGTCTAATTTCCTGACCTTGGTTGCTTTGAAGATAATTAACAGCTTCTTGTAGCTATTATAAATATTTTCATATATGTCTACATTTCCTGATTCCACCCTGAATGAAATCAGGAAATGCCAACAGTTAAGAGAACTGGCATTTACTAATGGAGCAAATAGCTTGCCTTTGTGTACAGTACAGATGAGCTGGATAAGTGAAGTTTTGCAAGCTGACCTAAAGCAAAAGTAAAACTCTGAATTTTCTGTAATCTTGTTTTTATTGACATTCCTTTTAATGCATTCAGCTGTGAATGTTCTTCTTGCAAATACAAAGCAACCTGTTGAAATGATAACCCAATAGTGAAATTTAAACTTGTGTTATGTTTAGTATCTTATGATAGTGGCATGATAGTGTGAGAAGGTGTTGCGGTTTAAAACTCCACCTCAGTCTCCTGCAGTACCACACACCCCTTTTTCTCCCCCCACCTCCCCACTCTCGGAGGAATGGGGAGGAGAACCAGAGGAATATAACTCCCACGGATTGAGATAAAATCCAGCAATTAAGGTATAACACAAATCACTACTGCTACCACTAATAAATCAATGTTAGAGGAAATAAACAAGGAGAGAGAATACAATACCACCCACTGAAACGAGCCCAACCCGGAAGAGAGCTCACCCCCCCCCCCCCCCCCCCCCCCCCTCTGGCCAACTTCCAGTTACCTCCCCGAGCATGACGTGCTGTGGTATGGAATACCTCCCCGACTAGCCCAGGCCAGGCACCCTATCTCTCCCTCCTCCCGGCCTCCCCTCCTCCCTGGCAGAGCATGAGCTTAGAAAAGGCCTTGGACAAACCAAACATTTAAGCAGTAACTCAAAACGTATGCACCACCAGCAACTGCTTCCAGCCCGAAAGTCAAAACACAGCACGGCACCAGCCACCAAGAAGGAGAAAAAATTACTGCTACTGCTGAACCCATGACAGAAGGTAAAAAGAACAGAAGGAATGTGCATTGGATGAGAGCCACATGAAGGAAAAATGTCAGTCTGGAAGTGTGCTTGTCAGAAACAAGTATTTTGTAACATATACATGTGGTATGCATATATATTTAAAGAAAATCCCAGGTTTACAATGGAACTTCCTTCACTTAAGGAAAAGCCCTCAGTTTTTAACAATGTGTCAGAACTAATATTATATATGTGACCTTAAATATTAATTAAGTTTGTAGAGATTTCATCTTCTTCTGCTTTTATCGAGAATTATTCATAATATGGCAGTTTCTTTCATAATTCAGACACTTTAGCCAAAAAACTGTAGGAAAAAATAAAGTCCAAAAGATAAAATGACAGCTACAGTGATGGAATGGGGATAAGTGATAATTTTAAAGAAACTCATTGTACATCTATAATTTTCCCTTTTAACATCTTATCTTTAAGCTATACTTCATTTAAGACATCAACACAGCTTGATGTGAAAAGCACAGTTCACCAAATGCTGACATTTTTGTAAGATTTATTTTGTTGTGTTGCAAGTCAAATACAATCTTGGAACTCTACATCTTACTTGTAAAGTAATAAAAAAACCTTTCTGTTTACTGGAGCAGTGATCAAAACACAAACATTATATGCCACATCTAGTTTAAAACATAAATATGAATGCCAGATTTACCTAAAATCAAAATTGCTCATCCAGAAGGCACAGCATCGAAGAGTTTTGATTAGATCTGACAAGCTAGCTCAAAGTACTTGATAGGACATTTAACAAAGCAATGCAAACTTGCTTTGACTGTTGCATCACTGTGCTTCCTGATCAGTAGTTCTTCCTTATTTTGTGAAGTGTTAGAGATAAAAGAGACTACAAAGACCTATATGTAAACTTTTACTTTGAAAGTTGCCCGTTTAATTAATATATGTCATCTCTATTACACCAACATGGAGAAAGATACATACTGATATTCAGAATGTACTCTTTATAAGTCTCTTCAAACCAGTGACTAAAAATATTTTAATATAAATAAATTGATGAAGAAATAATTGTAAAGGACGTACCTTGTGACTATTACAATAAAACAAATTATGAAAGAGAATTAATAGGCAACATTGTAAACCATAAGAAATAGGTTCAGAAATTGTTTGTAATGTTGGGTATATGATGGAAAACAAAGATCTAGTCACATAAATTTACTCTTCTAGGCTTGTTATTAGCAATTGCAGACTTTATATTTATGGACTGTAGCCCTTTAAAATGAGAACACTTTTTTTAACCACAAGTGCATCAATAGTAAAATAAGCTTTATTAATCCCATTTTACACAGACGTAAAATGAAGAACAGGCAAAAGCCTTTGTGTACAAAACAGTATTATTGTCAGGGAACATTTTCTATACTTAGAAATATGTCCAAATATTTCTCTATGTTCATCACTCTCTCTTCCAGATGCCCACAGATACCCATCCATAAAGATACCTACATATCACATTCATCCCAGTTGAAGAACTTGTGAAACTTCTCCCTTCTAAACAATATGAAATGTCTGCTCTTCTTGCAGCCCTTGCAAGTTACTGGGTGCTTTGTGGAAAGCTTCTTTGTGATGATATTCTGAGAAGTTTCTCTTTCAGGAAAGAAATTCGACAATTAATGTGAAGAACATATTAAATACTAGATAATAAGTTGGAAATATATTAATGAAAAGGTTCATGCTACTTTAAAAAGTAAAACAAAACAAAACTGAGTTATAGTCATTTAACACAATTCGCAAAAGAATAGTTGGGTTTTTTTTAATCAAGGTCCCCATTCATCACCTTACATTTCTACAATCATAACAGCTTTTCACAATTAATAACTCTGATTGCCACTAGATGGTAGCTTAATGATTTATGGCATAGTAAACTCTCCCCAAGCTGAAAAAGAACTAATCAAGGCATCAATAACATTCTTTATTCAATGCATAAGAAAGAAAACAGATACGAAAGAAGAAAAGCTATCTTAAGTTATGGTCTCACTGTGTTGCTTGGATGTTTTAGTCATTTGCTGGATTAATTAGTAGAAGTTTTTCTACACAGAGCTTGTACAGAACACTAAGTCAAAATTTGTAAGGCAGCCTTTTAAACACAGCATTATCAAGGGACAGAATACAATAATATCATTATCACTAGGATTTTTAAAACAGAAGTTGGATGACAATCAACTAATGATACTGGCTATCTTAATCATCTGTATCTAATTTCAGACATCTTACAATTTCCTGAATTTCCAAATGCCCCTAAGTATCTGTTCTCAGAAAGCATTTCATTGTTTTAAGGTACATGGAGTCAGTCGGCCAAAAATGGTTGGTCAAACCACTGTGATCAGCTTTGACATTTCAGATTAAATATTAAACAATATACATTTTGTAATCATAGGTACACCAAGGATTGCCAATATTTTAAGTTAATGTAAAATTAAAAAAAAAAAAAGCTAAGACAACTGTGGTGCATATAGACACGAAAAATTTATCAGGATGCCTCAATTATTAGCTTTACCATTTATACAAATGACTTAAAATAGGGTTTCTAACACAATGTATTTGACACATAATAAGACACAAGTCATACGCTCTTCTGTGAAACAGTTCAGATCCAAAAAGATAAGTGAGGAGAGAATGGGGAAGCAATAAGGTGAAAAAGACCAAGTCAGTCAGTGAAGAGGTACTTTCATTAAAAAGAATTTTTTTACAAGTGATAATCATGATGGTTCTAGTGTATGCCAAGAAGGAGATAAAACTAATGCATCCCTTGTGCTTCTAGTATTAATTTGTAGTTTATATGAGAAAAAGATATTTAAACTAAAGGGAAAAGAAATCAAACATTCAAATCAGAAATTATTATTCCTTAAAGGTCTTTGAGGATATAATTTTTCTTTTCAAAAGTTTGTTTCTTATGTAAGTCATCAGAGAATAAGACTCAATATTATGACATGGCATCCAGATTTACACAGTTGTATATACTATATTGACATGCTTACTTTCAGTTAATATAAACAGTTAGAAGGTCCTAAATCTAAACATATAACCACTTCCTTTCAATGCTTTTGTATTTCTGTAGGTCCAGTCTTAAAAACTTTCTAGCCGATTGTTTCACATGGTTTAGTGTGAGGTGTCCCTCAAATGGTGTGGGGGTTGGAACTAGATGATCTTAAGGTCCTTTTCAACCCTAACTATTCTATGAGTCTATCAGCATCCACAAAAAATCAGACTCAGGCTGCGTTTTCAACAGTGGTTATCCAAGGTCAGCAACTACTCTTTAGAACTTGTGCCTTCAGGGCACAGGCTTGTACTAAATACACTTTTAGAAGTGTCGTAAGCAAAGTGTTACATTAAAAGAAATAGACATTACAGTTGGCAGGGAAGAACTCGCCTGGTGTTTTTTAAAGGTCTGCACTCCAAATTTTCCTCATCTAAATTACCACAAAAGATACACCTGCTTCAATCTCCCTGCAGCAGTTGAGCTCTCCAAAAGACGGGGCCTCCTGCATCTAAACTATTACTGGCTATTTCTACCTAAAAAAAAAAAATAATTTTTCCATGAACCAAGAATCTCTTTACTTTAAATCTTCAGAGGCTCTCAATTACTGCTTTGACAATTTTCTACCTCTTTAGCCAACTAAAATGATTTAGCTTCTACAGCATCATGCTCCACAGAACAATTCCAGAGAAAGAAAGATGTCTGAGCATCAGCAGGCGCAAGTGAAATTCTACATTTACTCTACTAAAACACAGAAGACACTGGTAGCTTAACTGAGATACTCAAGGGAATCTGTGCATGACTTTTGCTAAAATATATCAAATAAAGTTTTTAGCCTGAAGTGGAAGTACGGTAACATTCTACCACAAAGCTGCTCTGGTGCATAGTAGTTGGGAAGCATGTGGGCAGGTTCTGGCAGCTTTACCTCTCTCACTTAGCATCAGGTTGTCTCACTTCTCATTAAAACCAAAGGGATTATATGCATTAAAAGGTTTTACTCAGTGGCAAAAAAAAGTATTTTTCAAGAACTGAAAGTCTTGAAAAAGTGAAGTTTTAGCAAATAATCTATCAATTTTAAATTATCTCATAAAGCTGTCGTGTTTTGACAGGTGCTTTAAAATGTGAAATTTGATATTTCACATTTTTGTAATGCCATCAGTGTAATGTTGTGCAAAGTATATGTGAATCATCTGATGGGTCTAATGTACTAAGCAGACGGAGTAAATCCAGCCATCTCTGGGGACATTGGTTTTTTTTAGCATAAGCCAATTTACAATGAACTTGAAACTAATGTTATTCCCCATTGTGTTGCTGCATCACTTATGGGCCTTTATAATGCTTCCACAAGTGAAGGAAGACATCATTAGAATAAAATCTGTGAGCATTTTAAAGGACAATTCTAAGATGATGAATGAGAATTTCCCTGTGGTAAAACAAGTGGTGACAGAGTAAGTATCTTCATGGGCCTTAAGTGGCTCAACAAAGCAATGAAATTAAAGATTTATGTTTCTCACATTTGGTGATATTGTTCAGAAACTTGTGGGATTTTGCTAAAGTTAAATATCAGGCAATGTCACATATTTAAGCACTCTCAACCTGTCAAATTCTAAAAGCATTAAAGCATGGTCATCTTAAAAGCTCCTGGTTTGGATTTCAGTGAAAGCTCAAAGTCCTTAGCACTTCTGAAAACGCAACCACTTTGATCTGGCCATCCAACTTCTTGTCCAACAGCTTACATTCAGTTTGAACTTTTTGTCCCATGTTCATGGTCCCATTTGGGAGCTGACATTTTCAACACATTTGCTATGTTGAAAATAGGCAAGTTCCAGCAGGGACACAGAAAGAGCAGATGCAGTAATGGATGGCACCTCTGTACAGGAAGGCAGAGATGGAATGTGATGCATGTTTTCCCAGCACACAGAATAATAGGAGGAAATCAGACCTGCCAAAGAAAAGGGTCAAATACAGAAAAAGAGCTTGACTGTTTTGGCTGCTTTAGAAAGGATAAATAACTTTGAGCAGCCAGAAAATTATCAAAGGACAGCTTGAATGTCCAGAGCTTGTTCTAAGCCAGTGCTCTCCTACACTGCCAGAAGCTGCCACCATTGTGGTCATGAGAGATAGGAACGCTGTTGCCTGCAAAATGTTATTTAACCAGTACAGAGAGTCCTGACTGTAATCCTACAGTATACTTTGAATAGCTTTCTACCATATTGTTAGGTCAGTTCTTTCAAATAGCTTATCAGTAGCAGGAGATATTTTCTAACTTTGAGAAACAGCCAAATTAGATGAGAGAAGGTGATCTGACAGAACCTGCTTCCTCAGAAATGGTGGCCACCAGCAGATGTACTTGCACCCTATCCCTCTGACTGTCTGTGCCTGTGTTTAGGCTTATATTTTCCAAGATGGTGGTTTGAGTCTATTTCCTCCACAATGCTTGGAAGAAACAGAAGACAAACATCAGTACTTTCTCCTGCATGGCTGTTTTCCTCCCTGTGATGTCAGCTGACCCACTCCAGGTTTAAGCTAGAAAGAATCAAAAGATAAACTAAGTAGATTAAATGAGTCAAGATCCAAAAGGAAGCTCATGTCCCAGGCTTACATAACAGGACAGATTCAGATTTTGGTTTTGGCAGAGTCTGTAGGGGCAGTTAGGTGGATGTGAAGAGCTGCAGCAGCAATTTCAGGAAGAGCTCATTGAAGCTGTATTTTGCTGGTAAATCCATAACTGAAGTACAGAAGAAATATGCTCAGGCTGAAAAGGAGTATTTGGCAGGAAGTGTAAAGTGGTAAGCTCAGTATGCAATTGCAGAGATCCAAAACACTCCATCTACTCCGTAAACAGACAGCAAATGCATGGTGTCGTTGATCAACAGCCAAGATATAAATCAGCACTGTGATGTATGTGCCTATCGTTGAAATTTATGACATTCACTACTAAGGTGCAACCCATTCCAGGGAAGAAGCTGATTTTTAGCCAAGTTTACAATGTACAAAGCCTCCTGGATTGGAAATATCATTATTAGAAAATGTGCATACGCAGAGTTCATTATGCAAGAAGGCATATAATGTTTTACCACACACCATACTCCAGAGAAAACTTTAGGCTCCTCACCTTCCACCTTACGGTTAGGAACTGCATAGTAGATAAGACTCTTTCAATATTGAGATTACGGACATTATTTTTGCTGAAATATATGAAATGCTTTTTATGCTCTCATTAAACATATATTTTTTCAACAACTTTTTTCATCTTCTAGCAAACATCCCACATTCATAAGGTCCTGCAGTTGTCCAAGTGACACTTGCCTGCCATCTGAAAAGTTGTATCTGGAATAAGTTTACAGCAATTCCAACATCAGCTGCATCAGCAGCAATTCCTGTACATAGGTCAGAGCTGTGGTTGTCTTTTTTGCATACAAGGTATAAGACTCAGAGAAACTGTACAGTATTACCAAAAATGTCCCTGCCTTACATCAGTTTAAGCAGCCAAGTCAATGTGGTTTGTGCATGTGCATGATGATTATATCTTACATTTTCCATTTAAGTTATTGAAGTCATGCTTACTAGGGGGAAAAAAATACTATGGGTTATTCAGCTCCAGTATGTGAAAACCATGTGAAAACCATGATTGATGACATGGCTCCAAGGAATAAGCCTCAATGACATCTGCAGCACAGCTATGAGGTTACTAATAACCACAACCTGTGAATTGAGAAAGAAGCCCTTAAAAATGACTGCTGACAAACACAATGAAAGAGATTTATGGATTGCCTACTTCAAGAGTGCCCATCCCCTGTGGAATGAATAGCTTCTCTCATTCATTATGTTCCTGCAACATGAAAATGGTATTCTGCTTTGATTTTTTTTTTTTTCATCTCCACTGAGTGGCTATCAGAAACTCCCTTCCAGGGAAAATAATAAACATGAATTATGCAGTCACTGAACTTTCAGAGATTTTAGCCCTTCATTCCCTTAATGCTTCAGGAAAACAGGAGGTCTTTAGATCCCCCAAAAAAGATATCAGCTTATCCACAGTAGTTATTAACAAATCTATTACATGGCTGTAAAATAAATCCACTTTTAAATCTAATTATCTGCATTCTTACAGCCTTTATTCATGCCAAGTGTTTATACTAAATCAGTGAAGGTTGATATGTCCAATGTTAAATATACTCAACCTCTATTCAGTTCACAGTGACCAGGGTCCTCTCTCAAGTGTGTTGTTGTCAAATGTAGTCAGGAATAGAGTATAAGACCATTGATTGCATACAGACAAGGACACAAAGGTTGTAATAAAATAAATATAGCAAAAATAAACATATTAATGATAGAAAAGGCACAGTGTGTCAAGTATTTTAAAAGGAAGAATCTCAGTTAACAGGCAAGGGTTATTTTCAGAACTACACAAGCCATGTAACCAGGAGGCTTGTATTGGCAGAACGTCTTGCAGTCAACTCTAGCACTGAAACTGACCTCCTATTTAATCTGATGGATAACCGTACAGCTGTAAAAGCTAAGCTGGAAATAGATAGGCCTCTTACATAGGGCTTCTCTGATAGGATCATGCTATCCAACGAAGAAGATAGAAAGACAGTTGCTGAATCTGCATATCCAGCAATTCCTAAGGAGCCTATAGTTGACACTAAATGAAAAGGATCTTGTCCACCTCTCAAGACTTTTTAAGTCTAGGATTTTGGGCAGAGACAGAAGCTGTATGGAGGGAATAACAGGTAATGCAAAACCGCTGTGTTGATAATTCATGTGGCCAGCAACCTTCAAAACTACAGAAATGCTATGGGTCTCAAGTGTGGTCAAGGGATTCTTGTTAGTTAATACGTGATTCTGTCAAGTCAGTCCAGCTCTCTATCTGGGGATTTCACACTGCCATTCATCGGTGTAGCAGTGTACACCTGCACTGCTCTGTAGCATATTGTGTGTTATACTGTTGCTTACTTCAGCAGAGCCCATATGCTAGGATAGAATATGAAGAGAAAACACTTTGATACACATACCTAATCTACAAAAATTTATGTGGATTAAATTTGCAAGTATTGGAATTGCTTTCATTTCTGATGTTTAAGCACCATCATTTTCCCCCTAAAGATTATTTAGATAGCATCTGGGAGTCCAACATACCACGTGCTTAATGGATTGTCATCATCAAAGAGATATGAAAGGGTTACAGAAAAGTTTCAAATACTTATTTAACCTGGCCATAGGAAATCTTTAAATAAGTCTTAACAGAATGAAATAATTGCATTTCCACATATCTCCCAATGAGAAAACTTGTGTATGGGAAGCATTACAAAGGAGTAAAAAATAAACTGGTAAGCAACTGGAAGATGATGATCTGCACTGTGGAAAGATGAGGAAATTAGTATATCATAGGTGTATCATAGGCTTTGTTAACAGAGCCTTCTTGTGGATGTAGACTGATTTTGGTTTATGCTGGAGAGTTTTCTCTTAGCGCCAAAGCCAATTAAATGTAACTATCTGTACTTAAAGTGATGAATGGGCAATATTGATGTTATACATTACTCAGAAGTCCATGACTAGATTCATTGTGTGGGCAAAGACGGAGCTGCTCCAGCTCCAAGTATTTTCCTAGTGAATATATATTTTCTTCATCAGCATCTACACAGCAGCCAGTGTACATTCAGCACCAAAAAACCCAAAACCAGTGGTGTTGAATATTGTAGAGAAAATATTGCCTAGTTCGCTAACCAAATTTCCCTCTCCCAAATATTGTTGCTCAGAAAAAAACAGAGTTAAATGTGTAACTGGCCAGCCTAAACAAGAGGCTCACTGTGTTCTGCTTTGCATGTGATTATATCAACATAAGCCTGCTGCAGAATTCAAAAGCAATTAGGCATTTGCCTTCCTGGACCAAAGTCTCACATACCTTTTGTTGTGCACTCTGAAAATATCACTGCTCTTGCACTGCTCACTGCCACCTGCTAGTGGGAGACTGCCAGGTCCATAGCTCTATGATCAGGAAGCTGAGCACATTTTAAGAGTCAGATGAGCTGCTGCAACCCCCCACTGCAGACCTTTGAAACTAACGCTGCAGATTTTTCTGGGAGCTGTGCAGGCTGTGATTACACCCTGTGCTCCCACAGCAGTGCTCTCGAGCAGTTACAGAGGCAGCAAGCAGAGAGTGGGGAGGGGAGAAAAAGGGATGCAAGAACTTCAGCAGATGTCCCACTTTGAATGGGGAACATTTGCCCACAGAGAGTGCCTATTCGAACATTGGCACTCATTGCTGCATCTCTGTATTTCTGTATTCTGCTAAAACATGGTTTATTGTTAAAACAATATAGGCATGTTACTTACAAAGGACAACTGACTGGCATATACATGATTGGCATAAACAGAATTTTTCAAAGATAAAAGATAATGAGTCTATAATAAAGTTAGTATTTAGCTTACCAAGCATCTGAAAGAGCTGTTATGATCTTCTAAATTTTTATTTACTTGTCTCAGCAAACTCCATTTTAAAAATCATCCTAATGTACTCATTACAGCTAGGGAACTAATAGTAATTGTAATCATAATAGCAATAGCAACAGCAGCAGCAATAACAGTAGTAGTAGAAATTAGCATAGCTATAGTGGTAGCTGTAGTTACTCATAGGTAAAAAACTAGTTACAAAACATAAAGATATATAAGATGTATATAGTGTACAAAGGCAGATATGTAACTGTGAGCTTTTTTTGTCTATTTCATTTTATATTTTGCTTGCAAGTGTCTGTGGTTTTACTATTCTGATCTTGACAGAAAAAAAATGCATCAGATGCTTGAAATATATTTTATTGTTGAATCACATAAATCTCCTAAAATAAAAGTTTTGAACTGCTTTTCTTATGCTGTTTTCCATATGAATTCCCAATAGTAAGGAAGTGACTTTCTTCTCTCCACTAGCCAGCATTAGCTTATGTACAGAAAGAACCCGAGGACAGTTTTCACTTGAATAATTATATAAATCTCTTCATTCGTATACATTTTCATCAACAAGAGACAGAAGATCTCAACAAAAAATGTGTTATGAATTACTATTCAGTCTTCTGGATCATACTACTCCCCATCCAAAACCTAAGTTATTTTAATTTTAGACAAGGCAATAAGGAAAGGGATAGAGAATGGTTTAAACTACATAATTTAACAGTTTTAATTTTTAATAACGTTAAAGAGAAGTTTGATGTTGTAGTTAGCTGGGTCTAGTTAGACCTATCATTCAATAGCCACAGATTTACTCGAGGTGCTGACAAATCTGTAGACCTCTCTTCCTGTTAGTCAAGTCAAGTGTGGTCAATCCTTTGCTATCCTAGTCCATCATCTGTTTTAAAGCAAGCGCACTATCGGACCACGCAGTGTGAGAAGAATGTCAGGAGGTTGCTAGTCCAGCACCTTCCTCAAGGCAGGATCAGCTCTGGGGTCAGAGCTGGGTGCTCAGTCAGGCCATGAAGCCCTCCAAGGATACAAATGGTACAACGCTCCTTGACAGCCTATTCCTGTTCTTGGCTGTCCACATGATATAAAAGCTTTTCTTTACGTCTTTCTGAACTTCTCCTGTTTCAATTTACAAACATTATCTTTTGTCCTTCTGCCATGAACCACTGTGAACATCCTGGTGCCATCTCCTTCATACGCTCCTGGTAGAGACTGAGAGGCTGCTGTTAGCCCCACATCAAAGACTTCCCTTCTCCAGCATAACTGAGCCCATATTCCCCAGCCTCTTGTCACAGAGCAAGCTCTTCTAATCCCACTATCTTGGTGGCTGTCTGCTGAGCCCTCCAGTTTGCCCATGTCTCCTTTGTACTGGGGGGCCCAAACCCAGATGTAACACCCCAGATGCTGTGTCACTTCCCTTGCTCTGCTGGGTGCAAGCCTGCTAACACATCTCAGCGTATGGTTGGCCACCCCTGCTGCAGGTAGGTGTTCCTTTGGCACACTCTGGGGGCTCTGCTCACAGGCTTTTCTGCAGCACACAGTGGAGGCAGATACCCACATCATTAACTTCAAGCCAGCCTGCCCAGCTGAGGAGCAGAGCACCATGTGAGCTAATATTCTTTGCCAAAGTTGCTAAGAAGCAGGAGAAATCAACCAGAATGGATCCCCATACTGCTGGAGTCAGATTTTCTGGTACCTTTAGTAGCTTGCTTAAAGTTAATTGGACTATACAGAGTGATTGGCAGTGTGCTCATCTCCTTTCATGAGGAAAGAGAAAGGTGTGACTGTCGTAGCTGTAGTTGCGGTAGTCTGAAGCCACTAAGCAGAAGGCTTCAAACTGCTATTTTTGTGTTAGAAATACAAAAGTCAGACTTTGCCATCTACTCATCTTCTTGAATGTCTAATCTCAGCAACAGCCATCTTGAGCAGATTCAGAGCATTATCTATCATAAGGCAGGGACATCCTCACACTCAATGAGTAGTACCCAGCACAACACACATCATAGGGAGAGGCAGATGTAAGTGCTGGATTTCGCTTGCTGCTATAACTCAGAGTTACAAGCTTGCAATGGCAGTAACTCTCTTTTTGTCCTCACTGAAAAATTTTATTTGTCCTGAATCATAAATGCCTTTTTTTTTCCCCTCAAAAATATATGTAAAAGCCTATAAAGGATATAAAGTAAAAACTGTACATGTGTCAGACTGAAATGCAAACTGAGCAGCCAGGCAGTAATTTAAGACTTCTTAAAGAAAGTATTACAATATTGAAAAATGGTTCTTCATAAAGTCAGCTTTACCGGGGGAAGGAAAGAGGACAGGGGAAAGAAGAGTATATGCTCCAAAGCTATGAAACTCTTGGATAGAACAGAAAGATTATCTTGCCAATAAATACACAGAGCAGATTCTCAAATACCTTTCTGATATGCACTGCATTTTATTTGGAAGAATATGAGATCTGTCTGTATCATTATCTAGCAGGCATACAGGTTGGTATGGTATATTAATACTAAGTCATTTAGTGTATGCTTGCTTCAAAAAAAGGTAACTTTAAATTTAGCACCATAAAAACAATCAGGTCTTATGAAGCCCCTCTAAGCTGTTTAAGCATCAGAGCTGTCAGCCTGGGACAGACAGGTCAGTTTGGGCTGGTACCCTGCTTCTTACCATGTCTATCAGTAGATATTTAGGGGAAGGTTGTAAGATTCATTCCTGGAAATACCCTCTAACCTTCTAATTTACAAAGATTTAGAGCCATTCTGATCTGGATACTGCCCCCAGACCATCATGTTTAATTATGATAGAGTTGTATACCAAAACCTAGGTAAACCATTTAATCGCAGGGCAGATTTTAGGGTTTCTTCTCTCTTTCTTGTGCTTCTCTGCCTTACCCAGTACTTTACATGCATTCTAAACTGTCCTGTTGGGTTTTTTTACATAAAAAATAAAAGAGAAAATAAAATTAAATTGGATTAATAAGATATGTTTAAATGTGCCCCTGTTTAGTAGTACATCTACAGCAGTAAAACGCTAAATCAGTGAATCACTTCCCAGTTTAGGAATCTTGGTCGAGTCCCATCTCCCACACTCTGGCTACAGTAGCTCCTGACTGTTCCTTCAAACTCTGTCTTTGGCACCAGACTCTGATGCTAAATAATTAGTGTAGCAGATGTGAAGAATACTGTTTTTCTGAAAGATTCAAAGAAGCTTTTCTTTTCTTTGGAACATTGTCAAAATTGGTTTGGCCAACTTCAGATGTTCTCCACCCAGCTCTGTTTAAAGTTGAGGCTGATAATTTCTGTCCTAGTAAATAAAGCAAAATCATCAATCATCCGAACAGGTCATGCAGGACAGCATGGTGTGAAGTGATAAGCAGCCAGTCAGCCAGTCTGCTGCTATAGAGGTATTAATAGGGAGCTGGATAAAGCCGCACCAGGCTTCCCACTCTTTCTGACTCTGCCTTCTACAATACACAAATAAGGATGCAGTATTGAAACATGGAATTAAGTTATTAAATGGTCACCATATATAGTTATAATTCAATGCTATACACAGTATTACAGACAATTACCTGGGCAGCTAAATACAGTAACTATTATGGTGCATATGGCGGGAGAATGAACCTCTTTTTGGTTATACTTCAAGTTCACAAATTCTGAATGATCACATAACCATAAGCAAGGGACAGCAAACTGGGTGATATGGGGGATATTGCACCTGTTCAGGACCACAAAGGAAGTCTCATGGAAATCAGAGCCATATTACAGTGATAAAAAAGTCACTCCAGGTTTCAGGCAAGAGCTATCCCAATGATGCTTAGGCTCCAAATAGGTCTCAGCCACAGTACCCTGCTTGCTTTCTTGGGAAGGATCAGGTGCTTGGGCAAACAGGTTCTTTTCACTGGGCGTATTTTGAGACCTTACACATACCATGTCATGAGAAGCCTGTACAGTCATTGTATCTAATACATCCTGGAGACAGGAACTGTGGAGATGTTGTCGAGGGTCTTCATGGAAAGCGAGAGTAAAGTGAAAGTGACAGCGACCACTCCTGACTAGCTCAACAAAGGCCAGTACAAACCATCCTCTCTCAGTGAACAATGAGAAAGCTCAAATACCCTCATTTCAGTGCTCAACTGCTCTACCACCAGAGAACATGCCCTCAGGAGCTGGCACAAAGCAGGGCTCTGACACCATGCTTACTGCATGACAACATACAGACCAGAAAGGACAGAACTGGTAGGGATTCCTGAATGGCCACTGTGGTTCTTATCCTGAGCCCAGCTGCCACAGCTCTTCCCCTTGTCTGCCCACACAGCAATGGTATCTCCCCTGAGTGCCTTCCAAGAAGGTGATTAATTTCCAAAAGCTTGGCATCCAATCTCTCACCAGTCCTTATCTGGGTTTCACCTTCTGCCTGACCCTCATTCATGAAGTGCTGAAATCGATTCCATCTCGTGTCCTAAGGTGTCCAGGCAATCTGGAACAGGTTAGTTTTCCTGTAAAGACAGTCTCCAGCAATCACTCTATATGCTCATCTCCTTTTCTTGCTCACTTGCACACACTCTGGGTGATGCACCTGGCAGCTTTCCCAATAGTTTCAAACTTGTGAATTATTGATTTGCCTTTGGCTGAGACTTGTAAGCCACCTTTCCAACAACTTTTGTATTATCTCCATGTCAGTGAGCACATTTTTAGCAACCTCATGCTTATTGTGGAAAATCTTGTTCCCAAATACAGTAGAGTCTTTTCTCATAAAAAAAAAAAAAATCCTTCAAGAAATTCTCTGCTTCCCTGTGCCCAGCTCTCTAGCACAGTCTTATTCCTTGAGCTATAGCTTGCTGGAGTAAACATCATGGGTCACCTCAGCTCTGAAACTATAAACATATTATACACGTAAATATGTATAGCATATTGTACATAAATACATAAATATCCCAGTGATCAAATTAAAGATGAGTGACAATGGAAGCTGAATTCTAACCAAGCCATTCTTGAAGGGACACTTTATATGTGTACTGATACTGATCTCCTTCAAATGCACAGCAGCAACTCCTCCTGGGTTGCTTTTCATAAAAGTACATGGTTCAAAGAGCAACGATTTCTCATCATCATCCCTATAGGAAGTCAAGGATTATATTGGTCATCCTGGTCACATCCTTTTGAATGCGATGAAGGAGGGGTAAGACATTAGTCTTCTACAGCATTCTATCACATTTTTCTCAAAATGACATTTCATTCTGAAGTTTGTGCAAACATTTCCTTTTGAGCTTACAGTGGTTTAAATCTGGTCCAAGAGGAAAGGAGTTTTTCCTGTTTTCTTACTGTTTTTTCACCAAAAGCTTTAAAATAATTCTATTACACGGCACCTCTCCAGCTCATGCAGTCTGGCTAGCACACCAGTGCTCTGCCCCACTGAAAAAAGGAATATATTAGCTATGTTGTCATGTAGCAGTGAACAACAGATGGACCACTAGGAGTAGCATAATCCCCTAATACCTCAAGGTCCAGTCACTGTGAACATTCAGGCACGTTGATCAGTTCTGTTTCATCAGAAATCATCTAATGCTATTGCTGTCTGTCATCAGAAAATAGCCTCCACAGATGTAGTATCCAGCAGGTAGCTAATAGAGAATGGGTGAATAACCCTCTGTATTATCATTCATGTTATCATTGTTATACATTTTTCTCCATTCACACTGCTGCAACTTGCAAAGCATCCAGGGCTACATTTTGAGTGCTTTCCTCTGCTAATAAAATGCAAACCATTTTTCTTTCCTGTGTATGCATACATGGCTATTTATTACTGCTTCATGTGCCCATCAGCAACAACATTCTTGCTGTTTCATCAGTAAGAAAGCCTAAAACAATCTATAGATCATACCCATTTCTATGAGAAATGTGAATTATGCAGTCAATAGAGCCTTCAGCTACTTCCATCGGTAGCTTTTTCCCAATCAGTCTCTGGGATGGTTATCTACACTTTCATTACCCCAAGATGACATTAATGACATTCAGTTCTGACTGGTCTGCCTGATAAAACTAAGCATAAATCCAGGCTGATGCAGAACATGACTGAAAGTTTTCAGAAGAAAAGCAAAAGTCAGGAGCACACATCACCTCCCTGGAAAGAGCTGCATTTGGCTGCCAAATATATGAATTTTAAAATTGTTCTGTTTAATATATTGCATAAAATTTTACAATATTTTATTATAGTCTATACCACTTTCATTTCAAGTTCCTGAGTGTCTGTGATAGCCACCTGCCAAATCACAGGAGCTAGTGTCCATGAGTAGAAAACAACACTTACAAAGAAAGCACGTTCATAAGGAAGTGGAGGAAGAAGGGCAGGACAGAGAATGAAAATATTGCTTCAGAACTAGGACACAGGGTATCAGCTAACAGCTACTGCTCCACAATACCCCATGCCTCACAAGGCATGGAATTCTGAAGCAAAACATGTGTTTTCATGTTGCATTTGTGGCAAACATAAATTTAAGCAGTTGGGACGACAAGGATAGGCAAGATTTTCTAAAAAGTAACAACATCAACAAAACAAAAATCACAAGAAAATCCCATATAGCAAAAGAAAAACAAATTAAAAAATTCCATTAAAAGACAAAAACTGTGCATCAGTAAAAATTGCCATCACTTTTTGACATTTTCAAATGTAAAAGGGAGATCTTTTGAAATAGCATTTTTACTCTCTGTATTGGCATACTGTTTTTGAAAAGGATAGAAATATAAAAAATGATCCAAAACAAAAAGAAATATTTTCATTTCCAAATGAATCGTTTGAATGTTCTCAGTTCTTTCATTTTCTTAAATTTCTAATAATCCTAACAACCTTGCCTTCTCCTTTTACCCTTTTCTTCAGAGTCAGCAAATGAATCATTAAATTCATTTCTTGTCCAGCTCAACTTGGCACCATAAAGACATTCAAGGTAATAGAATACTGGCCTAAACTTTTGGTGATAATAAAAGTGAAATGACTATGAAATGCTGGCATTACCTTCAATTTGCCACAAGAGATGAAGGGCCATTCACTCAGAACCACTGTTATAAGCTGTCTGGCAATTGAAGCTATTGTATTGCATGGTCTACACACCTCCCTCATACAATTTATGCACTTAATTTGAAATCCTGCGATCCTTTGCAATTCCATTTCTCCTTTCAATTATTTGACTTGTTCATTTTCCTGAGTAGCCACCTGATATTGCACAGGGACTGCCCATATACATTTAACTGGTTTCAGGTTTTTTTTCTTTTTTTTTTGCCTTTCATGCAATCTTTGCTCTTGTTTGAAAGCAAGTAATTTTTGTTTAAACCTCTTTTTTTTCCTTCCAGTGTTTCCTTAATCTTAAACACTTCTTATCTGCTTTATTTATTTACCACTGGGTTTGCTTCATATAAAAATTCCTAGAACTGTCTTTCTTTCAAATAACATAAAAAGATGCAGATTTGGTTGTCTTTTTCCTGTTTCCCTTAATGGCAGATAATTCTCTTACCTGCTTTGCACCATCTGTTTGCTGCATATTTGCAACCAAAATTCAAGTAACACTCTGTCTGCAACAGACTCTGAAGATCCTGAAGAAGGCTGGTCAGCAAGCAGCAGTGGTCAAGAAAGCAAATGAGATGTGAAGCTGCAGTAAAATGGACTACAGAATAACACTGTCTTGATTTCTGTATGTGCTGAGAAATTTTTGCTCACACTGGACTTTGACAAGAGGAGCAACGCTTCTTGCTCCTCTACAAACCACCATCCTTTAAACCACATGCTTCAGCTGTGCCCAGCACTGGCTGGGCAGAGAGGGGACCCAGTCACCCACAGTGGAAGAAATGCCACACCTTAAATGTCCTGTCTCTGTGTTTGCAGGATGTCCACAGCCTGCTTCAGGTGGCTGTTTTTAGAACTGGCACCTTCATAAGCAAAACAGCAACAGAAAAATGTCCAGAGCAGGATGAGGAAAAAGGTTATTGTTCCCATAGAGACTAAGTGTCCAGGAGAGACAAGCTTGTTGCCAGACTACTCCTTCCTTCTGAATAAATCTCACCCCTGAAGTCTCCCAGTATCATAAGAGCTGTCACTTTTCCCATAGTGGGACTATAGATCTTCCAGCTTCCTAGAAATAGTTCTGCAGCTGCCCATAGCTCAGTCATCTTCCAGGTTCAGTTCTCACATACTCCAAATCATCTGTCCTCTTCCCAGAGTCTCAAAGTTTTCAGTGCCTACTGTCAGCACATTTCAAGATGCACTAACTTAAAATGAGACAAACTTGTCTTAACATTTAATTCACCTGGCTGACATGTGTCAAGGGAAGCATGGCACGTTTACATATGGCTTTTTGTTATAAAGTATTATCTGTCATGTGATATAGTCATAAGTTACCTTCTAGCCTAAAAAGAGACTAAAGAGAGACAAACTAATTCTCAGTTTCCTAAAAGACCATAGTGACAATATTCCCACAAAGTGCAAGGATCTTGCCTTAAAAAATAATATTTTCATATTTCTTTCTGCTTACCAGAAAAAAAATATTCAGTTGTTTAAGGTAACAAGAATAATAAACAAGATATATTAATACCATGCAGCATTGGCCCTGAACACCTTGCCAAATACACCAAAGGCAGACTGGTTTGCTTAGCTTTGTGGAGCTTTTTAGGGGGTTGGGGTTTTTTCTGCATAAGAAAGGCAGTAATTTTGATATTGTAAATATTGATTTTTTTAAAAGTATAATTAATAATCTAGATCCAGTTATGTTAACTTACTTCTGAAGTTTCTTATTTAAATGGTTGGGAGAAGGAGAACACAAGTCTTGAACAAGGGATTGCAGTGGTCCTGAGAAGGCATTGTTTTGGGTTTCAAACATATCTCAAACACAAATTCATACCTTCCCAAGCTCCTGTGCAGACTATTAAAACACTTCCTGTAGGAACACCAGTGTAAATTGGCACTATCTACCTGGCTCCTTTGTAGTACTTCATAGTCAAGTAGGACCAAAGCAGGGCACAGTCCAAGAGTTATGAAGCTCAGCTAGGAGTGAGAGAGCCAAGAGCTTTGTGATTAGAATTAGCAATTAACTACTGCCCACTTGTGGCAAAATAGCTGGAACTCTGTTGACTACTAGGAAAAACCTGCAGACAGCCAGCAGATACCCAGCTGTGACTGTACCAGGTGTCTTAAAATCTGATTGCAGCATGATGATTTTCTTCCTGTTTTGTCAGGGAAGATGTCATCAGCAAAGCACAGAGAAAGTTAGCTAGTTGGGAGATGACATGCTACATAAAACATTCTCCTGCTGCAAAGCTTGAAACAGTTCAATAGTTTGTTCAGCACCAGCATATAACCTGCAGAATAAAGTGGCTTACAGCAAAAAATACCTACAAAAAGTTACTTTGAAAATCCCAATACACAGCTATATTTTTATCTGTTATTTAGAATTTAAAATTGAATGCATATCCTAAGTGAAATAAGTTAATTGGATGCTAGTGAATAATCTGTTAACAAATACTGTTTCAGAAACAGCAGGTCCATATTTCTTCTGGTCAGCACAAGGGATGAATGTGTATGAATATCTTTCCTTATATATGATGAAACCGAAAGCAATTTTATCAGCTTAATATTACACAGGTCCTTTGGGACAGTAGTAGTAGCTTCTCCCTGCAAATCAGGACCCTAGAATCTCCAAAAGCCAAGCTTGTGAAATACCAAAAAAATTTACAGCCTCAAATGTTGAACAGTTCTATGAAATGAGCAGCAGTTGCAGACTGATTTGTTGTTTTAAAGCCTGCTTCATGAGATCCTGCTATTTGCAGCAGAGTACATCAAGGACCTTTCAGTTCAGAGGCTTGCAGAAGCTAGAGACTGAAAAAATTGAAGGGCAAGGGCAAGATCAGTGAGGGGAGGGATATGGCATTATGTCATTCTCTGAAATATTGCCTCTGTTATGCATAACCCAGCTCAGCAAGGGCAGCTTTGCCACAGTAGTTGCTGTGCTTTTCATTCTGAAATGGACATTTCAGTGCAATTTACAAGCAGAGAGTTAGATCTTGTTATTTTTTTCCTCATTTTACAATAGAGAAACTAAGGCACAAAGCTATTAGGAAGCTCAATTTCAAAGGTGTTGAGCACACCTGCTCCATCTAAAGTTAATGGAACATCTGCAAATCAGACTAAATGGTAAGTCTGAAGTCATAACTGTCTGCTGTATTGGCAACAGGAAGAGAAGCCAGTGCTCCCGTCCCCTAATTTTTGCTTTAACCAGCAGTTCTCACCCTTGTAATAACAGCTTTTTTATTTTGCTGGAAAAATTGAAACATTTGGCTTGTGACACCATGTTAATAAATGATTTGGGTCTCCTTTGATTGCATTCTTAGCTCTTCTTTGGCAGAAAAAGGGAAACATTCTTCGCAGCAGTACTTCCATGAGATGGACTTGTAGAGCACACATTTATTAGGGACAGCCCCTAAAATCCTTAGCCAGTTAACATTACATTGTGCCCCCATTATATCTGCCTCATCTACTTTTTTGTCTTGTCTGTCAGCAATTAACAGCTAAGCCAAGTGTGTTTCCTCCAACTCAATTCACAGTAAAATAGGTCTTTAAAAATCTACAGAGGGAACATGCAAGGTGCTCATGTACTACAGTAATAAATGCAGTACAAATTAATGTGAAGACTATTTTGCGTCTGTGGGGCCAGCCCTAGCCCCTAACACTGATATGGACTCCTCCTTCTGAGAAGTTTCACTGGAGAAAGTGAGAATTTGCAAAGTCTCCGTGGCAGGAAATGCCCATGCACAATTTCTAATCATTTTAATGTGTCTGAACAGCAAGCTAGATCTAGCTGCAGGAATGAAAGGTAAAAGTCAGTCATAAAGGACTGATGTTTAGGAAACATGTAAATTAGTTAAAGAACTTTAATTCAAAATAATGATGAAAAATAATAGAATAGAATGTCAGATGGTCAATAGTCTGTAGTAATGACTGCAGTGGGAGCATTTGCATGATCTAGAATTTTATAATAACACAAGCTTGAATATCTGAAAATAATGAGCCATAATAATTGATCCCAGCTGTAATGAAATATCACTTAGTATTTCTCTTACAGTCCTATTTGGCACCGGTCTCAATTTGAGAGTTGATAAAAAGAAGCTTTAACATTAAATAGAAAATGCTGAATAACTGATTATCTATAGGCAATGCAACATTCATGACTTCTATATTTGAATTTGATCTGATTGTGCTTTCGAAGCTGACTTCTGTATATGGAATCACGTTCAGTGAGTCCCTGAGACTGAAACTTGAGGACTAGAATATAGACTTGAGGATGAAATGTATCCCAGTACAAGAGGGGAAGAATCTAATCCTTGCCAATGACAAAAAACTATTGCCAGATTTCATCTGGAAGAGAACAAGAATGACAATGCCAGACTGAGGAAGAGGCAGAGCCACAACTAATCTTCAGTGGAATATTTCTGATCTGCTGAAATAAAGTGTCATGGTTTAAACCCAGCCACTCAGCTCGTTCACTCACTCTCCCCCTTTCCTCCCCCAACTCCTGGAGAGCTGGGGAGGAGAATCAAAAAAATGTAGCTCCCATGGGTTGAGATAAGAACAGTTTAATAACTAAGGTATAACACAAATCACTACTGCTACCACCAATAATAATAGTAACGATAAAGGAAATAACAAGTGAAGAGAATGCAACACCTCACCACCTGCTGACCAATAACTCACCCCACCCTGCTTGTCTGAGCACCGACCCATACCTCCTCCAAACCCCCAGAGCTCCAGCCCTTCTGGGTAACTCCCAGTTACATCCTGGCCATGATGTGCTGTGGTATGGAATATCTCTTTGGCTAATTTGGGTCAGGTGTCCTGTCTCTGCTTCCTCCCGGCCTCCCCTCCTCCCTGGCAGAGCATGAGGCTCAGAAGGTCCTTGGCCAGAATAAACATTTGAGCAGTAACTAAAAACATAGGTACTATAAGCACTGTTCCCAGCCTGAAAGTCAAAACACAGCACTGCACCAGCTACCAAGAAGGAGAAAAAATGACTGCTACTGCTGAACCCAGGACAGAAAGTTAAGGAGTCTAGTACAGACTTCACAAGATTGGACTGGTACATGGATGAAAATCTCTGCAATAGTATTTAAGAAATAAAATATTAACTGTTTTGTTTGGTTGTTTTTTTTTTTCTTTTCTGTAAGGATCTAACTTTTCAGGTATAGAGACAGAAATTGTACTAATTTGGAGGGAAACTTGCCTGGAGTTACATCACAAAGGGTTTTTTTTCTGTCAACTAATAGGTAAAAAAAGGGAGAAGTTGGCTTTGGCAAGTAATTAGGACACTGTAGAAAAACTGACTATAGAAAACACAAACAGAGTTATTTGGAATTAATTTCATCTAAACAAAAATAAATAATAAAGGCATATCTGGAGTTGAGATTCTTTAGTTCAGAAGAGGAAACTTTGGTAAAAGAAATGTAAAGTTAACTGGATGAGAAACTTTGGGAGTTGAACGAAAAAGGCACCTGTAATCTTATTAGAATAGATACTTATTTTAAAAGCTATCCAAATCTTGAATCTTGAACAAGAAAAAATCTAAAGAATAGTTTCAGACTTGCACACGTCAAAAGGATGTCAATAGGAAAAGAAGGAATAAGCCTTAAACCACAAAACCAGGATTAAAAAAACCCCAAACTTAAAAAAAAATATTAACAAAGAAAGATAATATTGGAAAACAGGAAACAGGAATATAAAGTGAGAGTTTCCAGAAGGTCAAGTGAGTTATAGGCACATAAAAGGGTACTGACAGAGCAAAGAAATGCACCTTTGAAGAAAAAAAACAAGTGCAGTCCCCAAAAGAGTCTATTTAGACAAAGTATTTCTAGTAGATATGTGGAAGTGATTAAGGTATCTTACTAGATATGGGTAAACTTTAACCAGAATTTTGTACAAATCTCTGGTTCCTAGCACAAACCACTTCCACACAACGTATGCAGAGACAAATTGGTGGGTCGATCTTTTAAGAAGAGTTTATGAAACCTGGACTTGATTAGTAAACCAAAGGCTGAGTGAGGATCCAAGACCATCCTGTAAATTTATCCAAAGCACAAACTAGAATAAAAACCAACCAAACAAAAAAACAAGGCTTTTCAAAGGGATAAACACTGCCCATAAATAAATTCACATTGGAAATGTGGAGTTTCTAGTCATAAGCAGAAAAGCGAGAACAGCTTCACTATAGGAATACAGAGGCATAAAAGCTGATATGACTACAACACTTCTAATATCAAAATGAAGAAGTCATAGGATAAGATGAACAAATACCCTCTAGCCTCTCTGTTCCTGAATTTCTTGATGTTCTTGTTGGGTTATAGTTTTCTGTAATTTTACTTTGCACCTATATTTATCACCTACTTATTCAACATGGGACAAACCAAGAAAAAGACCTGCCATTTTAATGAACTGCATAACGAGCCTATAAGTATACTTTTTTGACATAGAAAGGCCAAAAACTTCTCAACGAACAGAACAATAGGCATTTATGAAGATAATGAGCACAGTCAGGGCTGTTGTAGATAAACAAAGAAGGGGGAAAGCAATATGAAAAAGGAAGTTGAAAAAAATAAGTAGACAGAACACCAACCTTCTCGCTTAGGTTCACAAGCCAGCTACTAATTGCTCATTATGTCAAGTTAGTTCATCATTATCTAATGTTCCTTGTATCTTCTTCAGAAGCAGCTAGCCCTACTCACTTTCTAGTCAACAGGTACCAGTTTTAGATGGTTCAACAAAGTGACTTGATAGAGCAGTTTCTCTATCATCTTTTTTAGTGGGAAAAAAAAGCTGAGACTCTTTTGTGCATCAGTTGCATAATTACAGAATAGTGAGGGAGTTCTGGCAGTTGCTACTAAAGACAATGGAGAAACAGTGAAAAACAAATACAGCTAAAACCTGGTTTTCCTGGGGTTTGGGGTTATTTTTGCGTTTGGACTAATTATTCTTTTTTCATCATTTGAACACGAAGGGATGCAAAAGGCTTAAAGTCCCATGGTGCACTGGTGTTACTCTTCATAGCTATGCAAGACACAGACGTTCACCTAGCTACTCATGAATGAAAGTGTTACAGCTTCAGGTGAAAAATGCATTTCTCTGAAGAGAAAAAGTAAAAAAATAAAATCAAACAACCAAACATGAATACTGTTCCTCCCTCACACACTTCCAGAATTGCATCAGTAGCACAAAGTATGAGACAAAGTTAATTACTCACTGAACTAAACAGAATGAAGGTAACTTTAACTCAACACTCATGACTAAGTTGTTCATAAATAATGCACAAAGTGATTCAGAATGGTAGGAGTGCAGAAAAAAATGACAGAATTTCAGTGTAAGTAGCTTCTGCAGTAGCCAAGAATCCTTTGTATTTTAACATCTTAGACTTCAAAATGGGTCTCTAACTTAGTTTCAATTCATTTTTCTCCATTTGAATTCAAGGCACAAGCTTTCCTTAACTTCACAATGTATTCAAGGAAGATATCATAATGCTGAACTGAAATACTAAGCACATGCATTTCTTCTTAAAAAAAAAGCAAAAATGTCTGCTTTTTAAGACCAATCTTTCTTAAGTAATTCCTTCAAA